>NC_064289.1:32328457-32391066 GCF_019186545.1 Solanum stenotomum | reverse complement strand
ACTCTATAAGAAGGGTTTTGGACTCCATATCTCTAACCCTCACAAGGTGATAGAGACACCCCTTAGAGATCAACTTACGGGCTTTAATGCAAGAGATGAACCTACCCTTGACTACCACATTTTGGCTTTCCCATTCAAGAATGGGTTCACTAGGGAATTGGAATTTGACCCTACGGGTTCTACAATCAATGGAAGCATAGAATGCATGCAACCAACCATCCCAAGAACAACATCAAAATCGACTATGTTCAACTCAACAAGATCACAAGGCAATATTTTATGCAAGATGCAAATAGGACAATTTCTATAGACCTTCCTATCAACAATATATGCACCAATAGGAGTAGACACCTTATATGACTCACGCAACAAGTCCGGCTCAACATGAAACTTTTTGGCAACAAAGGAGGTGACAAAAGAAAGAGAGGCACCCGGATCAATTAATGCATATACATCAAAGTCAAAGATTTTCAACGTACCGATAATGACATCGGGGACTTCATCGACCCCTTGCCTCCCATGCAAAGCATAAAATCGATTGTGCCTTGGGGCACCATCTTGTCGGCCCCCTCTCCCCAAAGGAACCGCATTGGCACCTTGTGGACGGATCTCCTTACCCTTGTAGCGATTTCGGGGACAATCCATCGCCTTGTGCCCCATTTCCCCACAACTATAGCAAGCACCGGTATTTCTCAAGCACGGGCCACCATGGCCCTTACCACACTTCGGACATACATCAATAGGACCCATACCACCAACACCTTGGGCCCTTGGAACATCATTGGAAAACCCCTTATGGGGCGCATGAGAAGACCCTTGGCCTTGATGAAACCGGCCTCCCCTTCGACTTTGGAACTTACCCTCAAAACGGGCCCTCTTGGCCTCATGACCCCCTCTATTCCTCAACTTCTCCTCCTCCATTTGTTCGGCATAGACCATCAAGCGGGACAAGTCCATGTCACTAATCAACATTGCGGACCGGCATTCTTCACTCACTAGGTCGGACACACCCATCACGAATTTGTTCATTCTAGATCGTGAGTCGGCAACCAAGTGTGGAGCATATCTTTAAAGTTGGTTAAACTTGAGGGCATACTCCCTCACACTCATAGACCCTTGTTTTAAATTCATAAACTCCACCAATTTGGCTTCCCTAAGCTCAAGAGGAAAGAATCGATTAAGGAAAGCCGTTTTGAACTCTTCCCAAGGCACCACATAGTTTGCCCCCTTCTCTTCTTTCCATTGGTTGTACCATATTTGGGCCACCCCTTTTAGTTGGTAGGCCGCCAACTCCGCCTTATCTTCTGACCTCATGCCCATGATAGCTAATATCTTCTGGACTTCATCAATGAACTCTTGAGGGTCTTTATCTAACTTAGACCCATAGAATTCCGGGGGATTCATCCGCACGAAGTGTCTCACCCGAGATGCCGGGGTAGGAGCCTGAGGATCTTGGGCCCCGTGGTTGGCTTGATTAGCCATAGCTTGAGCAAATAAAGTAAGGGCATCCCGAAGATCCCCATTGGTCGGTTGTTCCTCGGGTGCGCGGGCTCGACTTCCTCTTGTATTAGGCATGATCTAGCATAGCAAAAAGCAACCGTTAGGGAAGAACTTGATTCAACTCTATAGCACGACTTAGAACAAGTAGAAGGGAAACATTTCCTAAAACGTCTCATAGTCTCCTACTCATAGTTGTGGTGCACAACACAACCATAAATCGAACTCTAATCAACACGGTGTGTTGGACACCGAGGATCTATCAAACTAGTGCTCTGGTACCAAGTTTGTCACGACCCAAGCCTAGGGCCTAGACGTGACCGGCGAATGGAGAACCCGAAGGAACCCCAAACAAGCCTCATAGCATATCATTACACATCCTTGGTCGCGGAAGCAATTAAAATGACCATAAGCGATAAGCATAATCAAGGGGGAAATCGGGACTAAGGGAGCAAGAGAAAAAAAAGGAATGATACATAAATACCATAGATGAGTCAGGCTCAAGCATAATACACAACTTGTCTAACACCACCTCTAAACATTGGTACTTAGCAGGGGCCAAGACAAACTACCGGGCTCACCCTCATAGTCAAAACATAACTAAAAAGAAAAAGTCTTATACATAGCAAAAGATCATGAGCAACGTCCCCGGAATGGATGACTCACCAATAACCTTGATAGGAAATCATATTAGCCACGCGGAGGAGGAGGGTCAAGTGGTGCTCCAGTCCCTACATGGTGACATCATGTAGGCATAGAGTATGCGTTAGTACGTTTGAATGTACTAAGTATATGGGATGCAATGCAATGCTACAATAGATGGACATCATAGGAAAAATGCATAATCATACCCGATAGATAGCACATAAATGAAATGATATATATAATGACGCTTACATAAAAATCATATTTAGTGGGACGTAGTACATGTGTGGTGAGTGACCATCAATATAGTATTTCCAAGGCCTACCACCCCCTTGGAGAGGCGAAAGAGGTACAAACCCCTCAATGTGGTTACCCGGGCCTACCACCCCCCGAGCTAGGGACCAAGGTACAAACCCCTCGATATGGTTATACGGGCCTACTACCCCCCGTACTAGGCAACCAAGGTACCAACCCCTTGATACGGTTATACGGGACTACTACCCCCCGTACAAGGCTTGGTCGACTCACAACACTTTTATAGAGAAAATCATATACATGTGTCCATTTCATCATCATTTCAATAATTATATAACCATTCGATTCATAGGACGTACATTGGACCTTCCATTTCCTAAGGATTCTATAAATGGGCATTTTATCAAACACATGATGGGCTATTGTTCATGTAAATGAAATCATGTACTTCAAGAGTACTAAGTCCAACCAATTCCGAAATACATATAAATCAGCCCACCAACAACATACATATATATATCAACCTTCATAATTTGATCATGGAAGCATGAAAACCATAAACATCACATAATAATTTCATTTCATGATAATATGCAAAAATAGACCATAATAGAATGTGTAGTAGTAATTCCATAATTCAAGAGTTCGTAAATGATCATAAGGACCCATAAACTTGAAGTAAAATAGAGGATAAATGGTTGGATTTGTGGAAAGGAAGGTTTCCACAATCAACCCACATACCTCAACTTTGGAGAATCCTTGATGAAGATTGGAATGGAGAATTGAAGCTTGAGATTGAGTCTTGAATCCGAAATTAGAGCTTGAGATGTTTGAATTTGGTTGAAGATCTTGGTGAAATTTTGAAGAGGGCTTAGAGAGTGTTTTTGAGTGTTTTGGAGCTAGAACAAATTATAACTAAGCATGGGACAATCCTCTTTTTATAAAAGAAAAACGTCTCCAGCCGCTACAGTAACTTTGCTCACTGGAATTTGCAAATCTACTCCGGCAGGTTTTACGAAAATGGTCATAACTCCCTCATCCTAACTCGGAATGAGGTGAAACCAAGTGCATTAGAAAGCTAACTCAAAGGGCTTTAATTTAATTGGTGGCGGCTCTTCCAGTTTCTTGTGTGCTAAGAGATATGCCCCTTTAAAGTTGACCCTGAAAATCGCATTTTTTACGATTTTTGAATTTTGATACGGTTGCTCTAAAATTCGGGTTAGACCCATTTCCCACTCCATTTGAACCCTTGATTAAGAATATGAAGTCGAATATCCGAAATTATGCATGGATTTTGAGATATATGGAAATTACAATTATAGGTGTTTTTGAAGCACATTTTCGGGCATTTTTGGGGTCGTTTCAGTAATGCATGCCCAATACCAAAAGTGAGGGAGCTCCATTAATTACTTACAATCTTGAACTTAGAAGAACAATTCACAGGATAGTGAAAGCATAGGAACTTGAAGCTCAGAGGTAAAGACTTGGGCTTGAGGTTCAGACCGCTGCAAGAGGTGCTCAGAACAATTCTGTGAACAACCCGCCTAGGGTGATGGAAGAACACGTAGGAGTCGACGAGATATCTCATCCCCACTACCAACCACTAGCTCATATGGTGTTTGAAGAGGATGACTTGGACTTGGACGAAGGTGGAGAAACAGGAGCAATAGTTTTAACTACACTTCCTGAAGGTGTGAATTTTACGATAACCAGCACAATAATTCAATTGCTGAACTTGAAAGTTGTGTTCAGAGGTACAACTGGTGATGAGGCAAATAAGAATCTAATGAACTTTATGGCGATATGCAAATCACAGGAAATTCTTGGGGTTAGTCAGACAACTATGAAGTTGAGACTATTTATGTTGTCTCTTATTGGGGAGGAAACCAATTGGCTGAATGAACATCAAGGTGATTCGGTCAGGACCTGGAATGAATTGAAGGAGGCCTTCTTGGAATGGTTCTACACTGAATCAAAAGAACTGTAGATGAGATAGGCGCACACAAGCAACTACCAGGGAATAAATACATGATATTTAGTGGATATTCAACCAAAAGCTGAAAAAAATCCCAAACCATGGTCTCACTGATAGACTTTTAGACCAGGCATTTTATAGATCATTAGATTATGCTACTAAGTCTGTTGTTGATATAGTGTGTGGAGGATCATTTATAAGAAAATGATTCCCAGAAACTATGCAACAAATGGATGAGGTCTCTAAAAATAATATAGGTTGGCATACCAGGGATGCTGAACGTGGAGATCTTGGGTTTCATTTTTCTAGACTACTTTGTGACTCTTGATTGTTAAGTAGGCTTTGAGGTTCCCATAATTTTGGGAAGACCATTTCAGGCCACTGGTCGAGCTTTGGTTGATGTTGAGAGAAGTCATCCATAAATACCTCCATTGAATCCTCCACCATGTCAACAAAAATAGATAACATGCAATGTTGAAATGTTGACGGAGCATTACATAACCCGAATGACATCCGTTTGAAGGCAAAAGTTCCATATGGGCAGGTGTAGGTGGTTTTCTCTTGGTCTTCTAGAGCAATGGAGATTTGATTATAACTGAAATACCCATCCAAAAAGCAATACCAACCTCTCTCTGAGAGTCGATCAAGCATTTTATCCATGAAAGGCATGGGAAAATGATCCTTTTTAGTCCACGAATTTAGCTTTCGATATACCTTGCATATTCTCCATCCGGTCATCGGTCTCATAGATACAAGCTCCCCCTTTTAATTTGGGACTACTGTGATACCTCCCTTTTTCGGTATATATTGTACTATACTTACCTATTTGCTATCCACAATAGGGTAGATCACACCTACGCCAACCACTTTATTATCTCCTTTTTCACCACCTCTTGCATTGATGGGTTCAATCTCCATTGATGTTCAACACTCGGCTTACAACCACTATTAAGCTAAATTTTGTGAGTGCAAATACTACGGAAAATGTCGATTATGTCAGCGATAGTCCAACCTGTAGCTTTGATATGCCTTCCAACACCTTAAGGAGCAATTTTACCACCCATTCAAGCAATTTAGTTGCAATGATCATCGGTAAGGTGTTACTTGCCCCCAAGAAGGCATATCTGAGATGGGAGGGAAGTACTCTCTACTCCAGATTTGGTGGTTCTTCTATTGATGGATTTGTGGGAGGACTCTCTCGATTTCTTAGATCAATTTCCAACTTCAATGGAGTCTTTGAATACCCCCCAAGCCTAAAAGAGCAGCTACTACCTCTTCATAGGCTTGAATTTTGAATTCATCATAGTTAGCAAGCACAACTTCAAGTGGTTCACTCATACACATCAAATGACTCACATTGGCCACCGCTTCATCAATAACATCAACAGTGGAGACCACGCGAATATGACTTGGGTGTTGCATTGATTTACAAACATTAAAGGTTACTTCATCTTCATTCACCCGAAACTTTAGTTCTCCGTTTTCAACATCTACCAACGCCCTCCGAGTTGCTCAGAATGGTCTTCCCAAAATGATGGCAATTTCGGCATCTATTTCACAATCAAGAATGACAAAATCATCCGAGAAAAAGAATCGGTCAATCTTGTCATATAGTATCCCCATAGAATGTTTAATTGATCGGTTTGCCATCAAGAGTCTCATTGTTGTGGTTTTCGGTTCACCCAACCCAAGTTATTTATAGATCGCATAAGGCATTAGGTTGATGCTTGCTCCCAAATTGCATAGGGCTTTAGAAATTGGAGCATGCCGATGGTGCAAGGGATGGTGAACGTTATGGAGTCCTCTCTCTTTTTGATCAGCTCCTTAGTCATAATTGCACTACAACTATGAGAAACGTCAAATGTCTCAAAATCCAAGCTCCTTTTCTTTGTGACTAACTCCTTCATAAACTTGGCATAACCCCGCATTTTCAAAAATGCCCCAACTAGAGGGATATTAATTGATAATGTCTTGAACACCGATAAAAACTTCTTGAACTTCACATCCTCATTCTTCTTCTTGAGACGTTGGAGAAATGGAGGCGATATTTTGGGTAAAGGTTGCATAACTTTTGGGATTGGATTGTGTTTCTCCACATCTTTATGTGGTCCTTTTTGCAATGCTTTGATGGATATGTGTCTTTTCTTTTTCTATACCTTTGCCTTCTTCTTGCATTTGAGATTCTTCATTGCCCGTCACATCGCCTATTGCTACCGTTCCACTATGAGTAACCACAACCAGCCCTCTATCACATCTTCCTTTGCCATTTTTTATTTCAATTGTCTTGAAAGTAAAATCAATCAACCTTCAAGTATCTTGATTGCATCTGCGTGAGAGTTCACTTTATAGTTCAATGATGTAAAGTCAACTTGTATCCCCTTTAACAAATCATCCGAACCTTCAACTTTATAAAGGATACGTGACAGGAAATCATTCACCCGGGGACTATTTGCACTACCTTTCAATTTTTGGCTCTCACTCGAGTGAGTGTGGTCCTCTTCATGGTCATCCTCCCATTTCCAATAATCACACTTCTCTGCTCTGCCACCTTGTGATAGTTCCAACCTTGACTCCCACCTGCTATAAATACCGTGGGTGGAAACCCACCTCGTATCTCTTGGAGTTACAACCTTGATTCTCCCCCAGCTTTGAATAACCGGAGGAAGAACCCTCCTCAAATCTAAACACTTCAGTTGTCCCCTTGAGCTTTTCCACATTCTCCATCATATTCTCTTGTAATAGTTCCATTTGGTTCAACATCTTCTGGATGTTTTCATCCATCTCTCTTTCCTTATCAAGTAGTTCTTGTGTCATACTAAAACAAAAAGGAGAGACTTGATCCTCCTGGGTGTACCAAGATTGACTTATTTTCATCATGTCATCAAGAAGAAATGAAGCCACCTCAAATGATTGCAACATTATTCCCCTTCTTACTAATTGATCAGCCACTCCTTTATTAACCGAATTGAGACTCTGGTAAAAATATTGGAGTAGCAAATCGTTTGGTAGCTCGTGAGTTGGGCATTTAGGTAAGAATTTTTTAAACCTCACCCACATTTCATGGATGGGTTCACCCTCCCATCGCTTGAAACCTTGGATATCGTCTCTAAGTTTCATCATCCTTGATGGGGGGAAATAATTTTGCATTGAATGCTATAATTAGCTTTTCCCATGATGTGATGGAATTGTTGGGTAATTCGGCCAACCACTTGCTAGCCTGCCCCATCAAAGATAGTGGAAATAACAGAAGTCGGATTGACTCGTATGACACATTCTTGAATGAAAACGGGCTACACACCTCTATAAAATTTCTTACATGCTCATGCGGATCTTCATGTTCTTGCCCTCCATAGTGTCCCCTCATTTGGATGAGATGAAGAGTCGTGCTAGTAACCTCAAATATTGCATTCCCATCAGTTTGTGGTTGGCAAATTGCACCCATTTCACCTAGTTTAGATGGGTTGTAGACACTATTGATATCATCCATACCGTCCCGATAACCTGCTTGGCTACTATTCACCTATTCCTCACTCATTTTTAATTTTATGTAGTCCAACCAACAATACACAATGCAGCCTAAGCCGATTCACCTACAACCAACAAATTCACAAGTCAAATCTTCGATCAAAAACTCTAAGTAACGCTATGCCTCGGTAACGACGCCATTTTGATTAAAGTTTCAAAGACACTTCATCCAATTCTAAGTGTCAACGATCGCTAGTCAGTATATAACCCAACCAACTGGGCTGGGGTCGATCCCACAAATAGTAACTTTCTTTGAATTCAACTACGAAAGTGTGACGATAATCTTTGCAGCTGAGCAACACACTTGGAAGTTTAATAATCAAAATTTCAGGATGTCGTTACCAATCCACTTCAAATTATTAACAGGAAACAATCAGATAACTAGAAAACACTTGGGGGATTGACTAGCCAACTGCCGAATTCAACTGAAACGGTGTACATCATTACAAATAATGCAAATTCATCGTGCGTAGAATGCACTATAAGTAAAGAAATTTTCTCTCGAACAATTTCCCTATCAGATTTCTCCATGAATTTTGTCACCAAGTATGTGGGATATCACTTGTGGATTCCTTTCATCAACTAGTTCCCTAAAATTGTGTCATAATCTTGAATTCCTATATATTTCTTAGACCTAGGGTTTCTAGAAATTTCGATAATTGTTATGATTTAGCTGTTGTAGTGTTCCTAATATGATTTTCATGTCTTCGTAATGTTGTGGCTTAGCTTTCTGCAGGAAACTCAGAACCCTAGATCTGTAGATTTATTTAGTTCGTGAATTACACTAGCTCGTTAATGAGTTCAAGATTTGGACTCATTTTGGGCTTTGTTTATGTAGATTTAATGTCCTCAAATGCTTTATTTGTGTCATAATTAGATGTTAAAGCCTTGATTTTCAGGTATATGGATTGAGGAACAAAGCAAGGATACTAACAGGCAAAAAGGAACAAAACAAACTGAAGAAATGAAGAGAGGCAAGCCTAGTGATATCCAAGAGCACTTCGCAAATCACTAAGTGGCTAACTTGACCGCCTAAAGTTCCAGTTTACTAGCCTTGAGGGAAGAAACCAAGTCGGCGTCAAAAAAGGGCAGTTGATGAATCTCTGAGTCGTTCTACGATGAAAAAAGAGATCGCCCAAAGTTACAAAACTTGATGATTTTGAGTGCCAAGTCAAAAAGGCGATGGAACAGATCAAACGACCCTTTGTGGCTTATTTTTGGCAACTATAAATTAAATTTTGAACAATTATTTTACAGGTTGACTGGTGCTGGCAAAGGCTAACTTAGATTGAATTAGTTTAGAGCATTTTTCTCTATATTTTTTCATAGTTTAGAAGAATTTGAGAGATTCAAATTGGAAATTTTATAAGTGGGTTACGAATATCCTGTAAATTGAAGCATTGTCAAGAATAAATTATTGTTACCCAGTTGATGGCTAATTGATTCGATAATCGTTTTTACTCTTTTATAATATTTGGTTAAAACTTTGATTTTTGGGGTGTGATCAAGTGTTTATGGGTTCAATTAGTTTATGGGTATTGTTAATTACTAGTTGAAATGCTAAATTGAAGTGGGTTTATTCATTAATTACTGGTCAATTTATGAATTGTAGTTGCAAATGCAGTTCTAATTTTGTGTTCTTGGCATGCTCCAGAGAGAGGTTTTAAAACTAAGATTATTGATTAATGATTTGTAGGTATTGGGTGGAGTTGGGTTTAGCGAGAGAGAGTGAATCCTAAACCCAATCCTACCTATATTGCTTGAGAAAGTGGATGAATTAAGGTGTGGGCTGTTCTTCATTGTTATGCCTGTTGATGTTTGAAATAAATCACCTGATTCGGGATAGTTGTTCGAGAGACAACTATCTCCCTTATAGTCTAGCCTACTTATTGATTTTTAGTTGTTTACTAGTTGTTTTAATTGCCTATATATCAAAATTTTCCTATAATCGATCACATCCAGATAATTCCTATCCTTATTGATACTCCAAAGTGTTTGTGACTTCTTTGTAATTGGCTATTGAAAACCAAAATGCCCATCTGACATTCGTGTCACCCCTTTTAATTTGATTTATGTCTTTTTCGATAATTTCTATTCCAATGACTGATTAGACCACATTTGTACTTCCTAATTGAATTTTAACACGTACCGCTCTCTTTGAGATTCGACCCTAACTCTTTGTTAGGTTTTATATCTCTTAACAATCGTTTGCACCTAGAATTTGATGAGGTGTGCTTGAAATGTTAATAAAAAATGGGGCCGCTGACGCGGAGTGGTGTTGGTTAAAATTCTTTTGGTGAAGTTGAATTGTGATCTTTTTAGTTGTAGTTGAATCTACTTATTTTAGTTTTGGTTTTGTGTTGCTTCTGTTAAACAAAAGAGGAGATGAGCTTAAACGGAAGTAATGGTAGCTAAGTGGGCCACCAAGATGATGTTGGAAACCTGAATGATGTCAATGATCTAGTCCAAGTGGGTGGTGTTGGAGCCATTCATTTACCTCCGGCTAAAGGAATTGTTGTATTTCACATCACAAGCACCATGTTTTAGGTCCTACAATTGAAAGGATTATTTGGGGGGTTGGCGCATGAGGATCCTCATGAGCATATCAGGAACTTTGTGAACGTATGTGGTCCATTCACATTTAAGAACATATCACAAGAATTAGTCGGTCTTAGGTTGTTCCCATTTTCTCTGATGGGAGAGGCCAGTAAGTGATTGGCTGAGTTACCAAAAGACTCCATCACTACTTGGATGGAGCTGATCGTAGTGTTCGGAGTTAGATTTTTCCCTCCATCAAAGATGATGATACTGAGGGATAGTATCCAAGGTTTCAAATGCTTGGAGGGTGAGCCGCTTCACTAAACGTGGCTGAGGTTTAAGATGTTGGTGCTACAATGTCCAACTCATCGATTGCCCAATAATGTGCTATTGTAATACTTCTATAAGAGCCTCGATTCGGTGAACAAAAGAGTTGTTGATCAACTTGTTCGCAGTGGTATAATGCAACAATCATATGAAATAGCTTCCCAACTCCTTGATTGTATGACCAAGATCAACAAGGCATGGTACATTCGTGAAGACCAATTCTCTCCTGTCAACTTTGGAATGACAAAGGAGCAGATTGAAAAAGATCAAAAGAGAGACCAAAACATCCTAAAGATGATGACCCAACTAGATATCTTGTCTTAAAATGTCATGGGTGTTGGTACAAAGAGTGTTAATGTTATGGGTGTTAGTGCAGTAAACCCCGATGAAGCCCAATTTGAAGCATTGCACAATGAGAAAGTTAACTTCCTAGCCAATCAAGGAGGAGGCTAGCATGCAAACTACCTAACACCGGGTGGAAATTAGGGTTGGAACAAAGATGAGGGTTGGAGAGACCGTGACACAGATTGGCATAATCGCAATCCACTTGGAAGAAAAGAGAGGGGGAGAAGGATAAGTATGTTCCTCCCTATGAGTGTTCAAAGCCAAGGAATATGAGGGTGGCCGTTCAGAAGACATGCTCTCTCGCATTCTCAGCAAAGTCGAAGGGTCTGACAAAGTGCTAAAAGAAATGAAAGAGGATGTCTCGAATCTCAATCAGACAATGACCTCTCACTCAGTCTCTATTAAGCAGTTGGAGACCCAAATGGGTAAAATATCATCGCATTTGAATCCAAGACAGCAAGGGGGGTTGCCTAATGATACAATGGCAAATCCCAAAAAGGAAACTTGAAAGGGTACTTCCGTCGTACCACAACCTTAACTAAGGTGCTTCTTGGGAGACAACCAATGTTTTTAAGGCTTTACGTTTGATTTTGAATAATGAGTGTAGATTGTGGAGGTTCAAAACTGAAATGTGTTGGAAAATAGGAGGTTTGGCAAGCAAAAAGTTCATTCTGTGACTCGCCGAAGAGGTCGGCGAGCCTGAATTGTACCACTATTGGACCCACAAAACCTAAAGTGAAAGTGTGTAAAACTCGGCGAGCCAATTGCTTAATAGGTGACTCGCCGAACAGGTCGGCAAACCCGATTTTTTTCGCCGTTTGGACCCCCAAATTGACTGGAGGTCTTGTAAATTTTGGTTATGTAAATTATTGCTCGGTGCATCGCCGAGTAGTTTGGCGTGGTCAACTAACACCGTCGAAAGGTCCATGAATTTTCAAATTCTCAATTCGGCATATATGTTGGTTTTCTGAACCCCACACCTTTGATTAGTGGTTGAACTCAAATGCTACTGGTAAATAGGTGGTGATATGTGTTGGGTCATTTTTTAAAACATGTTTTACGTGTCGAATTTCCCGTATTGTTTTCGAACTTGTACCTAAATGCTTAAAATATTATTTCCCATGTTATTGGCGATTAATTTGCTTCTAAATTGTTGGATTACGGTTATTTTGTATTGGGTCCAGTGGAGTGAAGTATGAATAACCCGGAATTGTGCCAAATGACGTAATTTTCCCAATGATGGAGCTGTTGAGGCCATTCTTAAGAGCAAAAGTCATCAAATAGGCAATTTTAGCCAAACCAGGGCAAGTCTGAGTACCCCGAATGCATGGGTCATGTATGAATTGCATGGTTTGTGTCTTTAATTTTGAATTCGGGGGCTGCGGGCTTGTTTTTTGGAAACAGGGTTGAAAATTGGCACATTGGGCAGTTTGGTGAGCTGGGTCGAGCTCATCGAACGTTTCAGCGGTTCACCAAAGTCCCCCTTTGATCTCCCTTAATTTCTTGATTTGACTAAGTTAAGTCGCCGAAAGGTTCCTTTGATTACCGTTTCTGCACCACTAACCCCTAAAACAGATTGTAATTTTTGGCGGGCTAGTGTAGGCTTGCCAAGTGGTGTCGGCGATTCGTCGAATGGCCCCGAACATCGCCGACATGCTTTTATTCTAAAAAAAATTTTAGCTAGTCCTTTCGGCGAGGCCGATCTGGCTCACCTAAGCGACTGGTTTGACAAGTCTTTTTGCACCTTGATTTATGTAGTTTTCTTGAATGATTTCTAACACTTCTCGATGTGTTTTGCAGATATGGCTTGACCCAAAGTACCAAGACGAGACATATCGCCCGCAAGCAGGCAAAAGGGATCATCATACATGAGGATGAAGCGGGATCCAAAGAAAAGGAAACCAAACTTCCTACCACGGGTGGGAAAGGCAAAGGAAAGGGCAAGGCTCCCACAACTGAGTCACTGGTGGTCAGCTTCGACAGTGAGGGAGTCTACGCGACTCACCTTGCCACATCTTAAAGTGAGGGAGAATACTAGGATTCTCGGGCTGTCATTTCTAAGCCCGAGGATGACCAACTTCTATTCGCCAGGAGATCTGAAATGTGCTCCTAGAGGATGCATGATCCGTCTAGGATCTGGGTGCTTCAGACTACTCGTCCTCCTCCAGCTCCAGATCAGACTATGGTCCTACCACCACCTGCACAGGGTTCTCCTCCCCGGTCTCTCAACAGACTGAAGGCTGAGGGACTGATGACTATCATCGAGGAGAAGAGATTGTCCGTTGATTTTGTGGTGGACATATATTCAGAGATATGGAGCACACTAAAATCCCACAATTTCTTGTTCTTTACTAAACCCCGGGGACCGTACATCCTAATTGGGTCCAGGCGTTCTACTCAGCCTATGGAGCTTTGGTACAAAATGGAAAAAGGAAGGTTTCTACCTTAAAATTAGTGGATTATGTAGTTGTCGGGGAAAGGAAGGTAAAATATGATAGTGATGATATAAACATTGTTTTGCTATGCACTAACAACATTACAGATGACTACTAGAGCATGATCAAGACAACGACTTTGGAGGACATGAAAGGCCGGCTGGCCCGTCTTTTATTTGACAATACTCTTAGGTGACTTGAGGTTGGAGTACCAATAGAGAAGAAAGACATCAATGTGGTAGCGAGGTATTGGTTAGGCTTCATTAGTAGCTCCATCATGCCGTCCCAAAACAAGTTTATCGTCCGGCACACAAAGGTAGCCTGTCTTGGATCCATCATTGCAGGGAATCGCATCAATCTAGGTGTAATTATTACATACGAGATGGCCATGAGAGTCATGCAGCAATAACGATCATTGAGTTGTGCAGATAAGCTCGGGTGCCATGTGATTATAAGAAGCATGTGGAAGTGATTCCCATCTCCTCTATTGACACCCGGCGTATTGAGGCTGAGTACTTGAAAATGATGAGGCTGAGAAGAAGAGGGTAGCCCAGGTGGATACATCCCATCTGCTGATATTGAGACACTACCAACAGAAGCAGTATTGCCTAATCCGGCCACTAGCCTTTAGGTACTTCTAGCTCTTCCCCTTTATGACTCCGAGTTCTTCTACCGCTCCCCTACCTCCTAGGTCTACTTTCAGTACTACTACATCCCGACCGCCACTTACGCAGACAATGCTACTATGGATTGGGCACCTGGCCCATTTTGCTGACGTGCGTGCCTCCAGGCTAGAGGTTGACGTCCCTAGGATGATTGAGAGAGATCTCATTGATGCTTTGACACCTCTTCAAGATGTTATTGATGCCCTCGTGACAAAGATAGAGGTTTCTGAGAGAGGTCAGAGAGCCACTCGTGTGGTGACGGTCTTAAATGCTATAATTGTAGAGTTGAGAAAACATGTGGACCAACTGAAGTCCACTAATATGTCGATGATTGTTAGGACAATGGAGATTCCTAACTACTTAGACACATATATTCTTGCTTGTGCTGATGTGCTGATGTGCCTCTTGCTACCACCGAAGATGAGGATAGAGTTTATGATATGACTATAGAGTTTGAGTCTGAGATTGATGAGATGAAGCTCGATGTTCAGGAGGAGACTACCTTTGAGGGCTTGACTGAGATTGAGGAGGCTATGGTACATTCGTCTATTCAGACATCATTGAGGGAGACTTTTTTTGAAGGGCTCTAGCAAAGCCACAGTTGTTGAGACTCTGGACACTAATGCCCAATCCCAGAGTGTGACCCCGGGTATTGATGCACCCGACAGATGGAGTGACTACGATGAAGATTTCACCCCACACTTATCCTGGCAGGATGACATCCTTACCTCCCTTTCTATTATTTTTGTTGATTATCTTCATTTTAGTTACATTTGACGACAACTACTTTTATGTTATGGGTGGGGTGAGGTATTTCCATACCTACCTCTTGTTATTACATTTTATTTGTATATATTGGGTTTTGTGATCAATATATGTATGTTGAATGTATTTTGATCTTAATCATATCGATGCTTGAACTTATGGCTCCTTGTTTTGAATGGAAATGGTTTTGACCTATTTAAAAAATTTGTTTGTGCCACATCTATTGTTTTTTATTGTGGTTGTTCTTGTTCAGATTTGAGTTTCGGTTATGATTAATATCGATGATTTGAATAGTGCTTTAAATCAATCAAAATGAATGTGTGGCTATGATGAGGCCAAATGAAGTTGCAAAGACAATGTGTGGACTTTAGCATCTTGTTGTGACTAGTCGGTGTGTCTCTTGTGATGAACATTGCACAATAGCTAGAAAGTGTGGATTCTTGTTTGATATTGGTGCCAATGCCTTGTGTGATGAGTTTATCTTGTACATTGTGCGTGATGACACCTAGAATTTTCCCCGTTCATCCGGTTGACTAAATGACGCAAGCACTTGAAATTTCATAGGCAACAATTTTGAAGAGTTGAACAATCTGACAATATACCTCTTTTGTGGCAAACCTTGTGAGATGTTTGAACCCTCTTGAGCCTTATGCTTTTCTTCAAAGAAACTTGAACGATTGTGACCCCTTTTTATCCATTCACCCATAAATTTATTGAAGTGTGGTTTGTTTGAATAGTCAACTTAGTCCAAAAGCCTAAGTTGGGAGTGTGGTAAAAAGAGATGGGAAATCAAGAAGTGTGAGAAATTCCTCCTTTGAGCAATGGTTTTGAAAAAGATGGAACCCCTCCATGTAAAACAAGAAGAACAAAAGAAAGCAAAATAAAAAGAATGAAAAATGTTGTAAAATAAAGTAGTGGAAGTTACAAAAGAAATAGGGTATTCGGTAGTTCATTTGATATTGAATACTGGGGTGAATTATGAGCATGATCAAAATGTTAAAGAAAAGGATGATAGTGATGTTCAGACTACGCTTTATGAAGATAGCATCCACTGAGCTTAAATTACCATACCCTTACACTCAACCCTGTTACAAGACTTAAAAAGACCTTTGTGATGGTGAGTGAGCTGAAACAAATGTTGATTGGAAAATAAGGGCAAACCTATGGGTGAAGTCATGCATTTGTTCATCTTTATGAGTGTGAGAGTCGTTTGTGATTCCATAATTATAAATTGTTGAAGAACTTTGCTTGAATAAGGAATTATCTTTGTTGTGAGGGCATCTGAGTACCTTTGTTGAGCTTGAACTTTAATTTGAAACAAGTATTGTTAACTTGAGCATCTTTGATAGTGGTGAGTCACAATTTGAATCATTGATTGCACAATTGATCATTCCATGAGTAAGTTGGTCCTTGTTGTGTGCATTCATGTTGAGTCGTATGCAACACTATTTTAGATATCACTTTTTGAACTGCTAATCTTGAGTCTTACATGTGGACAAGCAAAAGTTTAAGTTGAGGGTGTTGATGAGTCTGAGATTTGGACTCATCGCTTTTATATATATATATATATATATATATATATATATATATATATAGTGTCCTCAAAATCTTAATTTGTGCCATAAACTGTTGTTAAAGCCTTGATTTTAAGGTTTTTGGATTGAGGAACAAAGCAAGGACACTAACAGGCAAAAAAGAACAAAACAAACTAAAGAAAAGAAGAAAGGCAAGCTTGGTGATCGCCAAGAGCACTTGGTGAATCGCCAAGTAGCTAGCATGACTGCCTAAAGTTCTAGTGTGCCAGCCCTGAGGGAGGAAACCAAGTCGGTGACAAAAAGGGACAGTCGGTGAATCGCCTAGCCATTCCGTGATACAAAGAAAGATCACCCAAAGTTACAGAACTTGAGGATGCTGAGTGCCAAGGCAAAAAGGCGATGGAAAAGATCAATGGGCGGTTCACCGCGTGGTTCGGTGTGCCCGACTTACTTTGCCAAACAACCCTTTGTGTCTTATTTTTGGCGACTATAAATTAGATTTTGAACAATTATTTTACGGGATGACTGATGCTGGCTAAGGTTAACTTAGATTGAATTAATTTACAATACTTCTCTCTGTAGTATTTCATAGTTTTGAAGAATTTTAGAGATTCAATTTGGAGATTTTGGAAGTGGGTTTCGAATATCGTGCAAATTGAACCCTTGTAAAGACTAAATTACTCTTACCTAGTTTATGGCTAATCGATTCGGTAATTGTTTTTACTCTTTTATGATGTTTGGCTAAAATCCCAATTTTTGGGGTGTGATCATATGATTATGTGCTGAATTAGCTTATGAATATTGTTAATTACTAGTTTAAATGCTATATTGAAGTGGGCTTAATCATTAACTTTTGTTCAATTTATGAATTGTAGTTGCAAATAAAGTTCTAATTTTGTGTTCTTTGCTTGCTCGAGAGAGAGGTTTTAGAACTAAGATTATTGATTAATGATATGTAGGTAATGGGTTGATCTAGGTTTAGCTAGAGAGAGTGAATCCTAAATCCAATCCTACCCATTTAGCTTGACAAAGTAGATGAATTAAGGTGTGGGATGTTCTTCATTGATATGCTTGTTGATGTTTGAAAGAAATCACCTGATTCGGGATAGTTGTTCGAGAGAAAGCTATCTCCCTTATACTCTAGCCTACTCATTGATATTTAGTTGTTTACTATTAGTTTCAATTACCCATATATCAAAATTTCCATATAATCGATTACATCCCGAGAATTCCTCTTCTTATTGTTATTTCAAAGTGTTTGTGACTGCTTTGTAGTTGGTGATTGAAAAGCAAATCAGCATCTGACATTCGTGTCACCCTTTTTCATCTGATTTATGTCTTTTTCAATAATTTCTATTTCTATGGATGATTAAACCACATTTGTACTTCTTAATTGAATTTGAACACGTACGGCTCTCTGTGGGATTCGATCCCAACTCTTTGTTGGGTTTTATACTACTTAACGATCGTTTGCACCTATAATTGGATGAATTGTGGTTGAAGCGTTAATCACTAGGAAAGATAAGCAGATATACATGCCTCATTTTTCAAATGTTTTATTATCAGCACGCTAATGTTGCATTTTCAGTTAGCATGTAAGAATATTGAGCTATCAAGTGTGTTTTAGTTATGTTGTATTGTACACATTTTCAATTGGGAGTAGGTTGAACACCAAGTTGGACTAGGGTCAGTCACCCTCATAGTCCCAAAACTACATGCCCCCATAGGTTTATCAATCCAATCTCTGGGCATCAGATTTTAGTAATGTCACGACCCGAGTCTACACTGTGGATGTGGCTAGCACTTGAGAACCATTGTTGGTCCCCAAGCGAACCCTCATCTTGGCATACTACAAGTGGAAGACTAACTCAAGCATACAAAGCTTTAACTCAAAAGAATAACTCTAAATAAAATATTATATTCAACTCGCCATAAAACAGGCAACTTAAGTCTTTAAAACATTTAACAAAATAAATGAACAGACTTCTTAAACTCTACCATCTATCTATGAAGCCTCTAACTGACTAAGATAGGAGTCAAGAGAAGACCCACGACATCCTAACAACTGGAAGTACAAGTGGAACCCTCTAGAAGCAATTAGGCTCACTATAGCTAACTCGAACTGCATGTGGTATCAACAAAGCTCCTGTTGATGATCCTGAATACCTGTATCTGCATCATGAAACGAGCATGTAATGGGAATTCTAAAGCATAACATAAGTTTGAACTTGATAAAAAGGAAACATACTTACCTCTTCTCAACTTACTCAACTAACTCAGCTCAGAAACAAGATATTCAACTCAAAAGATAAGATATTCAACTCAGTGAAATAAGATACTCAACTCAAAGATATGATATTCAACTCATTGAAATAAAATACTAAACTCAAAGATAAGATATTTAACTCAGTGAAATAAGGCTCAACTAAAGAATAAGATATTCAAATTAGTGAAATAAGGCTCAACTCAACAATAAGACACTCGACACTTGGTACTCAAACTCTGGATACTGAACTGTGGATACTCAACTCAATATAAAGCAACAGTAAGAGATGTAATTTATGGGAAGCTTTTAAAATAGTAGAAAGCAACTCAATGTATTTAAGAATACAATATACTCAGTTTGTATGAAATGATACAATATAAACTATGTCTATATATGTAAATACAAAATAAACTCTGTGTATATAAGAATACAACATCTCTTTGTGGGAGTTTCTCTAATCGACAACCATTACTTATGAGCTATGTTATGATATAACATTTTGCCTCACACTACCATGGCCATCCTATACCATGCCAGGCATGTAGAACCTAACTACTAAGTGGATCCACTAGTCTATGTTAAAAAGCACTAAGGAATCATCTGAAAAGTATGAACTTTTTCTACCTACGTTGGCTACATGGTTATGGTGGATGTGAGTTGTCTGAACTCTTCCCCATATCGGTGCTCAATACTACTCCAAAAAATATAACTAGCTCATATGTTTAAAAACATAACTCTTTCAGTGATTTGAGATGATTACTCAAAAACTAGCCCAAAGGCTTTCTAGGATATCATTGTTTCCTCTCTTGTTTAAATATGAAAGCATTTAATCTTTACTGAAAAACTAGCTCAAAGGCTGTGTTGGAAATTGGTGTTTCCTCTTTTGTTTAAATGTGGAAACATTTACTCTTCGGGAACACATAGTCCTTATATACTCTTTTGAAGAAAAGAACTTCACTCTTTACTCTTTACTCTTTAATCAACTCAAAACACAAGTCTTAAAATAAGTTTAAAGCATTTGTATAAGACTTCTTTAAAATAGGGTTCATGCCGAATTATGGACGTGAACGACTTAATTCAATGTTTTCAATAAAAATATATAGAACTCAATACTTGGAACTCAAGAACTTCCATGGTAATACTCATTTCAAGCATGCTCAACTGAGAGGGTTCATGAAGAATTATGAGCATGAACTACTTATCTATTTCAGTATTCAGTTCACCATTTTATGTAGTTGGTCAATGGATTCAGTTTAGTTCATATTTAGCATATTTCAGTATCTTCATCATGTTTAGATTATATCATTCTTTAGTATGCTTCTTTCAGTTATATGCTTGTTCAGCTTCATTCAATACTGCATAATCAGTACCTTTCAAGTATTGATGCGTACTCTGCACTACATCTTTTTGTGATGTATGCTCGGTCCTCAACATTCAGATCACGTGTAGATCGATTCTCGATCCATATTCAGCGGTATCAGTGGTGAGTCCTCATTCTTCGAGGACAAAAAGCATGTTTTCCATTTCAGTTTTTCATTTTAGTTTAAGTTTTTGCTAGAATTAGCTGAGGCTAGAGGCTTATCTCAAACATAGTTTTAGATTCAGCTTTAGCTTGAAGTGAATGTTTAGTGTTTACATCAAGGGGGTGGCATCGGGGCGTGACAAACTTAACATGGTATCAAAGCATTAGGTTTAAGAGTCCTAGGATGTTTGAAAAGATACACTAAGTAGAGTCCCTTTCATGAGTGTGAAGTGTGCCATACCTATGAGGGGAGGCTACGAAGTGTTTTAGGAAACACTTCACTTTCTTGTTATTCTTATCGTGCGTGGGTATGATTTTCTTTCTAACTTGATGTTATGCATTTTAGATCATGCCTCATCGTAGAGCTTACACAAGGAATGCTAATGCCCATAACACTTACGTTGCTCCTCCAGTCCTAGACCATGAGATTTCGAATGCAAAGTTTATGAATGTTATCCAACTTTTGGCTTAGAGTGTAGCCCATCATAACAATCAGCATGTTCTTGTTCCTGCAAATACTAGTTGTGGATCAGTGGTAGCTAGGGTCAGTGATTTCGTTAAGATGAATCCACCTGAGTTTCTAAGGTCGCAAGTTGGTGAAGAGCACAGAACTTCATTGATGAGATAAAGAAAATCATTGGAGTGATACAAGTGACTTAAAATAATAGGGTAGATGTCACGACCCGGGGTTACCCTCTAGAATTAACACGGCGTAATTAACCCCGAAAGGGTCACATAAATGCCCTTAGCATAATCATAACATGAAGGTATATAAAATGCGGAAAATTTAAAACTTTTACAATAGAAGTCAAACTTCATTTTCATAAGGGAAAACCATAAGAGTCTAGACCTTGTTTCATTCACCATCTAAAACATACGAATACAAAGTTTGGGACTTAGCCCATTACATCAATACAAGTCTCACTATAAGAAATACTATAGGAAACTAGGAAATGGATAATCCATCCTCGAACTTGAGGACTCACCACAACTTGGAGATAAGCAATCCAAGTCTTTTTCAAGAAAGGAGAGTGTATTTCACCTAGCCGGAACCTACACTTATAAAAATGTAGAAGAAGTAGGGGTTAGCACATAATATGTACTAAGTGTGGAAGCATGAACAAAATCCTTGAAATATGATAAAAAAAAAGGGCATTTTAGTGAAAAGTATGAATTTGTCAAGTTTGGAAACGAATATGCACGTTCAATGTAGAAGACAAGCCACAATCACGTTTTTACTCATAACATAGTGAAATCATTACCTTAGCAACCCCTAAAGAACACTAGTGCAATGTATGGTTACCATCCCATAATACGCACCATACTAAGTAGTCTTTTGAAGCTACCTTAGTCATACCTACCATCTTTAGACCACATCATAATCAATAGTCATAAATAAGGAAATAGTCATGTATATTAATTGAACATAAGCAAAGTCATTCATAGCAACTATCCATTCAACATACATTTATACATTCATGTCTCATCATATCATAAATAAACAAGCCCATAGCATCCTACTAAGTCAACTTGTGCAATGTAAAAGTGAAGTCCCATACCCCCACTCTTACTAAGTAAACTTAACATGAAGTCATAGTTTAGGTCATGTCTTATTCATTATCTTATCATATAGGGAAAAGTAGCCGTAAACAACATAGACCATGTAAGCTAGATGGAATCCGGTATCGTATAACCCCACACCGAAAGAAGGTGTCCTACTTGCCTAAGGTAGAACTAAATGTATAGCTATAAGGTGGATCCACTATCTAAAGACCTATGTGGGCACATAGTTATGGGATAGGAAGATTGATTATACAAACCCTACCGCTTGCATTAGCGGAGGAGTTTCCATCTCACGAGTTTACTTTAGATGACCCGACCTATTACATTGACGGAAGGGCCTTTACCTCACTTTCCATATCCTCTTGGTACTAAGAATTATTTTCCAATTATACATTGTTAGTCTTCAATTGTATTTACATGTGTGAAGGAGTGTTGTACCCTTCATTCAATACAACTCATAAAATAGCTCATAGATTCAATAAAGTTAGAATGTACTTCCAACCTTTGAATCAACAATAATATGTGAGTAGAACTTTCACATTACATTCATAGTGTTTTCATGAGAATAGACTTTCAATCAACACAAAAACATTATCATCATCCTAGACAATTCATACATAATCAAGTGTAAGGGTAAAGGAAGATTTCCTTTCAACAATACCTCAATTTACACAATAGTCATAGGATCTTCACTTTCTAAGTGAATCGTAAGTTCATACACAACTTTCATCAATATGTACAAACCCTAGCAATTTACCCCATTTCAAGGGTTATCAATCATGTCTCACAATTACACTTAACGATAATACAATAGGCATGAATAAAACAAGATTCAGTAACTTGATCAACATAGATACAATCCAGAGTAATCATCTTGCATCAATACTCCCATCACAATTTAGGAAATTGGGCTCATTGTGGAGTACATGGGTTCATGGGGAATTTTACAATAAAAATAGCCATTAAACATCAAATCATGCATAATATAAGACAATTAATGTAATGAAATCATTTTTAGGAAGAATCCATGGTTAGAATGAAAACCCTAGTTTTATGAATTTGAAATCAAAGAGTTGAAGGGCTTCATGCAGAAAAGTATTCCACGAATAAAGTCTCCCATACCTTCATTGATGATTTCCTCACAAAATTTGAGTGCAAAGGATGAATCTTGAAGCCCTAGTTTGGCCTTGGTGATGTTATCCAATGGAGTCTAGAGAGATAAATATCATGGAGATAAGAGTTTATTGAGTTTCAGTTTTGTGTGTTATGAGAGTTAAAAGTGTTTCTTTAATAGTTAAAAATACTTTAATATATCTAAAATAACTAATAATAACCTACCCTACCCTTAATTATTTAAAATAGAATTTATGAAAACACCCCTCCCTTGGCTGAACCCAAACTAGCTTTTGTAAGTGGGGTTCCACGGACCCCATCCACGGATCGTGGATGGGACCACGACCCGACCTTCATGGGTGTGGTTTGGATCAGAGAGGGTGATTTGGAGGAACATATTGGGGAGACTAAGTTTCAAACCACGTCTCCTAACCACGGAGCGTTGTTCCACCCAGGACTCGTGGGTGCCCAATCCTGGTTCAAGCTATTTTTTGACAGATTTTTGACCTTCCCTTGGGTCCTCCTCAAGGACCGTTGGGGGGGGGGGGGTCCTAAAGGGTCAAGCCTTGACTTTTAGGTACTAGAACACTTGTACTAAGTTAGGGAAGTTATTTTAGGACTCTAACTGTACGTTTTAACTTCATTAGGCTACTAGACTACAAGTTAGGCTCTAGCATAGGTCATTAGATTTCAAGGGTTTTATATTATAGTTGGCGTCCTACCATCTTAAGGATGTGGCTCACATATGGTTCACACAGTGGAAGAAAAACATGGGTGAGAATGCAACTCATATGACTTGGGAGTGTTTTACTAGAGCTTTTTTGGACAAGTTCTTTCCAAGAGAGTTGAGAATGGCTAAATCTCAGGAGTTAATGAATTTGAGACAACGTTCAATGTCAATCCAAGAGCATGGACTTATGTTTTCCTAGCTCTCTAGGTATGATCTCCATATGGTTGCTAATCCCAGGGCGAAAATGAGTAAGTACCTATTTGGGGTGTTTGACTTGGTGAGGACAGAGTGCAAAAATGCTATGTTGTTGAAGGATATTAGTATTTCTAGGCTCATGACTCATGCTCAGCAGGTTGATGGAGATAAGCTTAGAGAACTAGCTAAGGATAACAAAAAGTCTAGAGCAGAGAACTATGAGTACTCTCAACATAAATCAGGTGGTGGAAATCCCTCGTTGTTTCAGCAAAGGTCTGCAACTCTAGTACCTTCATCAGCTAGTGCTCCATCTCCTAGGTTTTGACAGGATCACAAAGGTAAGACATCAGGCTTTATGTCTCAGGGGAGTGTTTCATGTAACATGACTTACCCAACTTGTCCAAAGTGTTGTAAGAACCATCTGGGCGAGTGTCTTGCATGCAAAGAAGGTTGTTTTTGTTCTGATCAGACTGGTCACAAGCTGAGAGATTTCCTTTCTTCTAAATAGGGAAAAAGAGGTATCAATATTAGTGCTCAGCTTACAGCTCCAGTAGCAATAGCAGGTCGCCCAACTCAGCAAGGTGCTTCATCTAGTACAGGTGGCAGTCAACGCCAGAATAGACTGTATGCTCTCCAGGCTCACTAGGACCAGAAAGCTTCTCCTAATGTATTCACTGGTACGTTATGAGTGTTTCACTTAGATGTTTATGCTTTGTTAGATCCAGGGGCTACTCTTTCATTTGTAACTCCATATATAGCAGTAAACTTCGGTGTCAGCCCAAAAGCTCTCTCAGAAGCCTTCTTAGTCTCTACTCCTACTGGTGACCTAGTTATAGCTAGACGGGTATACAAATATTGCCCTATCATGGTTTCTCATAAAGTCACCTTAGAAGATCTTGTAGATTTAGAAATAGTAGACTTTGATATCATTCTGGGCATGGATTGGTTACATTCATGTTATGCCTCAGTTGATTGTAGAACTAGGATCGTTCATTTTAAGTTTCCAAGCGAACCAGTCTTAGAATGGAATGGTAGTAGCTCCGTTCCAGGACCTACGGACCGTAGGTCAGACCACGGTCCCTGATCTAGGTCCGTGGTTCAGACTCCCAATTCCCATCCTCTTAATCCAAACAGATGGGCTGTCGGTCAGTCTAGAGACCATCGGATAGGCCCGTCGTAGGCCACGACAAGCTTTAAGTCAATGGTGGTTTGGTCTTTTCCCCTACACATTAGACACCTAAACTACATCGTTTAATCCCCTAACTACAATGTTTTTGTCAGTTTTAGCCTAGTAACTAAATCAGAACTTACCCTAAGTGATTTCATTCTCCAAAATTCATCCAATTTGAATGAAAGGAGGAGAAAGTAGTCGACCAAACCCTCTCCAACAACGTAGCAAGTTTTATTCAGTTCCAGCCTCGAAATCAAAAGATTTCTCCATCAATTTCGTCACCAGGTGTGTGGTATTTCATTGGTGGATTCCTTTCATCAACTAGGTCCCTATAATTCAATCCTAATCTTGATTCCCTATATATTGCTTAGACCTAGGGTTTCTAGAACTTTAGATAAATGTTATAATTTAGCTGTTGTAGTGTTTCCTAATCAGATTTTCTTGTCTTCGTAACACTGTTTCTTGGATTCCTGCATGAAACTCAAAACCCTAGTTGTGTAGATTCGTTTAGTTCATGAGTTACATTAGCTAGGACAGATAAACAGATATACATGCCTCAGTTTTAAAATGTTTCATTATCAGTACGTTAATGTTGCATTTTCAGTTAGCATATCAAAATATTGAGCTATCCAGTGCATTTCATTATGTTTTATTTTACACATTTTCCCGTTGGGAGAAGGCTTAACACTGATTTGAACTAGGGCCAATCACCCTCATAGTCTCAGAACTATGTACCCCCGTAGGTTTATAAGTCCTATTTGTGGGCATCATATACTAGCGATCACGCTATTCATGCCTCTATACCCCTGGCAAGGTATATTGGGTCCTCTCGATGGGGCATATACCTCGGACTCCACGTTTAGCTCATGTGGTTTTATGTCGGTAATTAGTAGCTCCCACAGTCAGACTCTAGTGCATTTGACCAGGTTTTCAGATGTATTTCAGTATTCAATTCAACATGTTATGTACTTGGTCATTGCATTCAATTTAGTTCATATTCAATATATTTCAGCATCTTCACCATGTTTAGATTATATCATTGTTCAGTATGCTTCTTTAAGTTATATGTTTGTTCAACTTTATTCTATCATGCATGCTCAGTACCTTTCAAGTACTGATGCATACTTTGCACTACATCTTTTCGTGATGGAGGTTCAGGTCCTTAGCATTCCCAACACATGTAGATCGGTTCCAGATCCATATTCAGCAGTATCAGTGGTGAGTCCACATTCTTCGAGGACAATAGACATGTTTTCTATTTCAATTTTTCATCCTAGTTTCAGATTTTGCTAGAGTTAGCTAGGGGCATGTCCCAGCATCTCTAGTTAGTCAGAGGCTTATCTCAAACATAGTTTTGGTAACGACCCGCGAGCACCCCTAATCGTTACCGTCGTATTCGACCTCTAAGAGGTCTTATACAAGCCCTTAGCATTCATCATAGCATGCATCATAGAATAAAAACACAGAAAATTTAAAACTTTTAGTTTGGAAATTCAACTTCACTTCATATATGAAAATAGAATCTAACTTCGTCACAATGTACCATCTAGACATAGAAATATCGAAAATGGGACTTAGCCCTTACATCAATAAGAAGTCTAGAAATAGAAAAGTCCAACATTGTCTTTCAACATAAGCAAAGAACTAAACATAGAAGTTAGATCATAGGGTCTTGTCCTCGGATTTGAGGACTCACCAACTAGGGGAAGCAACTCCAAGTGTCTTGACAAATAAGCTTGAATCCTCAATGGCCCGAACCTAAATGTTTGGGGAAAAGGAGACAAAATGGGTTAGTACAACACATGTACTAGGTATGGCTACTATGCATTAAAACAATTGAAATATGCATAAAAGGACATTTTAATCAAAACATGCTTTTTGCCAAGTAAATCCAATATGTACACAAATTAAGTATCATAGTCCAAACCAACATAATATCATCCCAACATGTAGACAACCCAAGTAATACTTGTGCAATGCAAGGAATAGAATCCCATAACCCTATTCAAAGCCAAGTATCACATTAAGCAACCTACTTCATACATACATACATAAGATCATACTTCATCATAACTTACCATATTCATAATGATCATACATAACATAGCTACAACACACATAAGTCATACACATCATAATTATAAGTGAACTCTACTACAACCGATCTCTTAGGATCCCACAAGTGCAATGTGCAAGAGAAGTCCCATACCTTCATTTAGTTTTAAATTAGGGAGATATTGCCTTAACCGACATAGACTGTGAGAGCTGCATGGAATCCAATGTTCTACTTCCACCCCGAAAAGAGAGGGTTAACACTTGCCTAAGGTGTAACCATTCGTACATAGCTATCTAGGTGGATCCACTAAGCTAGAGTCCTATGTGGGCACATAGTTAAAGGTCAAGGAGATTGCTTCGAGAAACCGTAACTTACTAAACATGGGGGATTTCCATCTCATGAGACCACACATACTGTAGGTAATCCGGACTTGCTAAACCTGAGAAAATCCATGTGGGGAGCCGGACTTACTAAACGTGAGACCCCCATCTCATTTACATGCCCTTTCGGTGCTAAGCATCTAATTTCCTTTTGTAATCATCTTTAGTCATCACATAAGTTCACATTAGCCTTTATTAGACTTTTATGAAAACATCTTACCATAATAGCTCATATGTGTTCATAAGGGAGTAACAATCCTTTCACTTTAGAAACACTTAGTAAGTGAGCAACCCTTTCAGTTCACATTACACTATAATCATGAGAACTATTTTTCAATCATATAGCAATCATACCATAACATACATACATATTTCATAGCTAATTCAAGTGTAGAGGGGTTAAGGATGAGGAAACTAGGTCATCAACACCACAACAACACATTAGGTATAGCATCATTACAATCTAAGTTATTCACCTTTCATACTTGAGTTCAAATGAGAACTAACCTTCATACCTTTTTGCCCTCTTTGGGGCATTCATACTTCAATTACCAACAATTCATAACCAATACATAATACAAGGTAATTCATGAAGTAATAACATCACCAACATCAATATAATCAATTGACATATTCCCTTCATAGCCAGAAGCCTTCATTCAAAGACTCAACCCTAATTTCATAGAAATTGTACATAACCTAGGGTAGAATCATCATACAAACATGAATTATATAACATCACCTTCAATTCATAGCCTTCAATCAATATCCAACACAAACTTGGGTTAGAATTAGGAAAAGAAGGAGAAACATGGGTCTTATGGGGAACTCTTCAAGAAACCACAAATACAACATAAATTCATTCATAATTATTCATATAACATCAATCAAAGTCAGTTTATAACATCAATTTAACTTTAGAAAGAAGACCCACGTTTTTGGATTAGAATCCTAGAAATTGGAGATTTTGAAATTCATCTTGAATGGGCCCCTTGGGGAAAGGAATCCCAAGAGTGATAAGCAACCATACCTTAGTTAATCCTTGAGAACTGATGGGGAAAAATCAAAACCTTGCTGCCCTAGATGAACCTTGGTCTTCTTCTTCAATGGGGTTCTTAGTTGAGAGAGTTTTGAGAAAGAATGAGTTTGACTTGTGAGTTTAGTTGTGTGAGTTAAAGTCTTAGGGTTAAAGTCTTAGGGTTAGGGTCTTATAGTTAGGCTTAGAATGGTAATTAGTTAACTAACCACCCTTCTTAACCCTTAATTAAATAACTAACTAAAACTAAGACCCCTAAACTAAAAACTAAAAACTAAAAACTGCCAGGACTTACGACCCTCCACCTATGGACCGTAAGTGGAGTTACGGACCGTTCTGGTCATCCGTCGTTTCGTAAGTCTCCCACGACTAAGTATGGGCTCACGGCCATGACTTACGGTCCGTCGACCAGTCTACGGGCCGTGAGTCTTGGTCTCGTCATTTGCTGCAATTTTGATAGCTTTTGGGTGCATGTTTGGGTCCTCCTGAGGGACCCCTAGGGGGTCCTTGGGGGGTCGTACCCGAACATTTTGACCCTATGAACATAACTTACCTAATTTAAACCTTTTTACAAGATTATACCATCATACGACACTCCAAATCCTGCCCAAAACCTAAGGACACACTAGAACACATTCTTCTCTAGTTTCCGAACATCGTGGTCGTTTCGTGACGTTTAGACTTTTACTCTTCCAAACCAAGTCAATTATGTTAGTTTAGGTTTATAAACATCATTTTGACTATTTTTAAGTCATTATTCATAAGGTGAGGCTCTAACTTAAGTCATAGAATTTTCGGGGTGTTACAGTTTTAGATTTAGATTTAGCTTGGAGTGAATCTTTAGTATCATTAAATCTTGTTCAATGTTCATATATTCAGACTATTATTGGGTATTCCCCATAATTAAGTTTATCTTATGATTTAAGCTTCCGCATAGTATCTCTTAATTTTATAAATTGTAATATGCTTATGATATACCAGCTCAGGGTTAGCGTGGGGTCACTCGTGATCCTAGGTCCCGTGTTTACATCAAGGGGTAGCCTCAGGGAGTGACAAATGAGAAATCCACTTGCGTCAAATAGTCGAACAATCACTCCGGGACTTTAGTCTTCCCTTTCATTGGGCTTCCAAATATATGCAATCATTCAAATAAATAATCACAATAAGATTTCAAAATTAATAACACTCATATTACTATATGTCTATCCTAGACACATAAAACTCACTCAAATCTATAATGATGTTCTTAATTTTGATGCCATGAATATGTAAACTCTCATATTTTCCATATTTCAAGCCTAGGGTTAAGTATTTATTCCTCCAATATCATTATTAAATGGTATTCATATAATACCATACACCTAATATTTGATTACATATACCAATATATCAAAACTTAAATTATAATATGTAATAACAATATTAATAATAAAAGAACGAAATCAAGTTATGAACAAAAATCATGAGAACACATTGTTTTAGAACCTCACATTGATATACCCTATATTCCTATTTATTAATCTCAATCATCATGATCCAATAATAGCCTCAATCAATACAATATAATTGTCCAGCAACATCCTTTTTCTAAATTGCAAAAATTTCGTATACATGTATGACAATTTCTAGTTTCTTTTTATTCCAAATCCATTTTTCCCTGTTTCTTCATAAATACCTTATTAATATTGTCTTCTCACTATGTCTACCCTAGATCAACAAATCACATTATATATAATAATTTCAATTCCCACTCATATGCACATACAATAGGCTCTTACCACTGTTACCCAAATTAAATATTCATTACTAGTTATCCCTCTTGCTATCAAATACTTAAGCATGTTATTATCATTGACAATTGATAAAACAAAATTGAAAACGTTAGTTAAATTTGTTTAATCTGCGGTATTTGTTTTCGACTTCCAGATTTCTTTTTTTAATCCTTCATTATATGATCTAAAACTATTAAACCCTACAAAATTATTTCAATACATGGGTCAATTGATATACGGTATTAAATAAAATATGGGCTTGGTCCATTAACCACCAATTAAATAAATAAGTATTCAATAAATACATGAAAATTAAACAACGTTAGTTATTAATTAGTTCATAAATTCCCCAACCAACTTCACAAACTGATAAAACATGATCGGGGAAACTATCTGTAACACCTCAACATGTGGTAGACTAAGAAAGAGACTATGTGAGAAGTCACAAGCCAAGAATTGGGCATGAGCACACTTCACGAAAGCCCATACAAGTCGTGAAGGGCACCATGAGGCATGGTGTAGCCCGTGGTGGCTCATAGTTTTAAGACAAAGAAGTCTCCCCTCCCAAGAGCACCTAAACGGCTCGTGGTGGGCACCACGACAAATGGTGAAGCTGGTGAAGAGGGAGGCAGTGCTTACCTTAAGGGTGACCCTCCACATGAACCACTTGACGGCTCATGGATTGGGTTGTGAAAGAAGAGGGAGTTTGGGATGAGTTTGCCAAGCGACTGGTCAAGGACCACAGATGCCACAATGGGCCGTGAAGTCCTTGACGACTCATGAGGGGTGGCTTGTGGGGGTTAAGTCAGCTGATAGTTTGAGGGAAGCTGGGTCTATTCCAGATTTCTTTAAAACATTACTATGTTGTTTTACCCACGCCCAGGACTCCTATATATGTGATTTGAACTCCAAATCCAATCCATTCAATTCATTCTCCAAAAATTCTAAAAGAAGACCAAAGTTCTTCCTATCCAAAAAATTTCTCTTTCTAAAAACTTGAAGAAAAAGAAAGGTAGAATATAGGGATCAAGATCAAGTCTCCATTATCCCATAGATTTTGGAATTTGTTAGCAAGGTATGATAGCTTTTCAAACATGCAATCCTTGCATCCATGGATCTCATGAGTTATCCCAATTGAAATGTAGAAATTCCCTAATTTGAGTTAGGGTTTTCTTCTAAGTTGTGGGTTTTCATGAATGTTGATTTAATTAATAGAATTATGATTGATTATGCATTAATTGAGAGGAGTCTCTTCTTTGATGGTGAAATTCCATGTACCTATGCTTAACTCATGTTTCTAAGAAGAAATTGATTAAAATGGGTTGTATTCTATGAAAAGATAATTTATGGATTTATCTGTATTCTTATAGGATAAATAAGATACAATATGAATTTCGTTGAGATTGAAGCATATGTCATGATATATTATAAGAATTACTCTGACAGTGAAGCAAATTCAATTAATTGTTGATTATAGATGTGATTTTTGTGGAAGGGAGTTTCCCACATGTTTTTTTATGTATGAATGTGAAAGACTTTCTCACAATGAATGATTCTAGGTTGAAAGGATCTCTCACCTAAAATGAATCTAAGTTAAGGGACTATGAAAATTATGAGGCTAGAGGCAGTTACCCATGACCTGTATATGAGTTAGACAAGAGGCGATTACCCACGTTCCTATAATGCAAGTTGGATAAGAGGGGACTACCCATGATGCTAAAGTAAGAAGGACAAGAGGTGACTAACCATGATCCTAAAGTAAGAAGAACAAGAGGCGACTACCCATGATCCCAAAGTAAGATGGACAAGAGTCGATTACCCATGATCCTTTATAGTAAGGCAAGAGGTGACTCCCCTAACCTTGAAAATATAAGTTATGATATGTTATGATAGGTGATGAGTTTGGATTGTTGCTTGAGTTTGCTTTCTATGATGAGTAAGACTAAAGGCGGTTACCCAAGTCTTGACTAACGATGAATTAAGGTTACTTCAAGCAATACTGCTTCCATGTAGATATGATCTACTAAATGCATTGATTATGCTTTATGACTTATTTGTTTAACTCTTATGTGATGTTTATGCATGCTATCATATTTAGTACGTTCTTGCACTAACACATACTTTTGCCTACTTTTCTTATCCAAATATAGGGTCTAGCATTCCCGATTCTCATCCCCTTGGCTAGGATCTATACTAGAAGAAGAGTTAAAGATTGGTGAGTCCTGATTCATCCGAGGATTTGGCGACTACATTTCTTATGTTCTTTTCATCTGAATTTTGAACATTGACGTGCAGGTTACGTCCCGAGTTTCTATTGAATTAGATGGTTTTTGAGACAAGTGTTTAGTCTTTTGCTTCGAATTTAAAACATTGATTATGTTTAAATAATGTTTTAAATCTCATCAATTTATATTATTTTGACTATGAAAGCTAATTGGCTTATATGAGGCCTCTCGGGGTTTTGTATGCCATGTTACATCTATGGTGTACCCCTGGATCGTGACAAACTAGATAATCAGAGCACAAGGTTTAGAAATATTCTAGGACGTCTCAAAACCACGTCAAGTAGAGCCTTGTTCATAAGTGTGAAGCGCACCATGTTTATGTATGAGGGGCTACAAGATGTTGAGGAAACTTCAGTTCTTTCTTTACTCTAATTTATGCGATAGAGTTTGACTTTATAAGGTTTCCCTCTTAATCCTTACCCGATGGTCTACAAGATATGACTACTTGGAGTGCTTTTACTAGAAGGACTGAGGGAGAGAATGTGAGTCAAGAAGCTCCTCCTCAAGCTCTAGTTGACCCTTTGGCCGAGCAAGTGACTAATGCAGAATCTAGGACTACTTTTCAAGTATTGACTCAACCTGTGACGGCCCAAGCCAATAGGGAGGTTGTGGTCCCCATGAACACAAATGTGGGTACGGTGGCATCTAGAGTGAAGGATTTTGCTATGATGAATCCTTCGGAATTCTTTCGCTCTAAGGTTAAGGAGGATCCTCAAGAGTTCATTGATGAGGTTTACACAGATTTGGCTATTATGGGAGTGGCGCCAGTGGAAAAGGTAGAATTGTCTGTGTATCAACTTAAGGGTGTTGCTCGAATTTGTCTTAACCAATAGAAGGAAGGAGGGACGGAAGATGCGGACCCTCTAGATTGGGAAAAGTCCATGTCTGCTTTACTTGATAGGTTTTTTCCTCTTGAGGTGCTTGAGTTCATAAATCTCCGACAAGGGAACATGAGGGTAGGAGAATATGCTTTGAGATTCACACAACTGTCAAGGTATGCTCCCTCTATAGGTGCACACTCTAGGTCAAGAATGAGCAAGTTCATTGCAGGAGTTTCTAAATTTGTTGTGAAAGAATGTAGTACTTTTATGCTTGTCCATGACATGGACATCTCTCACCTCATTATTCATGCTCAACAAATTAAGGAAGAAAAACTTAAAGGAGAAGTCTAGGGAACTAAGGAGGGCAAGAACCGAGGATGGTAACTCTTCATACTCTAGGTCCGGTGGGCATGGTCGTTCAAGGCTTTGACAAAGGTTTTCTGGGCAAGGTTCTTATAATTATCCTCCAAGATTCATCAAAGAGAAGGTGTCAAACCCTAAGCCTCAAGGAGGAAATTGTAGTGCGTCTCTATTCCCTACTTGTGCTAAGTGTAGAAGAAAGCACGAGGGCAAATGTCTAGCAGGTTCCAATGCTTGTTTTGGTTGTGGTAAGATGGACCACAAGATAAGATATTGTCCCTCAGTTGATAAGAATGAAGGAGATAATCGTCATAGGGCTCAACCATATCCTTCATCCGGTACAAGTTGTTCGGGTTAAAATGCTCCAAAGTAAAATATGTTTTAGGCGCTTCAGAGTCGTGGTGAACAAGAAGGTTATCGCAATGTGGTCACCGATATGTTGAATGTCTTCCAACTTGATGTCTATGTTTTACTTGATCCCGATGCTACCTTGTCTTTTGTAACGCCACATGTGGCTATGATATTTGATGTTCTCCCAGGTGTGTTTTTGGTGATTCTATTGTCGCTAAAAGGGTCTATAGAATATGTCTTGTTTCCTTGTCCCATAGAGTTACTCTTGTTGATTTGGTAGATCTTGACATACTAGATTTTGATATTGTCCTTGCTACGGATTGGTTGCACTCATGTGATGCTTTTATTGATTGTAGAACCCACGTGGTCAAGTTTCAATTTCTAAATATGCCCTTCGTAGAGTGAAACGGGGAAAATTTTATGCCTAAGGGTTAGTTTGTCTATTGTCTTAAAGGTAGAAAGATGATTTCTACGGGTCTTATACACCAACTAGTTAGGGTGTGGGATGTAGATTTTGAAACCCCTACTCTTGAGTCAATCCCTATTATGAATGAGTTTCTGAAAGTATTCCAGATGAACTACTTGGTATTCCTCTCGAAAGGGAAATAGAACAAAATTACCAGAACCTTTTAATTCAAAAATAATAAAAAGTTGGAATGAAGCAGAATTAACAGATACCTTAGGAGCTAGAATAAAATTCTTACAACGATGGTTTATGGAACTATGTGAAAAACATAAAGAAGAAATAAAAATGGAAAAAATATTAGTAAAAAACTTGGCATGTTGCAAAAATAAGACAGCACCCCAATTTGGTTGTACGGATAGATATTATAAAAATAAAAAGAAATATAATAAAAAATATAGATCTCTCTATAGATAAAGTAAAAATAATTCAAGATAAGTTAGAATTATTATATAGTGAGGATCCTTTACAAGGATGGGAAAAACATAAAACAGAAGTAAAAATTGAACTAATTGATAATAACAATATAATAACCCAAAAACCATTAAAGTATAATTTTAATGATTTAACCGAATTTAAGATACATATAGATGAATTACTAGAAAAAGGATATATACAAGAAAGCAATAGTAAGCATACAAGCCCGGCATTTATCGTAAATAAACATAGTGAACAAAAACGAGGAAAAAGTAGAATGGTTATTGATTATAGAAATTTAAATGCAAAAACTAAAACATATAATTATCCGATACCAAATAAAATTTTTCGGTGCGGAACTGGTAGCTGGGGGATTCATGGAAGTGGTAGTGTGGTAGGTGGTAGTGTGATAAGTGAGTATTTTATTTTAAATATTTTATTGTAGTATTCTTTTGCTAAGTGTCTTAATCTTGATATCCCTTTAATGTTAATTTTTGGTAGTGTGAAATTCATGGTAAAATGTAATAATATTTATTGTAATATTCTTCCGATAGTTGTTTCAATCTGAATATTTCTTTAATATTATTTAAGATATATTCAAGATATAACATATCTTCGGTTCTTTGGTACATAGATAAATTTTCCTCTATTAATTGTTCTAAGAGTTTTATATCTTCCATAGATTTTATCCAATATTGTAAATATTCGTAATTCATTTTAATCTGAATTTATTTCTAAATCGTACCATTCTATTCTTTCATTATCTAAATATAGATCTTGTAAATCTATCTCATACCATTCTTGATTTAATATATTTTCTGATTCGTAGTCATCAAATATTTTTTCCCATATGATTCTTCTTAATTCAATTATTTCTATACCGTTAAGTATATATAAGATTAAAGTTTCATAATTTTTTATCATCTCGTCATGCATATATGTAATCATGTTCGTTGTTTATGCAGTTTTTATTTTCAAATTATTCCTTCCTATCATATTCATAATTGATTAAATTCATATTAGATTATTATGAACTAGATTATCTTTATCATGTTTTCCTGTCACTACTAGCATCGTACTTTAGCGGATACTTTCTTCTTATCAGCGCCTCAACTTTGTTTACTCCCCTAAACGGCTTCCTCGCCTACCGGTTTCAACATTAGGATGGCATAGTATAGAAGTTTTCTCCCTGTTTCCAGTGTGCTAATAAACTAGAAATCATGATTCAAATAATTCTAATACATAATAACTAACATAAATTTATTCAATCATATATATGATATTCAGGAATATATGAAATTAGTTCCGCATATTTTTTGAACAATATACCTTTGCCTCTTGCTTAGCCATGCTATCTGAAATATCTGACTGGATTTCAGATTTATCCATTAACTTTTTAAGTAATTAGTATCTTAAGAGAGTTTTTTGAGAAGAGAGTTTTTATTTATGTTAGGCAATGCCTGCCTCTTACAATGGTTACTACTAAGTCTATATATAGACACACAAACTTACTATTCTAAATGCTTATCCTAACACATTTTTTACACATGTCTACTTACTATTCATGACTACTATTCATGAATAGTTTTATTTTGTCTACTACTATCTACTTTACGACTTATTTGCACAATAATGTACACTATCTACTACATTTGTCATTATTTGACAAAAGACCCATACCTATTCCATACCTACCTTATGACACATATCTTGACAACTTTACACATATCTTGACAACTTTACATATCTTCTTTCCGTTCTTATCTTTGACAACTTTACATTTACATTATTACATAACTTTTTCCGCTCTTATCTTCTTCTTGTTTTCTTCCTTGTTAATTACTCCAGCTGGACATCTGGAATTATATTATCTTCTCCGTTGCATTTTGAACATATATGGTCCGGGTATTTATGACCAATTAGCTTACAATATCTGGTTAATAATTCTGATGAAATAAATCCTTCTTTTAATGCTCGTGTCGTAGGTCGTTCTTCTGGCTTTAGTAGTGATAAAATCCATCTTTGGACTTCATCCATATCTGCTTTCCTTAGCTCCCTTGAATTAGAATAAATCATTAACTGATCTCTTGCATAGTAGCTCCATATAGCATTTCCATTTAAATAATTGTTTGCTAACTCTTGTATGATAGTTGATATACCAATTATTCTTTTGTTGGCATAAAAACCTGGTATCTCTATTTTGCATATCTCTTCTTGTTGTCCGATATCCTCGGGTATAATCATATCTTTGGTTAACCCTATCTTGATAACTTGTATTGGAGGTTTTATTTCCTCGTATAATATCTCCGCTGGTGCTGTATAGAATTTTATATAAAATAAGTTTCCTTTCGTAACTCTTTTGTATGTGATGAATGCTTTGTGTAGTTCTGGTATTCCGCTTAGTTCTTCTCCGTCATATGTATATACAGTATTTAGTAATCCATAGTTATAACATGTCCTTACTAAGTTGGCGTTAGTTTTTGGTTGTGCAATTAGTTTATTATAACCTTGCAATCTTTGGGTTAAATAATCTTGGTTTGGTTCTTTTGTAGTTGATCTGGGGTTGCGGTTTAAATAGGTTTGAATTTTGTGGATATTTTCAATATAGGTTCGTGTGATGTAATTATATGTCTTTTTCTCACTTTGGTTTTGCAAACTATCTGCGTATGTAGATGTTTGTGGTTCTATGGACACATGTTTAGGTGTTCTTTGGGTAAATGGTTTTGCAAATAGCTGGTTTAAGTTAGCATTTTTATGTTGTTTATCGCTAACTTGTTTGCTTGTACCTGCAGCTGTATTTAAACAAACGTTATGGGTTTTAAGGAGTTTCCCATCGTCTCCTTTTAGCTCTGGATTTTTTCCGTCTTCCGATCGACGTAGCTCCGCATTTTTATAGTCATGCTGCTGACTAGCTTTAGACTTCATATTATCTTCATTAGTTTTTAGCTTTTGTATCTCGTTGTCCATACTGTCCACTTTTATACAAAGTGTAGTTATGGCTTTGAGTATCTCTTCCATTGTATTTTCGTTCTCAGTCTGAGTAGCTTTGTCTTGATAAGTAATCTGCAATAACATTCTTATCAGTTTTTATTACTTCAATTGTAAATGTGAAATTTAATATATTTAATACCAATCTCCTTATTTCTTTTGTTGTTACCGAATCTTGTATTTTTCTTGTTAGCCACCATTTTACTTGTGTATTATCTGTTCTTATAATAAATTTGTTATATACAATATATGGTTCAAATGATAATAAACACTTATATACTGAATATAATTCTTTTCTATTTATTTCCCATTTTATTTCTGTATTATTAAACGTTCCTGAATAATACCTGCAATGATGTTCTATCGTAGTGTCATCATACCTGTATTTTAATATTCCTCCATAACTTTTTTCACTTGCATCTGATTCTATTATATAAGTAAATTTTTTATTTTCATCTGGAAAGTATAGTTTAGGTAAGTTTTTACATAATAATTTTACCTTTTGTATTTGTATTTGGTCTTTTTTATCAAACTGATATTCTATATCTTTCTTTAATTTTTGTTGTAATGGTTTTAAATTCTCTGCTAATTTTGGTATGTATTCTCTTACTTGATTTACTAGTCCTAAGAATGATTGTAATTTCTTTTTTGTGTCTAGTTGTTCATTTGAGTTAATTATTTTTTGTACTATATGTGTTTGCATTTTTATTCCGTTTTTATCAATTTGTATTCCTAAGAATTCTATTTGATTTTTCATTATATCAGCTTTCTTTTTACTTAGACTTATACCTGAATATTCTATGATGTGTATAAATTTTTCTAATAATCTTATATGTTCATCTTGTGTCTTAGAATATAATAATATATCATCGATGTACACTACACAATTTTCTATTTGTTTAAAGTAATTGTCCATAAAGTGTTGATATCTACCTGGTGCGTTTTTATATCCAAATGGTAATACATTCCATTCATAAAATCCTTGTGGTACAGTGAATGCTGTTAGTTTTTTAGATTCTTCTTCTAGTTTTAAGTGGTAAAATCCTGATTTACAATCAAATTTGCTAAAATAATTATATCCTTGTATTTGTCTTATCTTTAGTATTTTATTTGGTATCGGATAATTATATGTTTTAGTTTTTGCATTTAAATTTCTATAATCAATAACCATTCTACTTTTTCCTCTTTTTTGTTCACTATGTTTATTTACGATAAATGCCGGGCTTGTATGCTTACTATTGCTTTCTTGTATATATCCTTTTTCTAGTAATTCATCTATATGTATCTTAAATTCGGTTAAATCATTAAAATTATACTTTAATGGTTTTTGGGTTATTATACTGTTATTATCAATTAGCTCAATTTTTACTTTTGTTTTATGTTTTTCCCATCCTTGTAAAGGATCCTCACTATATAATAATTCTAACTTATCTTGAATTATTTTTACTTTATCTATAGAGAATATAATTAATTCTATTTTAGGGTCTTCTTCTTTTATATTTTCTAATTTTTGTGTAATTTTTTCACTTCCTTTTATCCATTCTGTTGTTTTTCGTTTTTTATTATTTACTCTTTTTGCTCCTATTTTTTGTTTACACGGTGTCGTGAACCACCAGTGTGTTTTTGTTATTATATGTGGGTATAATTTTTCTAAAAATGGCATTCCTAATAGCATATCTTTTGTAGTTAATTCAAAGTTATATATTTCTTCTATAGTTAATATCTTATCCCATATTTGTACTTTTATATTTTTTGCCTTATATGTGATCATGCTTCCTTCATTATTAAATCCTGTTACTACTATAGGTGTTTTTAATTTTTCCCACTTATCTTCTGGTAAACAATTATATTTACATATATTAGCTTCTGCTCCCGTATCTATCATTGGTGTATAATATCGGTTGTAATATCCTTCTATTATTATCTTCGCAAGTATATATATTTTCATATTTTTATCATACTAAAGTCCTTTTTATTATTACCCTTTTATTTTCATAATTTATTGTTAATTGTTTGTCTTCTAGATTATATGGTTTTACTTGTTCTAACCATTTTATTCCTAAGATGATATTTTCATTTCCTTGATATATTTTGAATTTTATCACTATTGGTACTCCTCCGATGATTATTTCCTTTTCTGTAGTTTCTTCGGTATATATTAATGCTTTTGGTAGTTCGGAGCATGATTGTTCAATAGTTATTATTTCATCTTCCGTCACTAATTCTCTTGTAATATAATTTTCTTCTCGTCCTGTATCTATTAGTATTAAATATTTTCGTTGTTCCATTATTCCCGTGATGTAGTAATGATATGGTTTTATGTCTTCTTCCATTGATTTTAGTGGGGTTTTATCTATTCTCCTTGAGGTACTCATTTTTGATGATATTTGGGGTATCTCATTGTTTATTCTTTTCGATGTGCTTAGTCTTTCTTTTACTATTTCTAAATCTTCTTCTATATCAATTTCATTATAACTATAATCATTTTTATCTATGACTGTAACTATTCTTTCAAAGGGATCTTCTATTTTTATTTTATTTATTTTATTTTTTGCTGTTATTTTGTGTTTTGTCGTTAAAACATATAAGTTTTTACATCTAGCTGTAAATATTTTACTTCCCGGGGCTAGTTCTATTCCTGACATTTTCCAATATAATACTAATGATTTATCTATATTTCTGTCATTTACTGCTACTGAGTAATTAGCACTTATTATAAATTTAAATTTTTGGTATATGAGGTTACCTTTTACCGCACTTATTATGCTTTTTTCTATAGGTTGTATAATTCTATCATCTGCTAAGTATATTTCTATGGGTGTATCTATTCCTTCTCTAAAACATGCTTTTATTAATATTTCTGTTCCTCCTAAATGTACATATTTAATTGGATTTTTAGCCTTAATATCTTGTATTTCTTTATTTATTATTCGTTTATTTATTATTGGTATTTTAGCTTTTCCTTTAGTGTATTTGCAATCTATGATATGTTCTCTTTGACTTACTACGTAATATTCTTCTTTTTGTCGTTTAAACCAGTTTCTTATTGTTGGTATTTCGAATATTTTTGCTACACTTAGGTCTAATTCTTTTCCTTTTATTTGCTCAAATATATTATTATCAAATATTATTTTTTGTTCTGTCGATTCTTCATCTTGATATTTTTCTTTAGTTATTATTTGTATATCTTTTTCAGTCATTGATATCGTATTCATTATCCGATTCTATTACTGAGCTATTTTCTATTTCATTTTCCGATAATTCATATATACTATCATTGCTTTCTAATTCATAATCTACGTACTCTATTTGTGTATATTTTTCATCGTCTATTATTATTTCTGATATTTGTTTTTTCTTTGGATTTTTAGGTAATTTACAATCTCTAGCTATATGTCCTAATTTTCCACAATTATAACAAGTACATTCCGTTAGTTTTCTTTTTGGTCTATATGGTCTTTTGGTTTTGTAGTTTTTTACATAGTACCTTCTTCTTGGTTTTTTATATTTATATTTTGATCTATATTTTTTATTATATTTCTTTTTATTTTTATAATATCTATCCGTACAACCAAATTGGGGTGCTGTCTTATTTTTGCAACATGCCAAGTTTTTTACTAATATTTTTTCCATTTTTATTTCTTCTTTATGTTTTTCACATAGTTCTATAAACCATCGTTGTAAGAATTTTATTCTAGCTCCTAAGGTATCTGTTAATTCTGCTTCATTCCAACTTTTTATTATTTTTGAATTAAAAGGTTCTGGTAATTTTGTAAAATATAATTTTCTTATTTCTTTACCTTCTTCTATGCTATATGTTCCTTTATAATAGTATTCTCTAAATGCACATGTATATTCATCTATGTAACACATATTACATATTGCTAATTTTGTCATTAGATTCCGATTTATGATTTTTTCTTTATTTTGTTCTTCTACCTCTGTTGTCATACTACTAAATTCATTTCTTATAGCTATTTCGTATTTATATAATATTTCCATGGTTGTAGTGGCTATTTCACCATCAAATTTTTTATTATTTCTTAAAGTTGTTAAGCTTTCATTTGTTAAATTTTGTAGCCATAATTTTACTGTTCCTATAATTGTTCTTTCTATGTATCCTGGTGCCTCTGCTATTACTATCTTGTTATCTATTAATTGTTTTGATATGTATCCTACCCATAATTGGATTGTTTTATTTATGTCTGCTACACAGTCTAAATCTAAAAATTCATGTTGTCCAGTTATTGGTTTAGGCGTCCATTTTTTATTTAATCTTTTATCCCATGTAGTTTTTTCTTTATTATATTGTTCATAATTTTTATTATAATATTTTGGATTAAAATTTTTTGGGTTTTTTACTCCTGATGTGCTAGGTTTTTCGTCCATGTCTACGTCTTCTGCATTTACTTCTAAATTCTTTGTATTATCTATATTTGCTAAAAGTTCCGTATATGTTTCACTTGTTTCCGAATGTTGTTCTAGATCATCATCGTTTATTTCATCAACTCTTATTTCGGGTAGATTATCTTGGTTATTTTCTTCTTTTTCTTCTAATTCATCTTGTAATTGCAATTTTTCTTTAATTTTAATTATCTCATTTGCTAATTTTGTTTTTTGTTCTTTTTCTTTTTGTTTAATTTCATACATTTCTTTTAATATTGCTAGCTCTTTTTCTAGCTCTATTATTTTAGTATTTTTTACTTCTTCTAATTGTTGTACTTCCTTTTTTGCTTGTTGTTTTATTTTTTCAATTTCCGTTCTTCTATCTATTTCTTCATTTTCTTTTGTTATTCTTACCATAGCAGTTAAACTATCTTCTAGTTTTACCGTTTCTTTTTCTAACATTAAACTTATATTATCACCTATTTTCTTATATCTTCTTCCTAGATTAGAAAATATTATCTTTATTTTTAATCCGTCATAATTTTCATATGTTTTTTCATCTATTGCGTATTCTTCTTTATTCATTTATAAATTATGTTGTAGTTTATATTCTAAGTTATTTATTTGTATTTCTAGATAAAAAATAGTCTTTCTTTGTGCTACTATAGATTTGTGACAAATTCCTGCGAATATATTACTATTAAGTCTATTTTGCCTATGTTCTAATTCTTGTCGTTTTTCAATAATTATTTTATTAAGTTTTTGTCTATAGTCGCTATTCTTGTTATTCATTGTATTTTTAAGTATTGAATATATTTATATTCTATTTTAGATATATTATCTATTAATTGATTTAATTTTTCATTATTAGTTTTTGTGATATTAAGTTGTTTATATTCCGGATATAATTTGTTCAATTTTCTTCTTATTTTTCTTAATTTTCTACTAGTATGTTTCTTACCATGTTTCTTATTATCCATAGCTTTGAAGACGTGGTCTAATCTTCCATAGGAATACAAATTATGAAAAAAGACATTAATCAAGTAAAAGGGGTGACACAAATGTCGGATGAGGGTTGTTGATTTTGATTATCAACTACACGCACTCACAAATTCTTCGAAATAACAATAGGGAGAGGGATTCTCAGGATGTTATCAATGATAGGAAAATTGCAATATATGTGTAATTGAAACTACTACTAAATAGCTAAAAATCAGTGAGTAGGCTAGACTATAAGGAAGATAGCTTTCTCTTGAACAACTACCCCGAATCAGGTGATTTCTTTCGAACTTCAACAAGCATGAAAATGAAGAACAACCCACACCTTAATTCATCCACTCTTTTGAGCTAGATGGGTAGGATTGGGTTTAGGATTTACTATCTCGAGTTAAACCCAGCTCAACCAAATACCCACAAATCATTAATCAATAATCTTAGTTCTAAAACCACTCTCTCGAGCAAGCCAAGAACACAAAGATAGAAATGCATTTACACCAACAATTCATAAATTAAACGAAGATTAATTAACAATATCCATAAACGTATTGAACCCATAATCACATTATCACTCCCCAAGAATTGGGGTTTTAGCAAAACATCATAAAATGGTAGAAACAATTACCGAATTGATTATCCATCAACTGGGTAAGAGTGATTTAGTCATTACAATGCTTCAATTTGTAGAATATTCGAAAACCACTTCAAAAATCTCCAAATTGAACCTCTAAAATTCTTCAAAACTATGAAAAACTATAGAGAAAAGGGTTCTGAGCTAAAATCGTATTGTCCAACAATCAAAACTTAACTCAACCTCCTAAAATAAATATTCAAAATCTAATGTATAGTCGCCAAAATTAAGCCACAAAGGGCCGTTTGGTGATATACCATGAGTTTACGGTATTTCTAATACTTTTCACTTACAAGTTGTGTGTGTCTAGGGCCTTTTTGTATTGGTTTTTATGTATTTTTATTGTATTTTGAAGGAAAGCTGTTCAGGCACAGAAGTATAGAGACAGTTGAGAAAAATGCAGAAAAAGGTCATTTACGGAGGTGATCTACGGATCGTAGGTCCATTGACGGTCCGTAGGTGATGATTGTAGATCAGGAGGCAAGGTATGGATGACAAATCATGGAAATCTGACTAAGTGTTGAACCACGGTGGCCATTGACGGTCCGTAGGTTGATCTACGGACCATACTGATCTATCCGTAGAATGAGACTACGAGGGTTCCAGTACCTGGTTTTTGAAGATTCTAAGTGCAGAGCCACAGTGGGGATTGATGGACCATAGATCGATCTACGGCCCGTACTGCAAGTCCGTCGTTTGCTTAAGAGAAGCTGGTTTTTGGAATCTGAAATATTTTCTAAGTCCTGGCTGACGGAAGGGACTTACGGACCGTAGATCCGTCGACGGTCCGTAAGTCAGTTTCGTGGAATGAAGATGCGTGCCTGAACAAACTTTCCTTAATTTGTTTCCCTTTTAATTTAGGATTTATTTTCTATAAATAGGGCATGTAAACCTCGTTTTTGGGGGTTAGACATTATAATTCTAGTTTTACTTTATCACTTTGGAGATTAATTTGCAACTCTAACAATTATTGATTTCCTAAGTTCGTTTTGAAGATCTTGGCTTTGCAATTAAAGTTAAATTTCTGGATTTATTATTCTCTTTACAGAAGTTCATGATTCCTTCATCTAAAACTATGAAGTCTGTACTTGCTAATATGGGTAACTAAATCCAAAACTAGGGTTGTGGGAACCATGAGCGATTAACAAAGTATGAATAGTAAATAAGCAATTCTTGAATAGTATTTTTCATCCATTGATAATTCTTTCGTTTAGAAGTCTTTTTAACGAGTGCACGCATTAGAACTCGCCTTGTTACTACTTGCCGGACCAAGGAGGTAATCAACAAGAAAAGAATTATCAACACAGATTTAGTGTGATACTATCTGATAGGGTAGTGTCGATTGGTGTGAAGTACTAACTAAGACAAACATCGATTATGATGTCTAATATAAGGTAAAGGTAAGGGTTAGTAAATTATGCACACGTAGCTGGACTAAGGTTCGGGGTGTAATTCTCTGAATGCCAGACCAAGGAATTAGAGATACCTAACTTATCACTTTGCATGTTATACAATAGGAAATGATTGATGTTACTAGGATTATTGCGTTATGAGCTTGTGGGAAACACGTATACCCTAGTTATTTCTCTTATCTTGATAACAACCAAAAAATGAGTTTTTATTACTGATTACGTATTAAATTCTTACTATTCATTTTACACAAACAAACCCCCCTTTAATTACCTGTTTCTGGAAATAATTTGACTAATTGACTATAATTGTTGGTTAAAGTACAGTCTAAACCATTTTCCTCGTGGGATCGACCCCAACCTACAAGTTGGGTTATTTACTTGATAACGATCGTTTATACTGCTGTAGGGAGGTGTAATTTGAGCGTATCAAATTTTGGTGCCGCTGCTGGGGAGATTTGGCTTTTAGATTTATTTTAACTACATTATTGAACGTTAGTCAAATATTTCCTGATTTTACTTTTTCTTTTTGTTTTTGTCCCTCTCAGGTTCTGACTCTAGTGTATGCCAATTACACGGAGCCAGGGTGAACCACTTACTCCTTACGATCCAGAGCTGAACCGCACCTTGCAAAGAATGAACAATCAAAGAGATCCAATTGATCCTATCAATGGAAATCTTGATGATGCAGTTGAGTTAAAACAGCAAAGGGTAGTTGTTGGGGACAACCAGGTTCCAGCTGAAAATCGATTTGGAGATGCGCTAAGGGCGCAAGATCCACTTGGCCCACGACAACATGACAACTATCGGGGCAACATGAATATTGAAAACACTGATGGACCTATTGTCTTACCCCATTTACCTCTAGGGCACACATTTGTGGTGACTACTAGTTTGATGCAGATGCTTACATCAAGAGGTTTATTCACAGGATCGCCATCGGAGGATCCACATGCTCACTTAGCCAAGGTAAGGATGGTTTGCAAAAGTTGTGTAGGAAGACCAGACCCGGATTTAGATGTCATTGGATTATGAGTGTTCCCTCTGTCACTGTCAGGCGATGCTACAGTATGGTTCACTGAGCTTCCTTATAACTCAATATTCACATGGGACCAACTGGCAGACGTGTTCCGAGCGAAGTACTATCCAGTGTCCAAGAAGCTAAAACACAAAAATAGGGTCAACAATTTTGTAGCATTACCTGGAGAGTCTGTGAGCAGCTCTTGGGACAGATTCACTGCATTCGTAAGAGGTGTTCCAAATCACCGTATTGATGATGACTCGCTGAAGGAATATTTCTATCGAGGACAGGATGATAACAATAAAGCAGTTCTTAACACTATTGCTGGAGGTTTATATGGTGAATGTACATATGCACAGATTGCTGAAAAACTGGAAAGGATCTCTCGCAACAATAAAGCATGGAGCACTAGGAGGTCAGATACTGGGAGAAACACATTTGTCGTTCATAATACAACTGTGAACTCTGCAGATGATATTTGTGAGGAGATGGCCCATATGAGGATAGAGTTGGGGTTGGTATTGAAGCATGTGAGCGGAGGAGCAGAAAAGGTAAATGTTGTGAACTACTTAACTAGAACTCCACAACCAGTTGAGGAGTGTTACTATGAAAAGGACACTTATGTTGTGAATGATCAGATGAGAAACGACTTGTCTGGTATTGGTCAAAAGGTTGATGCCCATGCAGTGTCAATAAAGCATCTAGAGCAGCAGATAACTCAGTTGTCTACTACAGTGAACCCGCGTCAACCTGGCACCCTTCCTAGCAACACCATCCAGAATCCAATGAATGATGGTTATTGTATGGCAATTACTACTCGAGGGGGTAAGCAAACCATAGACCCACCTATGCCGTCTGTGGTGGATACTGAGATTAGAAAAGAAGATGTTGTGGTGGAAGATAGAGAAGAGTCTGAGACCGTGACAGAGCAAGAAGCAGAGATATCTCAGAAAGTGTTCCCTATACCTAGGCCCCCACCACCTTTCCCACAGAGGTTGGTGAAGAAGAATGAAGATGGTAAATATCGCAGGTTTATTACTACGTTGAAGCAGCTTTCTATGAATGTCCCTTTGATAGAAGCCTTGGAGCAAATGCCTGGGCATGCCAAGTTTATGAAAGGTATGGTGACAAAGAGAAGGTCTGTGAGTTTTGAAGATTATGATAGATTGCAGCATTGTAGCGCTATTGCTAAAAGATCTCTGGTGCAGAAGAGGGAAGACCCTGGTGCTTTCATAATCCCATGTACTATAGGGTTGGTACACTTTGCTAAGGCATTGTGTGATCTGGGTGCTAGCATCAACCTCATGCCCTTGTCTATTTACAAAAAGCTGGGTCTAGGGGACCCAAAACCCACTGCAATGCGGTTACTAATGGCCGATCGAACTGTGAAGAGGCTCATTGGTGTACTCCATGACGTGCTAGTGAAAGTAGAGTCCTTCATCTTTTCGGCGGATTTTGTGATTCTTGACTGTGAGGTTGATTTTGAGGTTCCTATCCTCCTTGGGAGACCATTTCTTGCCACAGGGCGTGCGTTGGTTGATATGGAAAAGCGGCAGATGAAATTCAGACTAAATAATAAAGAAGCAACTTTCAATATCTGTAGGTCCATGAAGCAGAATGGTGAGCTCCAAATAGTATCTGTTATATCTTACAAAATGGAGAGTGGGTCAGAAGTGCAAATTGAAGAGCGACTAGGTATTGAGGCACTAGCAGCAGTTATGATGAATTTCAACACTAATGGTATTGAAGAGTATGATGAGTTGGTAGCCGCACTCGACAAGTTTGAATACCGGTCCAAACCAAAGAAGTATGAGTTAGACATGAAGAATCGCGAGTCCCCACCCACAAGACCATCTATTGTGGAGGCACCAAAATTGGAGCTTAAGGCTCTACCACCACACTTGAGGTATGTATACTTGGGGGAAGAGAATACTTTGTCGGTCATCATTGTAGCAGATATGAATGCAAGGCAAATAGAGTGCTTGGTGGCGGCATTAAAGAGGTTCAAGCGAGCCATTGGGTGGACTATTGCAGATATTATTGGGATTCCCCCCGGTATTTGTTCTCACAAAATCCAACTCATGCCAGATCATAAGCCCAGTATTGAGCACCAGAGAAGATTAAATCCACCTATGCAAGAGGTAGTTAAAAAGGAGATCATCAAATGGCTGGATGCAAGAGTTATTTATCCCATTCCAGATAGTAGTTGGGTATGTCCTGTGCAGTGTGTGCCTAAAAAGGGAGGTATCACTGTGGTTCCATATGAAAGAAATGAGCTTGTTCCAATGAGGCCTATTACTGGATGGATAGTTTGTATGGATTACTGGAAGTTGAATGCATGGACTGAAAAGGACCACTTTCCCATGCCATTCATGGACGAGATGTTGGATAGACTTGCAGGAAAGGGTTGGTATTGTTTTCTTGATGGGTATTCGGGCTACAATCAAATTTCTATAGCTCCAGAAGACCACGAGAAGACCACTTTCACCTGCACATATGGGACTTTTGCTTTCAAACGGATGCCATTCGGGCTGTGCAATGCTCCAGCAACCTTTCAGCGGTGTATGATGTCGATATTTTCTGATATGGTGGAGGACACTATTGAAGTGTTCATGGATGATTTTTCAGTTGCAGGTGATTCTTTTGATCATTGTCTAGATCATCTAGCCGAGGTGCTTAAAAGGTGTGAAGACTGCAATTTGGTGTTGAATTGGGAGAAGTGTCATTTCATGGTGAAAAAAGGTATAGTGTTGGGTCATCAAATTTCAGAGAAAGGTATTGAGGTTGATAGAGCTAAAGTTGAGGTAATAGAAAAGCTTCCACCACCCATCTCTGTAAAAGGTGTTAGAAGTTTTATTGGGCATGCAGGTTTTTATAGGAGATTCATCAAAGATTTCTCCAAAATTGTACATCCATTATGCAAACTGCTCGAGAAGGAGTGTAAGTTCTATTTTGATGATGATTGTCTTAGACCATTTGGAGAGTTGAAGAAAAATTTAGTTACAGCACCAATCATTATTTCACCGGATTGGGGACAACCGTTTGAGGTAATGTGCGATGCAAGTGGAGTGGCGCTTGGTGTAGTATTGGGACAAAGGTGAGAGAAAATTCTCACCCTATTTCCTATGCTAGCAAAGCTCTAAATGTGGCTCAGAAGAACTACACGGTGACCGAACAAGAACTTCTTGCGGTGGTTTTTGCATTCGAGAAATTGCTATCCTACTTGCTTGGTACTAAGGTCATAGTGTATACCGACCATTCTGCATTGAGGTATTTGATGGCGAAAAAGGATGCAAAACCGAGATTGATTAGATGAGTATTGTTGCCGCAAGAGTTTGATTTTGTAGTAAAATATAAAAAGGGGCCGAAAATCAAGTTGCCGATCACTTGTCCAGATTAGAGGAAGAGGCTATGCAAAAGCTTGGAGATAGGGCTGAAATTAATGATGTTTTTCTAGATGAACAGGTATTGGCTGCTTCTCATGATTTGATTCCTTGGTTTGCAGACTTTTCTAATTATTTGGCAAGCGATATTGTGCCCCCCGATTTGTCTTTTCACAAAAGGAGAAAGTTTATGCATGATGTGAAGAGATTTTTTTGGGATGAGCCTTACTTGTATCGTAGTTGTGCTGATGAGATTATTCGTCGATGTGTGCCCAAGGTTGAGATGTTGAGTGTACTTGAAGAAAGTCATTCAACACCTGTTGGTGGGCATCATAGTGGTACTCGTACTGCACATAAGATTTTACAATGTGGATACTCCTGGTCTACCATCCACCAAGATGCTCATGATTTCGCCAAGTCTTGTGATCATTACCAAAGAGAAAGAGGGATTTCAAAGAGGCAAGAGCTCCCAATGAATCATATATTGGTGATAGAGTTGTTTGATGTATGGGGCATTGATTTTATGGGTCCATTTGTGAGTTTATATGGGATGAAATATATTCTTGTTGCGGTTGATTATGTATCGAAGTGGGTGGAAGCAATTGCGCTCTCCAACAATGAAGGTAAAAGTTTCATTGCATTCTTGAAAAAGAATATCTTCTCCAGATTTGGTAAATCGAGGGCTATTATTAGCGATGGAGGTTCTCACTTTTGTAATAAGTTGTTCAAGGTACTACTTGAAAAATATGGTGTCCCTCACAATGTAGCCACTCCTTACCATCCATAGACTAGCGGTCAAGTTGAAGTATCCAATAGAGAGATCAAACATATATTGGCAAAGACTGTGAATGCTAATAGAACAGATTGGTCAAGGAAGCTTGATGATGCTCTATGGGCATATCGCACTGCATACAAGACCCCCATAGGTATGTCTCCTTACCAACTTGTATATGGGAAGTCTTGTCATTTACCAGTAGAGCTAGAGCATAAGGCTATGTGGGCAATGAAGAAGTTAAATTTGGATTGGGGCGCCGCGTCTAACCAAAGGATGAATGACTTGAATATGCTTGATGAGTTTCTCCTAAAAGCTTATGACAGTTCAGCCTTGTACAAAGAGAAGATGAAGAGGTATCATGATCAAAGAATTGAAAAGCGAGAATTTGTGGTTGGTGATCTTGTGCTGCTATTCAACTCTAGGTTGCGCCTGTTTCCAGGCAAACTCAAGTCCAAGTGGACCGGGCCATTTTTGCTCACAAAAGTGCTCTCGCATGGAGCGGTTGAGCTTGAAAATAGGGATGGAACAAGGTTTGGTGAACGGGCAAAGGATCAAGATCTATCTGAAAAATGCTGAAACTGTGCAAGAAGTGATTGAGGCCTACAATCTTGATGAAGTCTGAGTAATCAAGACGCCTGTGTCGTGCCGCGACGTTAAATCAAGCGTTGCTTGGGAGGCAACCCAAGATGTACAATCTAGCCAACGACAGGGTTCTGTTTTCCATGTAGTAGTTTAGCTTTCTCTTATTACTTGTGCCTTTGTATCAATTTAGGTAGGTGTTTCAGTGTTTTAGTTCTTAGTGTTGGCTAGAATTAGTATATTGTCCGTGTCTATAAAGTCCCAAGAAAATGTAAAAAAAAAATAATAGCCTATTGGTTGCTACATGTGCAGGTACACCGCGAAAAATTTGCAGCAAAATGGTTTGGTTCAGAGGTCTACAGACCCCCATCGACGGTCCGTCGATTCATCAACGGGCCGTAAATGGTGTCCGTAGATCCCAAGTAAGCATTTTAATTTTTCCAAGTTTAATAGTGATCTACGGTCCTAATCTACGGACCGTAGATCGACTCACGGACCATAGACGGGGTCTCGTGAGTCCATACCCTAAGGTTGTCTGACCCGAATCGGACCCCCCTGCTTGTTGATGGTTCGCCGGCGCTTTGCGCCACAGGTTTGCTTCACCCAATCCATTTACTTTTAATATTTTTGTATGCATTGGGGAAAACTGCATCTATTTTTGTTGGGGGTGGGGTAAATGGATTGTGAGTGATAGAGTGAAGTCTGAATAACCCAATTCATGAATCCTCTCTTGGGGTTTTCTTGCCTGTGTTCTTTTCCCCCAAGAGACTGTTTAATTTTTGTTGAACCGGCATGTCTTATGATTGTATGTGCAGAAGCATGATATAGAAAGAAACATGATGACTTATGAAAAATGATACCCGTTAGATTTTGGGATGTATGCTAGAAGTTGTAGGCTACGATTAGTTGAATGTGTTGGCTCTGAGTATGGCATAATACCGAATCAACTCGATGGCATGACGTGAGCTGAAACTTGAACTGGGTAATCTGATATTCTGATAATGAAACTATGTGCCAAGAGTGGGTGAGAATCGTTGAGTGTTCAAACATTTTTTGTGCAAAACTAGAACTTGTCCGGTTAGTCCTGCTAAGAAAATTCAATCTAGAGGTTAGGAAGTGATCATAAGCCATTGTTCTGAAAAGTCCACAAATTACCTAAAAGAAGGATCCAACCAAATGAAATAACTGTTCCCTTTGATCCAATTTTGAGCCTAAAAGTAAACCATTTCTTTATAAACCCCGAACTCACCTTCCCATAATCTACTATGTTAGCCCCGGTCCCTCCTTGGACATGTCCACTTCGACTTAGGCCAAAAGCCTAAGTTGAGGGTGGCTAATGTAAAAAGTAACTTCAATCTTGGTCATGACCTGACATCGGGTATTGTGCACCTCAACTAACGGAAAATCTATTAGTTGAGAGTGGCTATGAAATTGGAAACTGAAAGAAAATTGGGTATGAAAAGAGTGATGTGAAAAGAAAGAAGAGAAAACGTGAGGAAAGGATGTGACTTATTGAAAGCTAAAAGAAAAATAAAATAAAAGTAAAATGAGCTACAAAGTCTAAAGTCACATCTGTGGTTGAAGAAAATTAAGGGAGAAAAGGTAAAGCGATAGTATGACAAAAGTAGGGCAAAAAGAGCTTAAAAGCCTAATGTAATGTCAAGGAGGGCTGAAAGTCACTAAGCAATACCCAAATGTACCACACCTGACCCTGAGCCTATCTTACAAGCCAATAAAGTCCTATAATGATCCTAGAGTCTAGTTTGGAGAGTCTAAGAAGTGAAAATAAGGGCAAGCTTATGGCAGTAAGAACTAACTGTATTTGAAATTACTTTTGAGCGTGAGTGTTGATTAAATCCTTGTACCATGAATGACATTCAATTTTTGTGAAAAGGAGATTTCATTTGAAGTAAGGACACTAGTTACATTATCGGAAAGTTGGTACCTTGATGATGGTGAGAAAGTGTTTGTTGTGTGTCAGTTGGTTGATATGTGTCATGGTCTGATCTGCATGGATTAGCTTGTCGAGTCTAAGAGAACGAAGTTGCATTTGAAAAGTGAGGGGGGTAGAGAGCCATGTGATTGCTTGGGCCTGAAATGCTTGCTTCTATACAAGTGTCGTTTAGAGTCATCGTACATCGCTTGAGGACAAACAACGAATTTAAGTTGAGGGTGTTGATATACCGTGAGTTTACAGTATTTCTAATACATTTCATTTACAAGTTGTGTGTGTCTAAGGCCTTTATGTATTGTTTTTTATGTGTTTTTATTGTATTTTGCAGGAAAGATGTTCAGGCGCAGAAATATAGAGACAGCTAAGAAAAATGTAGAAAAAGGGCATTCACAGAGGTGATCTACGGACCGTAGGTCCATTGACGGTCCGTAGGTGATGATCATAGATCAGCAGGAAAGGTATGGATGACAAATCAGGGAAATCTGACCAAGTGTGGAACCACGGTGGCCATGGACGGTCTGTAGATTGATCTACAGACCGTACTGATCGATCCGTAGAATGAGACTGCGAGGGTTCCGGTACCTGATTTTTGAAGATTCTAAGTGCGGAGCTACAGAGGGGATTGACAGACCGTAGATCGATCTACGCTCCGTACTGCAAGTCCGTCGTTTGCTTCAGAGAAGCTGATTTTTGGAATTTGAAATATTTTCTAAGTCCTACTTGAAGGAAGGGACTTACGGACTGTAGATCCATCGACGGTCGGTAAGTCAGTCTTGTGGAATGAAGACGCGTGCCTGAACAAACTTTCCTTAATTTGTTTCCCTTTTAATTTAGGATTTGTTTTCTATAAATAGGGCATGTAAACCTCATTTTTGGGGGTTAGACATTATTATTCTAATTTTACTTTGTAACTTTGGATATTAATTTGCAACTCTAGCAATTATTGATTTCCTAAGTTCGTTTTGAAGATCTTGGCTTTGCAATACACGTTAAATTTCTGAGTTTATTATTCTCTTTACGTAAGTTCATGATTCCTTCATCTAAAACTATGAATTGTGTTCTTGCTAATATGGATAACTAAATCCACAACTAGGGTTGTGGGAACCATGAGCGATTAGCAAAGTATGAATAGTAAATAAGCAATTCTTGAAAAGTGTTTTGCATGCATTGATAATTCTTTCGTTTAGAAGTCTTTTTAACGAGTGCACGCGTTAGAACTCGCCTTGTTGCTACTTGCCGGACCAAGGAGGTAATCAACAAGAAAAGAATTATCAACATAGATTTAGTGTGATACTATCTAATAGGCTAGTGTCGATTGGTGCGAAGTAATAACTAAGCCAAAACATCGATTATGATGTCTAATATGATGTAAAGGTAAGGATTAGTAAATTAGATGCACGAAGCCGGACCAAGGTGCGGGGTGAAATTCTCTAGATGCCGGACCAAGTTTTTAGAGATACCTAACTTATCACTTTGCATGTAATACAATAGGAAAGGATTGTTGTTACTAGGATTCATGCGTTGTGAGCTTGTGGGGAACACGTATACCCTAGTTATTTCTCTTATCTTGATAGCAACCAAAAATTGAGTCTTTGTTACTGATTACTTATTAAATTCTTACTATTCGTTTTACACAAACAAACCCCCATTTAATTACCTGTTATTGGAAATAATTTGACTAATAGACTATAATTATTGGTTAAAGTAAAGTCTAAACCATTTTCCACGTGGGATCGACCCCAACCTACAAGTTGGGTTCTTTACTTGATAACGATCGCTTATACTTCTGTAGGGAGGTGTAATTTGAGCGTATCATTTGGCAAAGTAAGTTGGGCTCACCGAAACACTCGGCGAGCCGCCCTTTGACCTCTTCCTTCTCCTTTTCACCTGGGTATTCAGAATCCTTCAGTTCTGTAACTTTGGGCAATCTATCTTTTCTTCATGGAACTGCTCGACGATTCTCTCCTTTTTGTCACCGACTTGTTTTTTTCCCTCAGGACTAGCACACTAGAACTTTAGGAGGTCAAGCTAGCCACTCGGAGATTCGCCAAATGCTCTTGGTTATCACCAGGCTTTCCTTTCTTCATTTCTTCAGCTTGTTTTGTTCCTTTTTGCATGTTAGTGGCCTTTCTTTGTTCCTCAATCCATATTCCTGAGAATCAAGGATTTAACATTAGTTTATGGCACAGATTAAGAAATTGACGACATTATATCTATATAAACAAAGCCCCAAATGAGTGTAAATCTCGAACTCAACAACACCCCCAACATAAATGTTTGCTTTTCCTCAAGTAAAACTCAAGATTAGCAGCTCAAAAAGGATATCTCAAATAGTGTTGCATAAGACTCGACATGAATCACACAAAATGATTCAACTTCCTCATTAAATGATCAATTGTGCACTCAAAGATTCAAACTCTGACTCACCGTTATCAAAGATGCTCAAGTTCACGATACTTGCTTCAAATGCAAGTTCAAGCTCAACAAAGGTACTCCATTTCCTCACAACAAAAATGATTCCATATTCACACAAAGTTCTTCAACAATTTATAGTTCCGAAATCACATACGACTCTCACACTCACAAAGATGAATACATGCATGACTTCACCCATAGGTTTTCCCTTATTTTCCAATCAACATTCGTTTTAGCTCACTCAAGACAACAAAGGTCTTTTCAAGGCTTGTAACGGGGCTGAGTGTAAATGTATGGTCATTTAGGCTTACTGGTTGTATTCCATCATGAAGAGTGGTTTGAAAATCACTTTCTTCCTTTTCTTCAACATTTTAATCATGCTCACAATTCACCCCGTTATTCACTTTCAAATGGACTATACGATACCATATTTCTTTTGCAACTTCAACTACTTTACATCACAACTTTTTCATTCTTTTTGTTTTTATTTTCTTCTTCTTTTTTTTTACATGGAGGGGTTCCATCTTTTTCAAAACCATTGCTCTAAGGGGAATTGTTTTTACACTTCTTGATTTACCTTCTCTTTTCACCACACCCCTAACTTACGCTTTTGGCCTAAGTTGGCTATTCAAACCAACCACACTTCCTTAGAGTTGTAGGTGAATGGATAAAAAGGGGTCACAATTGTTCAAGTTTATCCGAAGAAAAGGATAAGGCTCAAGAGGGTTCAAGCAAGGTTCATACATCTCACAAGGTTTGACACAAAAGAGGTATAATGTCCATTTGTTTCACTAAATTTTTTGCCTAAAATCATATTAAGAACTTGCACCACTTAGTCAACGGGACAAATTCTAGGTGTCCTCACACACAATGTTCAAAGTACTTTCATCACACAAGGCATTGGCACCAATATCAAACAAGACTCCAAACTTTCTAGCTAGTGTGCATTGTTTATCACAAGAGACTCATTCAATAATCAGCTAGTCATAACGAGATCCAAAAAGTCCAAACATTGTTTTTTATAACTTAATTTGGCCTCATCGTAGCTGTATATTCATTTCGTTCAATTAAGAGCACTATTCAAGTCATCGGTATTGATCAGAACCGATACTCAAATTTGCACAAGAACAACCACAATCACAAACAATAGAGGTGTCACAAACTTTTAAAAATAGGTCAAAACCATTTCATTCAAAACAAGGATTCACAAGCTCAAACATCCACAAGATTCATTTCCAAACACAAATATAGATCACAAAACCCCATCAATACAGACACAAATGTAATCATAAGAGGTAGGTATGGAAATACCTCACCCCACCCACAAAAGAAAATAAGTAGTCCTCAAATTAAACTAAAACAACAGAAATCAGTAAGAACAATAGAGAGGGAGATAAAGATGTCATCCTGTCTATTCAATCACTCCGGCAGTCGGGGCATCAATGCCCGGTGTAGCTTCAACTATAACTGTACTCAATCCAGCCATAATAGTGCCTCTCAAGGAGGTCTGTCGGGAAGTCTCGAACATAGCACCCTCTAAGTTGGTCGAATCATCATACAAAGCTGTATCTTGCTCCCCAAGCAGCTCATCATCAGTCTCAACCTCAAAATCAGCAGCAATAACATCCTCCATGATATCATCTCCGGTGGTAGCCGAAGGCATCTCAGAACTGGTCGAGACCTCGGCACCCGGAACATCAGGAACCTCTGCTGACTCAGACAATGAAGTGAAGTTTATGGACTTCTGATGGTCCACATCTTTCCTCAACTCGGAAACCTCGGCTTTCAAAGTCGTAACCTCAGTAGTCACCCTTTGTCCTCTCCCACAAATATCTACTCTCACCGTGAGAGCGTCAATAAAAGTCTGGAGAGGTGTCAAACCAACTGAAATGGCTCACTCAATCATCTAGGGCACCTCAGCCTCTACCCGGGAAGTCCGCACATCATCAGAATGGGCTAGGTGCCCCATCTTGAAGAGCATGGCCTAAGTGATAGAAGTCCTCGAGGAAGTGGTACTTGAAGTATCTCTAAGAGGTTAAGAAGCAGTAAAAGAACTTGGGACCTGGGAAGGAGTGGAAATAGATGTACCTGAAGGCCCGAAGGTTAGAGTAGGCAAAGCTGCCTCTACAGGTATAAAATCAACATCGACCTCCAGGGATCTATCCACCGGAGCTTCTCTCATCCTATCCGCCTCATCGCGTGTGTACTCGGCCTCTATATGTCGGATGCCAGATGTCGGTGGAGAATGTGGGTGTAACCTCAACATCCCTATTCTCGTCAAGAAGAACTGCAACCCAGTGACACATATATGTAATAGGCACTAGAAACGGAAGGGATGTCTGGCCTTGATGGCCCTCTCCTGCTCTATAATATGCCCTAAGTTTAGCCTATTCCTGGCTATGATCGATCCGAGAAAGGATTACTTTGGGTGGAGGAGGATGGACTTATTCGGTGATGGCATGATGGAGCTTCTGATTAACCTGAACCAATACTGAGCTGCTATGTTCAATTCCTTCTTCTCAATAGGACCTACTGCATCAATCCACCTTGGGGTGGTACAAAAAATGAGGGGCGCTAGCCATCCCTTTAAAGTCATCCAGAGTCTGTGTTGTAATCATGCTCAGGTAGTCATACTTGAAACCTCTAGCCCTGTCAAGTACATCATTGATGTGTAATCAAGACCCAACTTCTGATGCAAGTGTCTAGGATCGTACAATAGTTTAGTAACCAAACCGAGGGTTGGGGTTGTTTCGAAGAGAGTGGTTTTGAGAATTAATAGAAAAATAAAATTTAGTTCTAACTAGTCGTAGCTAAAGAGAATAACGACTAAAAACACTGTAAATTAAAGGGTGACACAAGAGTGTCAATTATCAATGGGGTTTTGTCAATAGTAAGTAAAAACAACAAAATAAACAAGGGTTTCTAAGTAAGGAGAGGGGATCCTTGGGATGTGATGGGAATACGGGTTAAGCAAGATTATTGGGTACATGCTTTCGATAGAAGATTCATAGAATAATTGTGTCTAGGATAAACTTTAAGGGGGATAAGCTCTCTCTCGAGCAACTTACCCAGTTTCAAATGTGTTCCTCTCGGACACCCACTTGCCGTATGAAGACCAGCCTACACTGTAACAACCTGAGAGCACCCCCCAGTCGTTACCACCGTATTCGACCTCGAAGAGGTCTTATACAAGCCCTTAGCTTTCTTCATAGCATATATCATAGAATAGAATCACGGAATATTTAAAAGTTTTACTTTGGAAGTTCAACTTCACTTCATATATGAAAAATATAATCTAACTTTGTCACAATGCACCATCTAGACATAGAAGTATCGAAAATGGGACTTAGCCCTTACATCAATAAGAAATCTTGAAAGTAGGAAGTACAACAATGTCTTTCAACATAAGCAAACAACTAAACATATAAGCAAGATCATAGGGTCTTGTCCTCGGACTTGAGGACTTACCAACTTGGGGAAGCAATTTCAAGTGAGTTGAGGAGTAAGCTTGAATCCTCACTGGCCCAAACCTAAATGTTTGGGGAAACGGGAGAAAATATGGGTTAGTACAACACACGTACTAAGTATGGCTACTATGCATAAAAACCATTGAAACATGCATAAAAGGGCATTTTATCCAAAACATGCTTTTTACCAAGTAAATCCAATATGCACATAAATTTAGTATCATAGTCCAAACCAACATAATATCATCCCAACATGTAGGCAGCCCAAGCAATACTAGTGCAATGCAAAGAATAGAACCCCGTAACCCTATTCGAAGCCATGTATCACATTAAGCAACCTACTTCATGCATACATTCATAAGATCATATCTCATCGTAACTTACCATATTCATAATTATCATACATAACATAGCTTCAATATACAAAAGTCATAATCATCATAATCATAAGAGAACAGTACTACAACCATCTCTTAGGATCCCACAAGTGCAATGTGCAAGAGAAGTCTCATACCCTCCCTTACACTATGTAGAAACCCTTAAGAAAGCCCTAGTAAGAGTTCACACCTTTCATACCTTAATTTACATTTAGATTAGGGAAATATTGCAATAACCGACATAGACATGAGAGCTACATGGAATCCGGTGTTCTGCTCCCACACCGAAAAGAGAGGGTTAACACTTGCCTAAGGTGTAACCATTCATACATAGCTATCTAGGTGGATCCACTAAGCTAGAGTCCTATGTGGGCACATAATTAAGTGTCAAGGAGATTTCTTCTAGAAACCCTAACTTACTAAATGTGGGGATTTCCATATCATGAGACAACACATACAGTGCGAAATCTGGACTTGCTAAATATGAGGAAACCCATGTGGGGAGCCGGACTTACTAAACGTGAGACCCCCATCTCATTTACATGCCCTTTCGGTGCTAAACATCAACTTCACTTTTGTAATCATCTTTAGTCATCACATCAGTTGACATTAGCCTTTACTAGACTCTTATGTAGACATCTTACCATAATAGGTCATATGTGTTCATAAGTGAGTAATAATCTTTTCACTTTACATTACATTATAATCATGACAACTACCTTTCAATCATATAGCAATCATACCATAACATACATACATACTTCATAGCTAATTCAAGTGTAGAGGGTTAAGGATGAGCAAACTAGGTCATCAACACCACAACAACACATTAGGTATAGCATCATTACAATCTAAGTAATTCACCTTTCATACTTGAGTTCAAAGAACAACCAGCCTTCATACCTTCTTGCCCTTCATGGGACATCCATAATTCAATTACCAAACAATTCATAACCAATACATAATACAAGGTAATTCATGAAGTAATAACATAATCAACATCAATATAAGCAATTGACATATTCCCTTCATAGCCTTCAAGGCTTCATTCAAAGACTCAACCCTAATTTCATAGAAATTATACAAAGCCTAGGGTAGAATCATCATACAGGCATGAATTACATAACATCACATTCAATTCATAGCGTTCAATCAATATCCAACACAAACTAGGGTTAGAATTAGGAAAAGAAGGAGAAACATGGGTCTCATGAAGAATTCTTTAAGAAACCAACAATACAACATAAATTCATCCATAATTGTTCATATAACATCAATTTCACTTTAGAAAGAAGACCCGTGTTTTTGGATTGAAACCTAGATATTGGAGATTTTGAAATTCATCTTGAAGGGGCCTCTTGGTGAAGGGAATCCCAAGAGTGATAAGAAACCATACCTTATTGACGAATTAACCAAGAAAATTCGAGTTGAAACCTTGGAGAGTTGGTCTTCTTCTTGAAGCTCCAATCTTCTTCAATGGAGTTCTTTAGTAGAGAGAGAGTAGAGAGAACGAGGAACTTTAGGTTTTGATCTTAGGGGTTTTGTGTTTGAGTGATACAAGTGAGGTAAATTGACTTAAAAATCATTATATACACGTCCCCTAAAGTACCCTAAATACCCCTCACTTAGTTGGACTATTTAATGAAGTAAAAATCAATTTTTAAATTTCTGCATTTTCATCGCAGAACAAGTCCACGACGCGAAGCTGTTACCTGAAGATATTTGGAATTATATTTCAAGACAGTAGAGACCGCATCACAAACAAACTTTCTGCTCCTTGGGGGAGTAAGTTTGCGACGCCCCGTTGTTCCTTCCAAGAGCAATTTGCAAGCTGCCTTGGCAGCTTGGCCAAGGTTGGGGTCCCCCTTGGGGCCCCTTAGGGTGGTCCCGGGCGTCGTTTTCGAATGTTTTGACCCTATAAGCATATATTTACCTATTTTAACTCTTTTTACAAGATTATACCATCATACAACATTCTCAAAGCTGCCCAAAACCTAAGGACACACTAGAACACATTTTTCTCTAGTTTCCGGACGTTGTGGTCATTTTGTTACTTTAGACTTTTACTCTTTTAAACCAAGTCAATTACATTAGTTTAGGTTTATAAAAATAATTTTGACTATTTTTAAGTCATTATTCATAAGGTGAGGCTCTAACTTAAGTCATAAAATTTCAGGGGTGTTACATACGCCTTAACCCACTCACTCTCTCGCGATGAGTGTGTGGACATGGGACTATGGTTCAGTCTCTCGAGCTGAACCTCATGTCGACTCACTCACACTGGCCATCAATTTAGTGGTCTTAGTTTTATGACCTCTCTCTCGAACAAGCCAAAAACACATCAACAAACTTGTTTTTGCAACTGCAAATTCATTAAATTCATCCACAATGACTAAAAAAAATGCATTTAAACTACAAATGGACTATCATCAACTAAGACCCAACAATTATATTAACCTATATTCGCTAAATCATACTCCAAGAATTGGGGTTTTTAGCGACACATGTATAAGAGATAGAAATTTATACCAAATTGAGCTTGCATTCAAATGGGTATGAAGATTTAAGTCTTGATACAGGTCAAAATTGAAGAATCTAAGTGACCCGAATCCAAATCTAGAAGATAAAACCCTTTGGAGCTTCAAGTCTTTAAAACCCTCTCAAATTTCGAGCTTAAAATAAAAAAAAGTACTATTCTATATGAAAATTATAATAATTGTTCCACACTTAAAACTACAATTGTCATGACCCAAGCCTATGGCCTAGACGTGCCATGGCGAATGAGGAACCCGAAGGAACCCCAAACAAGCCTCTCAAACTTGTCATCACACTTCATCGGTCGCGGAAGTACAATCAACATTAATTAACGGGAAATAGGGACTAAGGGCAAGCCATTTCAAAATGACATTATAGAACAAGAGTCAAGCTCATTTACAAAATACTTGCCCAACGCACACCTCTACATACATAGATAGGACGGGGGCCATGACATACTACCGGCTCCCCTCATAGTCAAAATACAATTGCAAGCTAAAGTCCCAAAAACATAGGAGTAGGAAACATAACATAGCCCTCGAATCATTGAGGACTCACCAACAAACTCGGATAAGCACCGTACTAGCCACGTGAATGGAGAGAAGGATCAAGAGTAGCTCCGGTCCCTACATGGTGACATCATGTAGGCAAAATATGCGTTAGTACTTGGAATGTACTAAGTATG
>NC_064289.1:32288371-32327596 GCF_019186545.1 Solanum stenotomum | reverse complement strand
GTTCTTATGAAGGTCTTGAGAGTGTCTTCAATGGAAGCTTGGAACTTGGAGCAAGAGTCTCTTCAATCTTGAGGAAGGTTTTGGATTAGGGTTCTTGAGAGAACTTGAGAGAAAATGTGTCTAAGTATGGGAGAGGTGTTTTGGGAAATGTTTTAGAGATGGGAATTGAACTAATGGTATATAAGAAATAACATATGCCCTTTTGGAAAAATGGTCCAACACTTAGAAAAAAAAATGAGGCGGGTGAACAGTAAAACGCTCACTGGAAATTGCATTTCCTGCCGGACATATTTTACGAAAATAGGCATAACTTCTTCGTCCGAACTCCGAATGAGGTGAAACGAATTGATTTAGGTACATAACTCAAAGGGATTTCCATGGATATGTTATGGTTCACCCAATTATTTGTGTGCTAGGAGATATGACCCTCCAAAGTAGACCCTCGAAAAAGGCTTCACTTGGAAATTTCGGATTTTGATACGGTTGCTCTAAAATTTGGGTTAGACCCATTTCCCACTCAATTTGACCCCCTAAACAAGAATATGAAGTCGGATTTTCGAAAAACGAAACGAATTATTTTTTGATATAGCTAAACAAGTTTCCGGTAACTTCCGAAGCACATTTTTGAAAACCTTTTGGGTCATTTCAACAACTCTAACTAGTATTTATAGTTTTCATAGATTTGTGCTGCAGCGGATCAGTCGGCGTCGTTAGTCGAAATCGCCAATCAACTCGGTGATTCGCCTTTGGTGTAGTTCATCGCCGTCTTGCACTATTCTTTAGCATTGTCGTGCTCTGGGTCATTGGGCGAAATGGTACTTCTTCGCGGAACTTCTCTACGATGCGCCTGCTGTTCCCTTTTTCGGCCTACTTGATTCTTTCCTTTAGGGCTCAACACACTAGAACAAAAGGTGAAGTTAGACCCTTCGGCGAATCGCCAAGTAGACTCGGTGATCCTCAGACCTTCATTTCTTCGTTCTTTTCAGCCTTTTCGTTTCTTTTTGCGATTTAGTGTCCATGCAATCTTTCAAACTTCAAATACCTAAAACTTAAGGGTTTTCATTACATATTGAGATAAAATAAGAATTTGAGGACGCAATTTCTATTAAAATATAGCCGTATATGAGTCCAATTTGTGGACTCATCAACACCCCCAACTTCAACTTTTGCTTGTCCTCAAGCAAACTCAAGTTCAATCGTTCAAAAAGGATGTGTCGAACAATGCTACACACGAATAGATCATGAATGCAAACAACAAGAACCAATTTACTTGCAAGGATCAATTGTGTACTCAAAGATTCAAGTTGCACACCATTACCAAAGATTCTCAAGCTCGCAATACTTGCTTCAAATGCAAGTTCAAGCTCAACAAAAGCCTACGAATGCCCTCACACAAATGATGATTCCATTTTTACAACCAAAGGTATAATCAATTTAAAGTTTAGGAATCAGATACAATGCTCACACTGACAAAGAGGAACACAATGCATGCTTTCACCCATAGGTTTACCTGTATTTTTGAATCAACATTTGTTTCGACTTTCTCAAGATCACAATGGTCTTAACAAGGCGTAGTGGGGATGAGTGTACAGGTATGGTCATTTAGGCTCAGTGACTTCTATCCTCATGAAATGTGGTGCTTTTAACACTTCCTTTCTTTTTCCTTCATCATTTTCATTAGTGCTCATAAGTCATCCTATTATTCACTTTTCAAGGATTGTTTGGGAACCCCATCTCTTTTGTACTTTAACCCCAACTTTCCTTTTTATTCTTTTTCTTTCATTTTTTCTCTTGTTTTTTATATGGAAAGGTTCCATTTTTCTCAACCCCATGGGTTAGAGGAGACATTCCTTGCACTTCTTGACTTGCCCTTATCTTTTTACCACACCCCCAACTTAGGCTTTCGGCCTAAGTTGGCTATTCAACTAACCACAATTCAAAATGATTATAGGTAATGGATTATGAAAGGTCTAGTTTGCATCAAGTTTCTTCCAAACAAGGGTAAGGCTCAAGGGGTGTTCAAGAGAGAATCGCATGCTCACAAGGTAGGTCATAAAAGAGGTATCTGTCAAATTGGTTCACACTCTTCAAAGTTGCCTATGATCATATCAAGGGAAAGTCTTACTTAGTCAACCGGACCAACATGGCAAATTCTAGGTGTTGTCATGCATAGTTCCAGGTAAGCTTATCACACAAGGCATCGACACATAAGTCAAACAAGACTCCACACTTTTGCTGGTGTGCAACAGTCATCATTAGAGAATCGATTTGATAAATACCTAATCACAACGAGATGCAAAGAGTTTACATATTGGTTATGGAACTTCATTTGGCCTCATCATAGCCGTACATTCATGTTTGTTCAATTGTAAGAACTATTCAAGTCATCGGTATTGATCGAAATCGAGACATAAATTTTGCAAAAGAACAACCATATTCATCACACAAGAGGTGGCAAAAATTTTCGGACGGGTTAAATCATTTTGCAATATAAAATAAAAGGAGCCATAAGCTCAAGCATCCACAAAAAAGTAGTATCTAGCATCGGTTAAACAGAACAACCCATATATAAACATAAAACACGAGTAGCACAGAAAAGGTATGGGCCTCACCCCACCATAATTAAAAGGAATTTGTCCTCAAAGGCAATTAACATAGAATCTGAAAGGTACTATAAAGAGAGACAGAGAGGGAGGTAAAGAGGGGATACTGGCTAATTGGTCACTCCATCTGTCTAGGCTTCAGTGTCCAATGTAGTGCTCTGAATCTGGGCATCAGTGCTTGGGGTAATGCTCGAGGTTTGGGCGTCAAGAATCGGGGTTATTTCTGATGCATCGACCATGTTAGGTCCATTAGGAGTGACCTCCTGCTAATTTACCCAATAGGCATGTACAGCGGCATAGAACTCCCAAGACCATGAAGGTACTTTATAGTTTCTTGCAATTTTTGAAATAGGCATCTGACCAGAAGATGCAAAGACTTCCCTGACTCCCTTGACCTTTCCCTTATCTTTCTTCCCACCAGACGTGGATGGTGTAGTAGCCTTGCCTTTGGATGTAGCGGCCTCCTCATTCATCATCTTCCTTTCAGTCTTCTCTTGGGCTGGTACAATCTCTCGGCAGATTTTGGTTTCGCCATATCTGTAAATACTCAAAAAGAATCGAAGAGATTGGCAAGGTTTGATAAGTTATCCAAAAGTTGAAATGCATGCAAAATCAAACAGGGCGGAAAAAGGGAGATCAAGAATACTTTTGGCGAGTCACCGAGTACTTTTAGTGACCTCAGGCTTCTCGCCAAAAGTTACAACATTAAACATCAAATTTCACAAGAAATTAAAGTGAGTTGAGACCATTTAGCGCACCACCGAGTAGTTCGGTGATCTAGACATAGCTCGCCAAAGAGCCTAACACGCCTATTATCAATCCAGCTTCTAGAATTCAACACCTGAACCCCCTAAAACAAAGTCAACACATGCACTGGTGAGATTTAACTCAGATCCATAACAGCCAAACACAATCCCAGAAAATATACTTCTGCTAAAAGCACAAATACACGGGGTCTCGACACTTATAAACAAATTGACCCCTATTTATATATGAATACTAGCACACACAAGAACAAGATACAAATACTGCAAATGAGTACAAATTCTACAAAATAATTTTGAGTGTCAGTCAACCAACTTTTGGTGTTGATAACGGTAAGACTAAAATCCAAACCAAAAAAGAAATCCAACTTCGAGCACAACTCAACCAACTGAAATAGTAGTAAAATGCAAAAAAAAGAAAAATACTACATTGGTGTGAGTTTGTGAAGTTTAAAAGATAGGAAAAGTGAAGAATATCTACTCTTAAGACATGTGGCCTTAATAAACTTTCCAATTCGCGTCAAATCGGCGATATTAATTCTAATCGTGGAACCTCTTGGCGATACGCAGAGTGAGCACTTAACGCGCCGAGTTTTACAGAACCTTCATTCTTTGTGATGGTCAAAACGATGGTCTTCATCGTAATCACCGATATAGTCGACGACTCGCCAATGGCTTGTTGATCTCGCCGAGTTTTATAGACCCTAATGTAAATTGGTTTTTCATTTAACAACGGTTTGAGTCAGAGTCACCAAACTAATCGGTGACTCGCAGATTGGACCTATTGCTCGCCAATCTGCACTTTTCATTCACTCTCCACACTTCCATCTGCACAAGTTTGAAACACAAAATAGGCAATCCAAATTTAGGCACAAGTTTGAAACACAAATTAGGCAATTCAAATTTCCCAACGCAAAAAAATACATATCTACCGAAAGTATTCGAGTTCAACCACTAATCGAAGGTACGGAGTTTATGGGGTTAGAAATGAGAGAATATGAAAGATTTTGAAATTTTAATCCGTTTGGCCTTATAAAACCTTTCAGTTCGTGGCCCATTCGGTGGTATTAGTCGACCACGTCGAACCACTCGGCGTTGTGCTGAGTGGAAACTTACCTCAACAAGTTTTACAGGACCTTCAGTCAATTTGGGGGTCCAAACGGCGGATAAAATCAGGCTCGCCGACCTGTTAGGCGAGACGCCGATTCAGAAATTGGCCCGCCGAGTTTTATAGACTTCCACTTCATGTTTTTTGTGAGTCCAACGACTGTCCAAGTCGAGCTCGCCGACCTCTTCGGCAAGTCACCGACTAGACTCTTGGCTCACCAAATTGCACATTATCAAACACACTCCACTTTTCAACCTGCACATTAACACCCGTTATTCAAAATCAAAATTAAAGCATTAGAAACTTGGGTTGCCTCCGAAGAAGTGTCTTAGTTAACATCGTGGCACGACACAAATACCCGTTTAAGCTTCATTTTTGTGGTTTGCCATTGTATCATTAGGCAATCCCCATTGTTGTCTTGGATGCAAATGCCAAGAAATTTGACCTGTGTACGTCTTCAGCTGCTTGATAGAGACTGAGTGAGAGGTTACCGTCTGGTTGAGAATCAAGACATCATCTTTTATTTCTTTCAGTACTCTATCGAACCCTTCAACCGTATTGAGAATGTGTTAGAGCATGTCTTACGTGCGGCCACCCTCAGAATCTTTGGGATTTTGACGCTCATATGGAGAAACATACCTATCATTTTCCCCCTCTTTTTCCTTCCAAGTGGTATTACGATCACTTCAATCTCTGTCACAGTCTCTCCAGCCTTCATATCTATTCCAACCCTGATTTTCACCCGGTCTTGGGTAGTTAGCACGATAACCTCCTCTTTGGTTGGCTAGTAAGTTCACTTCCTTATTGTAGAACGCTTCAAATTGGGCTTCATCGGGGTTCACTCCACCAACACCCATAACATTTTTAGACAAGATATCCACCTGGGTCATCATCTTTGCCATCTTTTGGTTTCTCTCTTGATCTTTTGTAGATCTGTTTCTTTGTCATTCTAAAGTTAAGAGGAGATACTTGGTCCTCAGGATTGTACCATGCCCTTTTGATCTTGGTCATGCAATCAAGGAGTTGAAAAGCTACTTCATAGGGTAATTGTATTATACCACCGAGAACAAGTTGATCAACAACTCTTTTGTTCACCGAGTCAAGACTCCTATAAAAGTATTGCAGGTTGTTGGGCAATCCATTGGTTGGACATTGTAGCAAAAACATCTTAAACCTCAGCCACGTCTTGTGGATTGGTTCATCTCCCAAGCCTTTGAAACTTTGGATGCTATCCCTAAGAGTCATCATCTTTGATGGAGGGAAAAATCTCACTAGGAATACTGTGATCAGCTCCATCCAAGAAGTGATAAAATCTCTTGGCAGATTAGTGAACCACTTGTTTGCCTCGCACATTAGAGAGAATGGGAACAACCGCAAATGGACTGATTCCTGCAATATGTTCTTAATTGAGAACGGTCCACATACATCAACAAAATTTCTTATATGCTCATGGAGATCCTCATGAGCTAGCCCCCAAATAAACCTTTCAATTGTAAGAGCTAAATCATGGTGCTTGTGATGTGAAAAATAGTGTTTCCTTCAGGTGGAGGTAAACGAATGGCTCCGACACCACCAATTTGGACTTGGTCATTGACGTTTGGGTCATTGACATCATTGAGGTTTTAAAAATCATCTTAGTGGCCCACTTGGCCACCATTATTTTTGTTAACGCTCATCTCCTCTTCTGTTTAACACAAGAATTTCAAACAACACCACTTCCCGATAGCGACGCCATTTTGATTTAACAGAACACCTCATCCAATTCTAGGTGTCAATGATCGTAAATTATTATAAAACCCAACAAATGAGTTGAGGTCGAATCCCACAAGGAGCGGTACATGTTAAATATTCAGATAGGAAATGCAAATGTGGTCTAATTAGCCATAGAAATATAAATTATCGAAAAAGACATTACTCAAGTAAAAGGGGCGACATGAATATTAGATGGGGTTTTAGGTTTTAATAATCAACTACACGCAATCACAAAAACTTCAAAATAATAATATGGAGAGGGATTCTCGGGATGTGATCAATTATAGGTAAATAACCATATTTAGGTAAATGAATATACGAGTAAACAACTAAAATTCAGTGAGTAGTCTAGACAATAAGGAAGATAGCTTTCTCTCGAACAAATAACCCGAATCATGTGATTTCTTTCAAACATCAACAAGCATGGCAATAAAAAACAACCTACACCTTAATTCATCCCCTCTTTTGAGCTAGAAGAGTAGGATTGGGTTAAGGATTTACTCTCTCGAGCTCAACCCAACTCAACCCAATACCCACAAATCATTAATAATTAATCATAGTTCTAAAATATCTCTGGAGCAAGCCAAGAACACAATGATAAAACTGCATTGCAACTACAATTCATAGATTAAACCATAATTAACGATTCAACTCATTTCAAAATAGCATTTAAACTAGTAATTAACAATACCCATAAATTAATTTAACCCATAATCACATGGTAACACCCCAAGATTTGGGGTTTTAGCCAAAAAGGTAAAAACAACTACCGAATCAATTATCCATCAATCGGGTAAGAGTGATTTAATCTTTACAATGCTGCAATTTGTAGAATATGCAAAACCCACTACAAAAATCTCCATATTGAACCTCTAAAATTCTTCAAAACTATGAAAAACTACAGAGGAAAGTGTTCTGAGCTAAAATAGTATTGTCCATCACTAAAAAGTGAACTAAACCTCCTAAAATAAATGTTTAAAATCTAATTTATAGTCGCAAAAATTAAGCCACAAATGGTCGTTTAGCAAAGTAAGTCAGGATCGCCTAAACACTCGATGAGCCGCCATTTGACCTCTTTCATCGCCTTTTCGCCTTGGCATTCAGCATCCTCGAGTTCTATAACTTTGGGAGATCTATCTTTGCTTTATGAAATTGCTTGGAGATTCACCAACTGGTCCTTTTTGTCGCTGACTTGGTTTCTTCCCTCAAGGCTGGCACACTGGAACTTTAGGTGGTCAAGCTAGTTACTCGGCAATTCGCCAAATACTCCTGGTGATCACTAGGCTTTCCTTTCTTTATTTCTTCAGCTCGTTTTGTTCCTTTTTGCTTGTTAGAGTCCTTGCTTTGTTCTTCAATTCATATACCTGAGAATCAAGGATTTACAATCAGTTTATGGTATAAATTAAGCATTTGAGGGCACTAAATCTATATAAACTAAGCCCCAAATGAGTCCAAATGTTGGACTCATCACGGGACTGTGGTGAATTATGTTAGAAGTAAACCCCAAAAAATGTTTCATTTAGCACTTTTCGACTTTGAGAGCTAAGAAATGACCCCAGGTGATTTCTAGACAAGTTCCCCCATTCTTGAGGCTAAAGGTAAGGTTTTCACTCCCCGAATACATATTCTGATCCGTAGAAATTAGTTTCTTGGGTAATTATTGATGGGGGAGGGTTATAATCTGGGATTTACGATGGAAAAAGCCCTAATTTGGATATTGAGATCATGGGTCTGATCTAGGGTTGATAATCAAGACTTCAATCGGGGTAATTAGACATTGTTTACTGATGCTTGTGTTATATTGATTATTTGTAGACCAAGAACAAGCGAAAAAAATCTGGAAAGGGAAGAATCAAATTTCTTAGGGGATTCAAGCTATTTTCGAGGTAGGTGATGCATTGGATGGTTCAAGGATGGAGATGTGAAACCTTTGGGGGTTGATTTAGTGAAGGATGCTCAAGATAAGGTGAGGAGTATTCAAGCTAAGCTCTTGGCAGCCCAGATTAGACAGAAGAAGTATGCGAACCATAAGGTAAGAGACATGGCATTTTAGACTGGTGATAATGCTCTTCTTAAGGTATCACCCATGAAAGGGTTGATGAGATTTGGCAAGAAGGTCGTCAAGATTAGTCCTCGTTACGATGGACCATTTTAAATTCTTGACTGTGTAGGACCGGTAGCGTACAAATTGGCTTTACCTACTAACCGATCGGTAGTTCATCCAGTATTTCATGTGTCTATGTTGAAGATATATCATGGTGACATGGATTACATCATAAAATGGAACACAATTATGTTAGACAAGGACCATCAGTATTAGGACGAACCGATTGCAATTCTTGATCATGATGACCGGAAGTTGAGGACCAAAGAGATTAAGTCCATGAAAGCTCAATGAAAGCATCATCCAGTTGAGGAAGCCACTTGGGAAACTGGGAAGGACATGCAAGGAAAGTATCCCCAGTTGTTCTTTGACTCAGGTACTACTCTACTCTAAACATTAGCCTGTTTTCCTAGTTTGTCACTCAGGGACGAGTGATGGGTAAATATGTATCTATTGTAACGACCTATTCCCATTGTTATAGAAAAACAAACAAGGAAAAATTTTGGGCAGGAAAACTTTTTGGTAGTAACTTGAAATTTCCCAACCTAGTCCAGACTTGGACGAAGTCTAAGTTAGTAAGGGAAATATGGTAACAATTGAGAGATCTAATTATGATTTTGCTCACATGACTAGATAGCTAAGACGTTAAGGAACCCGTGTGACTTTATAGAATTTGGGTGAGTAGAACTCCCGAAATTGATCTTAGCATGAATGGGTAGTTTCTGAGTGTCATGGGTTCAAGGTGTGTTGTGAAATGTGGATTTGGAATTCTTAATTAGACTCACTATTTCCGTGCAAGCTGCTGTGGCGGGATTATTTCCGCCAAGGCAGGGGCCGCTATAGCGGAATTAGGCTCGCCATGGCGGGACAGTCGAGAATTAAGTCGGAAAAAAACCCCAAAAACATTTTATTCTGCACTTTTCGACTTTAAGAGCTAAGGAATTACCCCCTATGTTTTCTTGACAGTTTTCCACCATTCTTAAGGGTAAAGGTATGGTTTTCACTCCTGAATCCATGTTTCTATCCGTTCAACTTAGTTTCTTGGATAATTATCGATGGGGGAGGGTTTTAATATGGGATTTACTGTGGAAAAACCCTAATTTTGATATTGGGATTATGGGTCTGATCTAGGGTTTATAGTGTTGAGTTTAATCCGGGTAATTAGACATTGTTTATTGATCCTCGTTTTATATTGATTGTTTTTAGACCAAGAACAAGCGGAAAGAATTTGGAATGGGAAGAATCAAGTTTCTTAGGGGATTCAAGCTTTGTTCGAAATAGATGATGGTTCTGATTTCATGTTGGTATGATATATGTTTGTGATTGTTTCATTATAATGCATCTGTGTATGCGAATGTTACATTATTGATTACACTAGTTGTAAATGAGGATGATTGAATACTTTTATGGCATGAATCATGACTTGATTGTATGATTATGAGAATGAACATTGTGATTATGATAATGGCTTATTGAATGGATCGGATGTTACATTCCGACATACTAGCTTGGATCGGGTGCCACATTCTGGTGTATATATGGGATCCGATGTCACGTCTGGCACACTAACTTGGATCGGGTACCACGTACCAGTACACTAATAGTTTGAGTGTGGGTTCCGTGAGAAGACCAATGACTAGACATAATTGTATATCTATGAGATTGTGAAATTGTACATGGTTCGTAAGTGATAATTGATATTATATATGTTCGATTTATGGAAGTTATTAGTATTGTTGTAATGACTTATATATGTTTCACTTATTGTGATAGCCGCGTGAACCTACTAGTACACTGTGGTCGTGTACTGATACTGCACTTGCTATTTCTTTGTTGAGTACAAGGAATCTTCAGGCGGCTATTGATAGACCTCGGTTAGAAGACCAGTGATCAATCGAATTCAAGGGTGAGCCTTTTCTTCCGGGCTGCCATGAGTTTTCTTTTTGTTTATGTCCACATTTAGAGACTTAGGCTAGCTTGTGTTAATTGGGTTGTACTCATTTTCTTAGACTTGTTGAACTTTAGATGTTTTGTTACATTGACTTTCAAGTTCTAGGCAGTATTTTCGCATTTGGTTGTTAGACTTTTGTTGGAGTTTAATTGAACTCCCTATTTTTGCTTTAGCATTTAAACCTTCTGTCATATCTCTAAACGCTTTAGTTTGATTAAGTTATGTAGTTCTTGGTTAGCTAATTAGTATTAATGGTTCTCCCACCATAGGGATAGTGTGGGTGTCAATCACAATGGTTTGGGTCGTGACTCGTATAAGGCACGACAAACACCTTTTTATACTATCCCTTGTTGTTTATAAATAGAGACATTTACTCAAATTTTTAAACTACAAATTTTGTTACTTTTATAACATTCTTCTTAAAACAAGGAAGATTGTGACTGTAGTTCAATTATGCAATTACAATTTTTTTGTGGGTATACTAGATATATCAACAAAAATGATTCAACAAGAGGAATAGAAATACTCAACATTAAACGAGAAGACTATATAGATATTAATATGTACTCATTTTCATAGCCACAAATATCTTTTTCATTAACTTCTACTTGACAAGAAGTCCAATGTTTATTTGTAGCAAAAACTAAAACTTGGTGTTCTGGTTGTGCAAAGTCTCAAACTATTGAAGAAAAAGGATTTGATCAAAGACATGTTTGAAGAGTCCAAACTAGATTTAACAGGTACTCCTCTGTTTCAAATTTATTTTATGTAATTTTATTTTTATTCAGTTTAACATAGAATGTTCTTTTCCTTGGGGCTCGAGGGCACATCTTTAAGACCAGAAAGTTAAAAAACATTTTTATATGTTCTACATATCCTTAAATTAAAAGTCTTATTTTATATTCTAAAATTTCATATAAAATTAAAATTAGACCAATATATATCTATCTTTTTTATCTTTACTGCCTTAAAAGAATGAGCGACCTAACGTAAATGTTAAATTATTATAAAACCTCCAACTTAAACACCAAATTTAGTATACTTCTATATTATAGATTATATTATATTTACTTACGTTATATTATATCAAAAATAGTCTCCTTTTCACATAAAAGGGTTGTGACATTTTCTAAGACATATAACTATTCTGATTAGTTGTGACCTTTTCGAAGTGTTGTGACACTTTACAGGGTTGCGACTTTTCCGAATAGTTCTGACTTTTCCAAAGGATTGTGACTTTTCCAAAGAGTGATTACTTTAATGATAAGTTGTGAATTTTTAAAGGGTTGTGACATTTCTAAATTGTTGCTGCTTTTTTTTCTCGAATTATTAAACTACAATTATTAAAACTTTTTCATCGTTCTTCTTCTTAAAACACCCAATTTAGTATATCTTCTATATTTTATATTATATTTATTATTATAATATATTATATTAAAGAAGACATCATTTCACATTGAATGTTTTGAATTTTCTAAAGAGTTGTGACTTTTTCGATGAGTTCTGACATTTCCAAAGGGTTTTGACTTTTATGATAAGAAACAATATGCGCATGCTCATACAACCCTTTCCGAACTATAAATGGAGGGGCTTCCTCTCATTTTTAAACTACGAATTTTTTAATATTTCTATTCTTCTCTTCTTCAAAACTCAAGTTTGACTGACAGACGTTGACAATCTCAAAGTTCAATAAAATTTGAACACTCCCTAACATGAATGTTAAATTAATATAATACTCCAACGAAAACATTCAATTTAGTATATCTTGTATTACTTATATCAATATTTACTTATATTATATTATATTAAATGTAACAACTCCAAAAATACAATAATAACTAAGCAATGAACTATGAGGGATGGAAGAGAAAGTATATTTGAGAGGTGCAACTGAGATATTCTAAGAACAACTAACTTCCAGTAGTAATCATAAGAAAGTTTGCATCCACTATTTATAGGAACTTATACTTTATCATTCATTTTATAATTATTTATTTAATCTTAAATATTATAATATTTGATTTGATATTCACGTGCAACGCACGTGCGTCAAAACTAGTAATTTTGAAAAACATCAGTTATCTAAACCTCTTTATATTATTTTTTTCAACCTCTTTTCTCAAAGTTTGACATTTGCATTTCTAATACATTCTTTTAGAGAACAGAAACATAATCTTACCACAAGTAAGTTAAAAATAAAAAATCATTTGATGATGTTTAAAATAACAAAATAAAAATGGATAGAGAATTGTTTGGCACATATTTCGATAATTAATAAAGATACAATGTTAAACTCATTAAGAAGGATAAAATGTGCAACACATGTTCCAAGAGCCTAATATATTGATACACACCTATTTTATTAACCAACGATTTTGGGCCATGGTCTTGACCATTTGGTTTTAGCCCATTATATTGTATAAAAATGGTTTGTTTTCTATATAAGTCTTGCTTGGTCATTAAAATTGTGGTGGTAAAATAATTTTCATTTGTGGTGTAATGTCTCAAAAATTGTCAAAACCCTAAAAGCTTTCTCTTCCTTTTTTTCCCTCTCAGCCACCACCACCATCAAGCTTCAAAGCCACTAGCAAAACACCTGAAACCCCAACCAAACCACCTTCATTTTCATAGTCTTCGACAAGCTTCTCCTAAGCAGCCACCACCATCCAAAGACTATGCCTCCCTTTACTCTCCTTCTCTAGTAAAACCCACACCCATTAATCCGCAAATAACCTCGGCGACCACCAAAACTTAAATTATCTTTGTCTTCTCCGTCAAAGTAACGACGTCGGAGAACAACTAACCTGAAACCACATCAATTCTATCACAAAACCCCAACCAAAGCCATCCAAAACCCCAATAAATCCATCAGAAATAGATCCACACCACCACGGTCTCCCTTCCTCTTTCCCCATTTTCGTGTCTTTTATATATTTTGTAGGCAGTCCGACAAGATCAAAGTTGTAGCATATCTTATTGTACAACAACCAACAACGTCACACGGTGCAACTAGACCTCGCCGCAAATACCATCGGTGAAACATATCCGGCACACTGCCTTGGTTTCCTCTTCTTTGGTGACTCTTGTATCTCTATTTTGCTTTTTTTATATTATTTTTTCCTCTAAGTTAGCATTTTAGCTTGGTGTTTCTCTAATAAACTCCATAAAGGTTGGGTACCTTGATTTTACTCGTTCTATTTCAGATGTTATTTCACTCTTGTTCTATTGTCGTATGACTGATTACTGTTGTTAATAGGTTGGTTTTGCACAATTTCTTTTTCCATTAATTATTTTGTCATTCACCACTGACTTAGTAATTTTTCTTGGTATTTGGAACTACTTTGATTCTTTTTAGTTAACTGTGTGCTTAAGTTTTCTACCAGATATGTGTCAATGCTATTATTTGATTTTGTCTTATTACTTTGTCTAGTTTTAAAATTTTATTATAATTATACTGCTCTATTTTATTCAGAATCTTGTTACACTTTGATTTAGTGCATTTTATCGTGGTTCATTTTTTTTAATGTTTGTTAGTGATTGCATGTTATTTTAACTTTGTTAATTTTATATGGGAAACATGTTCACATATGTAGCCATCTATTGTTGCTTAACATCGAATGTAATTGTACCCATCATAGTCCAAACTGTTAAGTTTACATCAAAGGATACAACAACAGTCTCGGCAAAAACCAGGATAACTGAAACAGATATCACAAAGCATGGCATCAAGAAAAGGCTAACACTGCTCCTGCATTCCTCACGTATACTTGGATTTTGTGCTAATTTGAATTCTATTTTTATTGTTCTTCCTCTTCATCTTGTAGCAACTTTCTTCTCTTCCATATGGAGAAGCTAATCACTATAAGGGAGTTTGATTTGCTAGAGCAAGTGGTGGTGGTATACTTTCCCTTCATGTTCATGATCCAATTCAATCAGCTCGTGGGCAAGAGCTAGCACCAAATGGAAGATTTATTGTATTTATGATGAGGCCTTGTGAAACACTACCTTAAAAAATTGAGGTGGTTTGTAAATGGAAAGTTGGTGGATCTAATTTATCGCTTCCCACAATGTTGTGAGCTACCAAACCTCAGACATGGAAACTTTGAGAATTGCAACCTGAAATAGGTAGAATTGTGTTAAAAATGAATAATGCAAAAACAATTCTAGGTTAAGTGATGAACATTACCATGATTCTGCCTACATGAGGTTGCAGTTCTCAAAGTTTCTACGTCTGAGGTTTGGTGGCTCGGGAAGTCGTGGGAAGCGATAATAATATCCACCAACTTCTTATATACTTACTACCTCTATTTTAAGGTAGTGTTTCACAAGGCCTCAACATAAATATTATAGCTCTTCCATTTGGTGCTAATTCTGGCCCACAAGCTGATGGAAGTGGATCACGAACAGGAAGGGCAAGTATACCACCACCACCTTCTCTAGCAAATCCAACTCCTTTGTAGTTATTATCTTCTCCGTCAGGAAGAGGAGAAAGTTCCTAGAAGAGGAATAGGAAGAACAATAAAAACTAAATTCAATTTAGCACGAAATCCAATCATACCTGAGGAATGCAGGAGCAGTGTTACCTTTACTGGAGACCATGCTTTGTGATATTTGTTTGAGTGAGAATTGTTTTTGCCAACAGTGTTGTTGTATCCTTCGGTGTAATCTTATATGTTTTGAATATGAAAGGCATAGTTACATTTGATCTGAAGCAACACTAGATGGCTACATATGTGGAAAAAATCCAAATAACTACGAAATCCAATCATGCTTGCGAAATGTAGGAGGACTGCCTGCTTTTGGTTTACCAAACTCAGCTTCAGTGATTACCAAACTCCTACAAATTTTGTTACCAGCCTTACATACAATAACTCTGATAGGAGAATCAGATAGGATAAATATACTTTGTCTGATCTCCTTTGATTGTATCATCCCATCAATTGAGCTATATATTATTTTTGTATATGGTGGCTGGAATATCCTTTTCAGAAAGAAACACATATTTTCTTCATGATAGATCATGATTCCTACCAAACACACTTCAAACTTACTTCATATATCAATATTATTTCTACATGATTTGAAAAAGTTGTTACGAATGTTTGATATTTTGAATACCGAGATATTATTGTGCCCCCATATGTAAATAAATAGTCCATTTTTTATCGAGATTTATGCGGATCAAATAAATATTTTTTATCTACATAATCAAATCATTTCTGACTCGGAGATTGATCATTTCAATTTTATTGAAGCTCACCATTTCTTCTCATCGAAAATCACACATGTTTTATGTGTTGAGTCACTTGTTTTGTTAGTTTATTGTCATAATGTTAATGATAATATGACAATCATTTCACATAATTTTCGTTATGTATATCAAATTATTAATCTTTTAGCATTTGTATAATCAACAATTTGTAAGTGCACCAATTGCACTAATACATGACATTTTAAATTATTTTCATGAGATCAAAAAGATTCTTTATTCGTGTTAAGCAGTCTCAAAATCATTGGGTACTCAATGGAATTTCTTTAAGACCTTTTAAATCCTTCAAGGATTTTCATATAACATGCATCGTCTAGTTAGACATAATAATCATTCATTATATATTTTCAAGTATTTAATCTGTTGCCAGGCTGAAAAAAATTTCATTGCATCCACCACTGGAGAATATATCTCCATTTAATAATGTCAGGATTTTTGCAAAAATCTTTTATTCCCCGAGGCACAAACCACAGTTCATATCTTACGGTTATACTTTCGCACAATGATTCATTTGTACCACATTGACAATATATTTTGATACATGAACTATAAGATAAAAAAACAACACTTTTCTAGTGAAAGAAAATATACTTGAATAGTACATACATGACATATTCAAATTTAGGATCCTCGTAACCATTTATAGCATTGGGTGCTACTTTATACCAAATATACCATCGAGGGTCATTTTTATATTGATTCCAATAGACGTAACTTATCGAGATCTATTTTTTTTATCATTTTCAGGCACCTGAACCTTTGCCAAGATTTTATGAAATGTTATGTCATGGTGCTCTTTTAAAGCACTTGCCTCATTATCATGATCATTTTGATAATTTGCTCCTCTCCTTACTCAAGGAGTTTTACATTTGGAATCGATTGGTCTATCATGCTTTTAATGTACCATATACTTTGTCCTTCAAAGACCATTTATTAGAGCGTTTGCGCCTTAATTAAAATATTGGGTCAGCAAATACATCTCACAAATTATTTGCAACATTTGCAAATAAATTATCTCATGAACATCAAGTTCATAATTTTTTAATGAGGATCTAGATAATTTATCCCACACATAATTTTTAACTGTTAATCATATATCCCCATAATGTTAGAAACTATAACATTTATCCCCAACCTCACTTGAGGATCCATCTTTCTGCATGAGGGAACAATAAAATAAAATGTGCACACATCAAACTTTTAGATGAAAAATATTTTGTTCCTGACCCTGAACCATTTGTGACGAAGAACCTTGTTGGCTTGATGCGTACATGTTAAATAAACTCATCTCATTCCAAATTTAATGGATATTTGTTCTCATAACCAATGGTCTCGCTATAATTGGAGGCATACAATTTTTTCTAAACTAATCAACATTATCAACCTAATTTTATAGTTTGGAACTGTGCTTTTAATTTAACAAATCGAGCAAACAACCTTACAAAATCCAATTCGTAAGTTGATACAAATGCACATGTGACCATACATGTAGCACCCCGTAACTAGAAAGAACTAGAAAGAAGTTAAAAAGTGGAAATAGTCATTTTTGGAAAGAATATAAAAATCTGGAAAATTAGTTAAGTATGTTAAGTTGAGTTTTTTGTCAACTTCAAACAACCATAACTCCTAGCTCAGGATGAGTTACATGTGTTTCCGGATATCCTAGTAAATATCTTGGAATAATCTTTCCAACGCCGCCAAGTTTGTGCAATTTCGAGTTTGTATAATTGAGATATGCCTATTGGAAGTTGGGTTGTTCAATTAAGGAATGTCTAATTCGGGTTTTTGAAGGACATTATGATCTTTTCCATACAACATGAGTTAATAGAGTGTTTTGGTAATTAATTCGGGTCTAAACTGATAGGATTCAGTTTATGCTTTTATAATATTGAGTTAGGGTTTTAGAGAATAGAAAAAAAAAATAGGAGAAAAGAGGAGAAGGAGCAAGAACCGTCAAGTTCTTCAAGAATCGCTTGTGGATTTTGTCAAGGGTTGATCCCTATGAGGTATGTGAGTTCACATAGCATTGGGTTCATTCACCCATGCGCCAAACATGCTTATTTCAGTATGATTTTATTCCTAAAAGATTGAGACTTTGATGTTCTTGAGTTATATTGTTGAATTGCTTTTGTTCTTGAATTTGGGATGAGAGTGAGGAGTTCTTGAGAGTTTAAGGTTGATTGTTAGACTTGTTTTGAGTTATATTCTTGTGTAAATACACTAGATATCTGAACCTAAAGGGAATTTCAGAAAAAGAACCGAGTTTGGGCGAATTGAGGTCAGAAAATAAAAAAGGAAAAAGACCACAAAATTTGGGTACCAAGTTTGCGTCGTGGACCTGTTCCTCAGAATGGGAAAAGCATTCCTCACATCGCGTCATGGTCACGGACCATTCTGCCTCAAAATTATTTCGCGATCAAATAATTAAATGCGTCTCCGCATCGCGAACTTGCTTCCAGACAATAATTTCTTGATATTTTCTCATGTTTAACTATCTAAAAACACTACTAAACATCATGAGATCCTTCCTATCACAAATTACAATCCTTGATTCCATAATTCAATTTAAAGAAAGCTGAGAGTCAAGTCAAGAGAAGTTCATATAGTCTTCCAAAAGTCTTTTACAAATGTTTTAACTTTGCCTTAAGACTTGAGTTTTGAGCTGAGTAAAGTGTAAAGTTTGAAGTTCATTTCTTGAAAAGAGTATATCGGGACTATGTATTCCCAAATAGTAAAATGTTTTCACCTTTAAAGAAGAAAGGAAACCTTGATTTCCAAAAGAGCCTTTGAGCTAGTTTTTAGTTAAAGAGTAAATAATTTCACAGTTAAAGAAGAAAGGAAACCTTGATTTAAAAAAAGAGCCTCTGAGATAGTTTTCAGTTAAACAATCAATGTTTTCACATTTGAGCAAGGGAACATCAATTCCAGGAGATCTTTTAAGCTACATTTTCAGTAATTATCTCAAACCAAAGAAAGAAGTTATGTTTTTGAACATATGAGCTGAGTATTTTGGGAGTAGTATTGAGCACCGATATGGGGACGAGTTTGAGTTTAGATAACTCACGTCTCCATAAACCATGTAGACATCATAGGTAGTAAAGGATCATACATTTCAGATGACTTTGACTCCATAAGTACTTTTTAGCATAGACTAGTGGATCCACTTAGTTAAGGCATTCTATATGATGGCAAAGTATAGGATAGTTCTGGCAGCATGGGCAAGACGTTGTATCACCACTTAGGCTGATTGTGGTAGTTGGCGGTTAGAGAAACTCCCACAGAAACTATATTACTTTATTATATGAGTAAAGTTGAGTTTGTTATTGCATTTGTGTTTAACGAACTAAGTTGTTTTCTACTATTTTAAAGGCATTCTATATATTGCATGTGTTTTATTTCTTAATATGGAGTTAAGCTGTTCATGAGTTGAGTAAAGCCAAGGCAAGTGTTTTTTATAGTTCCTTTCAAGCTTATGTATTGTTTAGTTTTCCCCTCGCATACTCGTACATTCAATGTACTGATGACATTTGGTCTGCATCTTTTAATGATGCAGACATAAGTAACCAAGATCAGCATCCAACGCATAGTTGATTCTAGTTGAGCTCTAGAGTTTTTTGGTGAACCTCCTTGCTTCCGGAGAATCCCTTTTTATTATTTTTAGTAGTTAGTTCATCAGGATGTCATGGGTCTTGTCCCGACATCCATCTCAGTTATTAGAGGCTTCATAGATAGACAGTTAGTTAGTTTATTTGTCTTTACTTTGTTATTGGCTTATGTTCCAATTTGAGTTGCCATTTTGTCTAAGTTAACTGTTTATTTCTAAAACATTATGAGTTTAGTTTGAGAAAGTTGATTTATCGTGCATTTGAATTCATTACTTGATGTTGAAAGTCTTCCATTAAGTAAGTAAGACAGGCCAAGGGTTCTCTTAGGGCCAAAAATGGTTCTCGAGTGCCAGTCCCACCCATGGTGAAGGCTCGGGGCGTGAAAAACTTGGTATCAGAGCACAGAGTTCAAGAGTCCTAGGGGTCTGTAGAGTCCTAGTTATCTGTGTGAAGCGCGCCACATCTATAATTAGGAGGGTGCAACATTTAGGAACTATCTCACTTCTTTCACATTCATTTCATCCAATAGAGTTAATCTCTATAAAGTTTCTTTCTCACTCGTGCTTGCACGTAACCGATTGTGAGTTGGGCTTTGGTCGAGAGTGCCTTCATGAGACGCTTCTTTCCCCGTGAGCTAGAGAGGGAAATATAAGAGAGTTTCTCACACTTAAGCAGGATTCTTTGAGCGTTCATGAATATGGGTTGAAGTTCACCCAACTATCTCGTTATGCTCCAGAGATGGTTACCTGCATCAGGAGCAGGATGATTTTATTTATTGGTGGGTTGCCTCGTCTGTCTAATAAGGAAAGTAAGGCAACCATGCTAATAGGTGACATGGGCATAGCAAGGCTGATGATCCATATGGAATAAGTTGAGAAGGACAAGATGAGGGATAGAGAAGAGTTTAAGAATAAGAGGGCTAAGACATCAGGGATTGAATTCGAGCAGCAAAAAAGTAATGCGAACTGGTCTTGTTTCCAACATAAACACAAAGGACCTTTTCTATCATATGATGGTGCACATGCAACAATGAGCCAATGTGAGTACAATAGTCAAAATTCACAGTACTTCAGGGATAGGCCTGCCCAATCTCTAGCTAGTGTGGCACAAGGAGGTAACTGGGCTCCTACATGTGTTAAGTGTAGTAGAACCCACCCAGGTAAGTGTCGCAATGGCTCCACAAGTTGTTTCAAGTGTGTACAAGAGGGTCACTTCATGAAAGAGTGCCTTAAGAACCACCAAGGTAATGGGAATCAGGGTAATAGAGCCCAATCTTCATCAATTGATCCACCAGACAGGGTAGCATCTAGAGGAGCTACTTCAGGGGTAGGCGGAAGAGGAAACTGTTTGTATGCTATCACTAGTCTCCAAGAGAAAGAGGACTCGCCAGATGTTGTCACTGGTATGATCCATGTCTTTAACTTTAATGGTTATGCTTTTCTAGACCCAGGAGCAAGTTTATCCTTTGTAACTACATATGTTGCGATGAATTTTACTATCCTTCCTGAGCAACTTAGTGAGCGCTTCAGTGTTTCTACACCTGTTGGTGAGTTTATTCTAGCAAAGAGAGTCTATCGTGATTACCCCATTTTTGTCAATCACAAGAGCACCATGGTTGATTTAATTGAGTTAGACATGGTAAATTTTGATATTATTCTTGGTATGGACTGGCTTGATGCATGTTATGCCTCAGTTGATTGTAGAACTCTTGTTGTCAAGTTCCAGTTTCTAAATGAGCCAGTTATAGAGTTGAAGAGTAGTTCAGCAGTACCTAAGGGTCGTTATATTTTGTACCTTAAGGAAAGAGAGTTAGTTTCCAAGGGGTGTATCTATCACTTAGTCTAAGTTAATGACTCTAGTGTTGAGATACCTGTTATTTAGTTAGCGCCAGTTGAACAAGGTTACCATGAAGAATAAGTACCCTCTTCCGAGAATTGATGATCTTTTTGATTAACTTTAGGGGGCCACCTATTTCTCTAAGATAGACCTCATATCTAGCTACCATTAGTTAAGAGTAAGGGAATATGATATTCCAAAGACAGCCTTTAGGACCCTTTATGGTCATTATGAGTTTCTTGTCACGTCCTTTGGTTTGACCAATGAGCCTCAGCATTCATGGACCTTGTGAATAGAGTATTCAAGCCTTATGTATATATGTTTGTTATCGTCTTCATTGATGACATACTAATATAATCGAGGAATGAGGAATATCGTGCTAGTCATCTCAAAATAGTTCTCCAAACTTTAAGAGATATAGAGTTATATGCAAAGTTCTCTAAGTAGGACTTTTGGCTTGAGTCAGTGGCATTCTTAGTCCACATTGTGTCTAGAGAGGGAATTAAAGTTGATACCCAAAAAATAGAGGCAGTGCAGAATTGGCATAGACCAACATCTCCAACTGACATTAGGAGTTTCTTAGGTTTGGCTAGCTATTATAGAAGGTTTGTTGAGGGATTATCATTTATTTCATCCCCTTTGACCAAGTTGACTCAGAAGATAGTTGATGAGTTCAAAAATTGGACTTGTTTAGGGCTTTATTTTTATAATAATAGTATCTTATTTTATCTAAATATATGATAAATACTCTTAAGTTTTAGGTATTTGAAGTTTTAGTGAAAGCGTGGACACTTAGGCACAAAAAGGAACAAAAAGGCTGAAAAGAACGATGAAGCTGAAGCCCGAGCATTGCCAAGCACATTGGCGATTCACCAAAGGGATTTACCTGCCCTTTGTTCCAGTATGCGATGACCGGAAGGAGAAGGATCAAAAAGGTGATGAAAGGAGCAATCGGCGCGTCGTCGAATAGTTCCGCGAAAAAGTACAATACCGCCCAATATTCTAGAACATTAAGGTGCTGAAGGCAAGATCGAAATGGCGATGAAACAGACAAAGGGCGAGTCACCGAAGTCATTCGGCGACATCGACTACCTTCGACGAAAAATCCGCCAATGATATTTTTTGAAGTCTATAAATACTGAAATTATTATTATTTTTAGGGCAGTCGAAATTTTGTTTTAATTTCCAGAATAGAATGGTACTTTTTAGATATTTTCTCTCAAGTTTGGAGAAGTTTTTTGGGAACTTGAAGAAAGGAGTTCATCTTCCCCAAGTTGGAAGTTGGTCTTCTCTATTCTTCTTCCTTTGCTTAAATTAAGGTTTAATTTCTTATACCCATTTGATTTTACTATCATTTTAGGTGTATTTTTTTATTTCTTGATGTGTGGCTAAAAACCACCATTCTTGGGGTGTTATTTAGCAAATATGTGTTGATATTATTGTTGGGTCTTGCTTGCTAAGAGGTTAGATGTAGTTTAATGGTGATTTCACCTAGTGGTTGTGGTTTAACCTAAAGGGTTTGTAGTTGAAAATAAGAAGCCACTCATGTGTTTTTGGCATGCCCGAGGGTGAGGTCGCGAAACCAAAACAACTAGACTGATGGCCTAAGGAGTAGGTCGACATGAGGTTCAGCCCGAGAGGGTGAGCCCTAGTTCCATATCCTAACACTCAACTCAAGAGAGTGAGTGGGGTAAGGTGTAAACTGGTCTACATGCGGGAAATGGGTGTCCAAGAGGAACCCATTTGAAACAGGGTAAGTTGCCTGAGAGGGAACTTATTTCCATTCAAAGCTTAGCCTAGTCACTATTATCTTACAAATTTATTATCAAGAGCATGTACCCAATTATTTATCTAAACTTTTATTGCAATCACACCCCCCCAAGAACATTTCCCCGATACTTTATTTTCTTCTAAATTTTTGTTGCTTTTCATACTTGTAACAAAAACCCCAAATCGATATTTGACACTTTCGTGTAACCCCCTTTATTTACCATGTTTTTGTTCATTAATGTCTTTAGCTACGACTAGTTAGAGCTTAATTTTATTTTTCTATCAATTCTCAAAACCACTCCCTTGGGACACAACCCCAACCTTTAGTTGGGTTACTATACTATCAACGATCATAGACGCTCATACCGTAGGCTAGTGTCGTTGGTCCCTATAAGAATCAAAATGGCACCGCTGCCAGGGAATGGTGTTATTTGAGAATTTTTGGATTAGTAGAATTTTTGTTCTTCTTAGTTGTAGTTCACTAACTTTACTTTTAGTTTTGTTTTTCGTTGAGTTGTCCACTTAGATGAACATGGCTAAGCAGCGTAGTGGAAAGTTGGTGGAAATGAGCCAAGAAGTCCAAAAGGACCTCACGCTGACCTCACTGGCATCTCAGCTAAACGAACTGGCCACCAAACTCTCAAAGGTAGAAGTCCAATACAACAACAATGGTAGATATATACCCCCTCATGAGCGGAGGAAGTCTAAAAATGGGAGAGAAAAATGTGTCGAGGACACACTTCAATTCATTCTTCAAAAGGTCACCGATCAGGATCGGGTGTTGGAAGAAATGAAAGAAAATATTAAAGTGCTCCATCAAATGATTGGATCCCACTCTAGAGCAATCTAGCTAATCAGGTCACTCCTGAGTTTTTGCAGTGCCTCATCTCCACGCAAATGACATATTGGGGTTACCTAGTGACACTGGGGCAAATCCCAATAATGGAGAGTGAGACAATGCTTACATCGTGCCACGATGTAAAATAAGGCACTTCGTGGGAGGCAACCCAAGGTTTTACTGTTTTTAATTATTCTGTTCGAATAATGGTGTGCTGATTTTGTAGGGTAAAATGGGAAACGTGTTGAGAAATGTAAGTTGGCGAGCCAAGGACCCAGTGGCCGAGTCGGCAAATCTATCGACGACTCCGAATTAACCCACCATTGGGACCCCAAAATAAGAGATGTCCTGTAAAAATTGGTGAGGTAAGTATGCGTTCGGCGCGTCACCAATTTTATCAGTGATAAGACTAACATCGCCAAATGACAGAGAACTTAATGGTTATGTAAAGGCAGAAAGTCAAAATATTTGAAGCTCTCACTTTCCATTTTCTTAAACTCCTCAAAATCACACAAAAGATATGGTACGCACAAACCTAAACGCACCACCTCAGAAAAAGGCAACGGGAATTACAATCAATGAAGGACGATCACGTTCTTCACATAAAATAAAGCAAGATCTCCCACCGGGAGATAAAGGCAAACGAAAAAAGAACATCAATAGGAAGGGCACAAATGCTGAACCAGCTCTTTCTGATCCGAAAGATGAGCAACCTTTGATAAATCAAAGGGAGAAATTTAGGGCTAGAAATCAGCCCACAGCCACCGGAACCCCTTGTGCTTCAACTCCCCCAACTACCAAATCAGTGCCAACTCCAGTCCCACCTCCAGCGGCTCCTGCACTCCCTGTAGTTCCACCTCCACCCAGGTTGCTGAACAGACTAAAAGGCGATAGTTTATGAACCATTCTAGAAGAAAAATTACTATATGTGGAGGGTTTGGAAAGTAAGCATGCTGAGGTGCTTGACATACTCAGGTATCACGAGTTAGAGCAATTCACTAGACAACGGGGCTCTTACATCCCTTTCTGGGTTCTGGAATTCTACTTAGCTTATGGGGCGTTGGTCCTAAAAAATAAGAAAAAGGCTAGTGAATTAAGATCGGTGAAGTCGATTATAGTCAGCGGCAAGGAAGTGGAGTGTCAAACCGAGCATATTAATGTTGTATTGGGTCGACTGCTGCACTCGGTACTGCCCTACCAGGGTTTTCCTACTCCTCAATCCCTGGATGACTTGAAGGGTTTGCTACCTCCGATGATCTGTAACACCACCCGAAGGTGGATGGATACAGGAGCTCAGATTGAGAAGAGGGACATGAACATTGCCTCCCGACTCTTGTATGGTTTCATCAGCAGCACTATCATGCTATCCCAAAATGAGTCGATTATGCAGCATCCTATGGCTGCTTGCCTTGGGTCTATCATGGATAATAGGTAGATTGACTTGAGGCTACTAGTTTCACAGGAGATGGCCATTAGAGCCAAACAGACACAAACGTCTATGCCCTTTCCTTTTATGTTCACCGAATTATGCCGGCATGCTGGAGTACCCCAAGATCCTGCCAGCGATATAAAGGTCACTCCATCTTCCTCCATTTATATCCTGTGTATAGAGGTCGAATTTACAAGAGAGGGGGATGACAGGAAATGAGCAGCCCCAACAGATAATTCTCCAGAGGTCAATATTGACTTATTATCAACAGAAACACCTTCGTCCACCCCGGCCTCTGAACCTTCAGGTACACCAGCTCCTTCTTTTTCTTTCTCATAGGCGCCAGGTGCTTCCTCATCCTCCAAGTCTACCAAAATCACTCATGCCATGATCTTGAAGATGGGGCAGTTTGCCTATTCAGCTGATATGAGAGCCACCAGACAGGAAAGTTCTGTTCCAGAGATGATTGACAGGGCCATAATAGTAGCACTTACTCCCATTCAGACTTCTATTGATGCTTTGATAGTGAGAGTTATGGTTTGTGAGGGCAGACAGCGAGAAACCTCTGAGGTGACGGCCCTAAAAGTCGAGATTGCAAGTATATGAAAGGACGTAGATTACTTTAAGTCTACTGACTTCACTTCATTCATAGAGAGAGAAGATGATAAGGATGTCCCTGAGACCACAAGAGATGTGCAAAGGGATGGTGCAGCACAGGTAGAGTCGGATGCAGAAACTGACGAGGACTTGATAGTAGCATAGGTTGAGGAGATAAGAGTGAGCCAAGAAGCGAGCATATTTAGAGATCTGCCAGATCTAGTACAGACAGTTACGTCCACAACAGCCCCTAGTGGATATGGCATTGCCTTTCCATCTGAGACTATTTCGAGCATTGATGCCCCAACAGATAGAGAGACTGCATAGCCAGGACCTTTCTCTACCCTCCTCTCTACCTTGCTTACATCTACTTTTGGATTCTCTATTATTTACATTTGAGGACAAACACTTTTATTAGTGGTGGGCTGAGGCTCACCTTTTGTGTGCTATTTATGACTTGTGTTTTGTATATATTTGGGGTATCTGTTTATAATTGTGTTAATAACTATTTTTTCTGTGGATGTTTGAGCTTGTGGCTCCGTTTACTTTTAATTGCAAAATGATTTTGACCCTTCCAAAAAATTTTAAATTTTTCACACATTTTTTCCACCCCTCGTGAGTTGAATGTGGCTATTCTTTAGCAAGAATTTAGGTCTCAGTTTTGATCAAAATCGATGACTTGAATAGTGCTCTCAATTGAATGAACCTGAATGTAATGCTATGACGAGGCCAAATGAGGTTGCATAGACAATATGTGAACTCTTTGCATCTCATTGTGATTAGTCATTTATTGAATTGATTCCCTTGTAATAACCATTGCACACTAGCGACAGTGTCTAGTCTTGTTTGACTTAAGTGTCGATGCCTTCTGTGATTAGCTTGCTTTGAACCATGCATGAATAACCTAGAATTTGCCCTGCTAGTCTGATTGATTTAGAAAGGTGTCCTCTTGATATGATCTTAGACAACTTTAAAGAGTGTGAGCCAAATTTGACTTATACCTCTTTTGTGGCCTACCCGTGAGTGTGTGAAACTCTTTTGAACACCCTTTGAGCCTTAGCTTTCTTTGGAAGAACCTTGATGAACCCTAGACCTCACTTGACCCACTACCTATAATCCTCTTAATTTGTGGCTTAGTGAATAGCCAACTTAGGCCAAAAGCCTAAGTTGGGGGTGCTGTGAAAAGGAAAAGGAGAAGTCAAGAAGTACAGGAAAACTCCCCTTTAACCCATGGTGTTGCCGAATAGTGGAAACCCCTTCAATTAAAAAAAATGGAATAAGGTATGAAGGAAATCGGCTTTCCAAGTAATCCATGAAGATGAATAAACTGGTGACTTAGAAGCATTAGAAAAAGAATTGATAAATGAGGAGAAGGGAATGCCATGAGAACACCACATCCCATGAAGAAAGAGCCATTGAGCCTAAATGACCATACCTTTGCACTCATCCCCATTACAAGCCTTAGAAAGACCTTTTTTATCTTGAGTAAGCCGAATCAAAACTTGATTGGAAAATAAGGGCAAACCTACGGGTTAAAACATGCATTGTGCTCCTCTTTTATGAGTTTGAGCGTTGCATCTGATTCCTGATCTTGAATTGATTAGCCTTTGTGTGTGAATATGGAATCATTCTTCATGTGAGGGCATTTAGATACTTTTTTGTCGAGCTTGAACTCGCATAAGTAGCAAGTATTGCGAGCATGAGAATCTCTGGTAATGGTGTGTCACAATTTGAATCTTTGAGGGGACAATTGATATTTGCAAAAGTAATTTAAATCTTGTTGTGTATGTTCATGATTGAGTCTTGTGTAGCACTATTTGAGACACCCTTTATGAACGACTGAACTTGAGTTTTCTTGAGGACAAGCAAAATTTTGAGTTGGGGGTGTTGATGAGTCCACAAATTGGACTCATTTAGGGCTTTAGGTTGATAAAAATAGTGTGCTCGAATGCTTATTTTGTCTAAATATCTGATGAAAACTCTTAAGTTTCAGGTATTTGAAGTTTTAGTAAAAGCATGGACACTTAGGTGCAAAAAGGAACAAAAAGGCTGAAAAGAACGACGAAGTTGAAGCCCGAGCATCACCAAGCTCACTCGGCGATTCACTGAAGGGATTTACTCCACCCTTTGTTCCAGTACGCGAAGCCCGGAAGGAAAAGGATTAAAAAGGCGATGAAAGGAGCAATCGGCAATTTGCCGAATAGTTCCGCGAAGCAATACTATACCTCCCAATGGTCCAAAACGTGAAGGTTTTGAAAGCAAGCATGAAACGGTGATGAGACAGACGAATGACGAGTCGCCGAAGTCATACAGCGACATCGACTAACTGCATCGAAAGATCCGCCAGCTCAATTTTCTGAAGTCTATAAATACTGAACTTATTATTATTTTTAGGGCAGTCGAACTTTTATTTTAATTTCTAGAATAGAATAGTACTTTTTCGATATTCTCTCTCAAATTTGGAGAGGGTTTTTGGGAACTTGAAGAAAGGAGTTCATTTTCCCCAAGTTGGAAGTGGGTCTTCTCTATTCTTCTTCCTTGGCTTAAATTAAGGTTTAATTTCTTATACCCATTTGATTTTACTATCATTTTAGGTGTATTTTGTTATTTCTTGATGTGTGGCTAAAAACCTATATTCTTGGGCTGTGATTTAGCAAATATGTGTTGATGTTATTATTTGATCTTGCTTGCTGATAGGTTAGATGCAGTTTAATGGTGATTTCACCTAGTGGTTGTGGTTTAATCTAAAAAGTTTGGAGTTGCAAATATAAAGCCACTCATGTGTTTTCGGCTTTCTCGAGAGGGAGGTCGCGAAACCAAGACCACTAGAGTGATAGCCTAAGGAGTGGGGTGACATGAGGATTAGCCCGAGAGGGTGAGCCCAGTCCCATATCCTAACACACACTCGAGAGAGTGAGTAGGGTAAGGTGTAGGCTGGTCTTCACGCGGCAAATGGGTGTCTGAAAGGAACCTATTTGAAACGGGGTAAGCTCCTCGAGAGGGAAATTATTTCCATTTAAAGCTTAGCCTAGTCACTATTATCTTACAAATCTCTTATCAAAATTATGTACCCAACTATTTATCTCAACCTGTATTGCGGTCACACCCCAAGAATATTTCCCCATACTTGATTTTCTTGTTAATTTTTGCTGCTTTAACTACTTGTAACAAAACCCCCAAATTGATATTTGACACTTTCGTGTCACCCCCTTTATTTTCCATGTTTTTGTTCGTTAATGTCTTTAACTACGACTAGTTAGAGCTTAATTTTATTCTTCTATTAATTCTCAAAACAACTCCCTTGGGACACGACCCCAACCTTTAGTTGAGTTACTATACTATCGACGATCGTAAACACTCATACCGTAGGTTAGTGTCGTTGGTCACGATAAGCATCAATAGTTAAGTTTCAATGGTCTGAAGCTTGTGAGAAAAGCTTTCAGTAATTGAAACGAGGTTGACTACTGCCCCTATGTTAACCTTACCAGAAGGTACTCAAGGTTTTGTCATATATTGTGTTGCGTCCAGAGTTGGTTTGGGTTGTGTTTTAATGCAGAATGGAAAAGTTAAAGCTTATGCCTCCAAATAGTTGAAAGATCATAAGAAGAATTACCTAACCCATGATCTAGAATTGGTTGTTGTACTATTTGCTTTAAACAAATATGGTGCCATTATCTTTATGGTGTTCATGTGGACGTGTTCACAGATCACAAGAATCTTCAGTATGTGTTTATTCAGAAAGAGCTTAATTTCAGACAAAGGAGGTGGTTAGAATTACTCAAGGATTATGGCATGAGTATTCCTTATCACCTAGGTAAGGCTATTCTCGTTGCTGATGCCTTGAGCAGGTTGTCTTTGGGTAGTACCACCCATTTTGAGGAATATAAGAAAGAGTTAGCAAAAGATGTGCATAGACTTGGACGATTAGGAGTTCGATTAATGGATTCCACAGAAGGAGGAGTAGTGGTGATGAATGAGGCTGAATCATCATCAGTGTCAGAAATGAAAGAAAAGCAAGACCAAGATCCTTTATTTCTTGAATTAAAGGCAAGTGTTCATAAGCCAAAAGTGATGGCTTTTGAACAAAGGAGAGATGGTGTTTGAGGTATCAAGGTAGATTGTGTGATTGATTTCAAGGGTAATTGGGAGGATCAGCTACCTCTCATTGAGTTTTCTTACAACAATAGTTACCATGCTAGCATCCAACTGACTCCATTTGAGGCTCTTTAAGGGAGAAGATGCAGATCTCCTATAGGATGGTTTGAATTTGGTGAAGCAGGGTTGATAGGACCAGATTTAGTCCATTAAGCTATGTAAAAAGTGAAAGTGATTTAAGAGAGGTTGAAAATGGCGCAGAGTCGTCAGAAATCCTACATGGATGTTAGCAGAAAGGAGTTAGAGTTCGAAGTAGATCATTGGGTTTACTTGAAAGTTTCACCCATGAAGGGTGTTATGAGATTTGGTAATAAGGGGAAGCTTAGTCCCTGGTATATTTGTCCTTACAAAATATCCAAAAGGGTTGGTAATGTAGCTTGTGAGTTGGAGCTACCATAAGAGTTAGTAGCGGGGACATTCAGTATTTCATATTTCCATGTTGAAGAAGTACATGGGAGATCCTTCACTTATCATACCAACTGAAGATATCGTTATCAAGGATAGCTTATCTTATGAGGAGATTACTGTTCAGATTCTAGATCACCAAGTTTGCAAGTTGAGAACAAAAGAGGTAGCATCTGTCAAAGTCCTTTGGAGGAATCAATTTGTTAAGGAAGCTACTTAGGAAGCTGAGGAAGATATGAAGAAGAGATATCCACATCTCTTTGAAACCGGAGAAGTTCCAGACAAAGGTACTAATTCTCTTCTTAATACTCTTTCATATATGAAGTTAGCATGCTGTAATTGCATTGCTTGTTGGGTGTTTCAGCTGAATGTTAGATGTTACACCCTTAGCCTACTAAGAGTAAGCTCATTCGAGGATGAATTTTCCCAAGGGGGAGATATTGTAACACCCCGTAAATAGAAAGAAGTTAAAAAGTGGAAATAGTCATTTTTTGGAAAGAATATAAAAATCTGGAAAATTTGTTAAGTATGTTAAGTTAAATTTTTGGTCAATTACAAACAACCATAACTCCTAGATCGGGATGAGTTAGGTGTATTTCAAGATATTGTAGGAAAGATGTTGGAATAATATTTCCAGTGTTGATGAGTTTGTGCAATTTCGAGTTCGTATGAGTGAGATATGCCCATTGCAAGTTGGGTTGTTCCTTTAAGGAAAGTCAAATCCGGGTTTTTTAAGGGGATTATAGTCTTTTCCATACCCCATGACTTAAATTAGTTTTTGGTAATTAATTAGGGTCTAAACTGATAGGATTCAGTTTACTCTTTTACAATATTGAGTTAGGCTTTTCGAAAAGATAAAAAAAAGAGGAGAAAAGAGGATAAGGAGCAAGAATCGTCAAGATCTTCAAGAATCTCTTGCTTGTGGATTTCGTTAAGGGGTGATCCCTACGAGTTATGTTCGTTCACCCAAACGCCAAACATATTTATTTCGATATGATTTTCTTCCTAAAAGATTAAGACTTTGATGTTCTTGAGTTATATTCTTGAATTGCTTTCGTTCTTGAATTTGGGATGAGATTGAGAAGTTCTTGAGATTTTAAGGTCGATTGTTAGATTTTTTTTAGTTAGATTCTTGTGTACATACACTGGGTATCTGAATCTAAAGGGAATTTGAGAAAAAGAACCAAGTTTAGGCGAATTGGTGTCAGAAAATGAAGAAGAAAAAAGTTGGCAAAATCTGGGTACGGTCCGCGTAACGGACCTATTCCTCAGAATGGGAAAAAGTTCTCCTTGCATCGCGGAGTAGTCACGAACCATTCTATCTCAAAATTATTTCCCGATAAAATAATTAAATGCATCTCTGCATCGTGGACTTTCTTCCGAACAGTGATTTCTTGATCTTTTCTCATGTTTAACTATACAAAAACACTCCTAAACATCATGAGATCCTTCCTATCAAAAATTACAATCCTTGAATCCATAATTTAATTCAAGGAAAGTTAAGAGTAAAGTCAGGAGAAGTTACGAGTCAAGTCAAGAGAAGTTAAGAGTCAAGTCAACAGAAGTTAAGAGTCAAGTCAAGAGAAGTTAAGAGAGTCTTACAAAAGTCTTTTACAAATGTTTTAACTTTGTTATAAGACTTGAGGTTTGAGTAGAGTAAAGGGTAAAATTTCAAGTTCATTTCTTCAGAAGAGTATATCAGGACTATGTATTCCCAAAGAGTAAAATGTTTTCACATTTAAAGAAAAAAGGAAACCTTGATTTCCAAACGAGCCTTTGAGCTAGTTTTCAGTTAAAGAGTAAACGTTTTCACATTTAAAGAAGAAAGGAAACTTTGATTTCAAAAAGAGCCTTTGAGCTAGTTTTCAGTTAAAGAGTAAATGTTTTCACATTTGAGCAAGAAAGGGAACATCAATTCGAAGAGAGCTTTTAAACTATATTTTGAGTAATTATCTCAAACCAAAAAAATAAGTTAGGTTTTTAAACACATGAGCTGAGTATTTTGGGAGTAGTATTGAGCACCAATATGGGGACGAGTTTGAGTTCAGATAACTCACGTCTCCATAAACCATGTAGCCATCATGGGTAGTAAATGATCATACTTTTTATATGACTCTGTAAGTGCTTTTTAGCATAGACTAGTGGATCCACTTAGTTAAGGAATTCTATATGACGGCAAAGTATAGGACAGTTCTGGCAGCGTGGGCAAAATGATGTATCACTAATTAGGCTCATAGTGGTGGTTGTCGGTTAGAGAAACTCCCACAGAAACTATATTACTTTATTATATGAGTAGAGTTAAGTTTGTTATTGCATTTTCTTTAACGAACTAAGTTGTTTTCTACTGTTTTAAAGGCTTTCTATATATTGCATGTGTTTTATTGCTTTATATTGAGTTAATTTGTTCATGAGTTGAGTAAAGCCTAGGTAAGTCTTTCTTTCAGTTCCTTTCAAGTTTATGTCTCATATAGTTTTCCCCTAGCATACTCGTACATTAAATGTACTAATGTCATTTGGCCTTCATCTTTTATTGATGTAGACTCAGGTAACTAGGATCAACATCCAATGCATCGTTGATTCTAGTTGAGCTCCTTGGTTTGTTGGTGAGCCACGTTGCTTCCGGGGGATCCCTTTTTATTGCTTTTTAGTATTTATTTCATTAGAGTGTGGTGGGTCTTGTCCCGGCATCCATTTCTGTTATTAGAGGCTTGATAGATAGACAGTCAGTTAGTTCATTTGTCTTTACTTTGTTATTGGCTTATCTTCAGCTTTGAGTTGCCATTTTGGCTAAGTTAATTGTTTATTTCTAAAACATTTTGAGTTTAGTTTGAGACAGTTGATTTATCTTGCATTTGAGTTCTTTTCTTAATGTTTAATGTCTTCTGCTGAGTAAGTAAGTCAGGCCAACGGTTCGCTTGGGGCCAGCAATGATTCTCTAGTGCAAGTCCCGCCCAGGGTGTAGGCTCAGGGTGTGACAATACCATAGATGAATCTATTAAATCATAATGTTAAGTGATCCACGTTGCAGGTGAACGGACCCATATTCACCTTTTCATATTTTCTAAATAATTTTAGGGAATACAATCAAACAAAAGCTGGCACAATGATTATTTTATCATGAGAACAGGCAACACGAGAATTCTTGAAGATTGTTTTTATATCATCAACATATAGTCACGTGAATTCTCAAATTGTTTTGTGTTACATTTGAATCGGAATGACCAACCGGTTATGTCAACTGATATTTATTCTAAAGTTTACTTTTGCATGTGATTCCATAATCATGCCCATATTTATATACAACAAATAAGAGGAAAAAGTGGGTAATCTCATACGTAAATATTTATAATCCACCTAGGTTGTAGTAATATGAAGATATTAAATCTTCTCATAATTTAAAGTCTCAATATAATTTTAAAAAAAATCAATTCCTCCAAAACTTAGAAGTTTTTTTTAGACTTATTACAACCCAATATTATGAACAATTTCATTCCTCTGGATCATAACATGTTTGCCCTTTCGGAATTCTCAATTAATTTTGTATACTGCCACAAATTTCAGTACATCATTCTTATGGCAACCATCTCCTTCAAGGAGAAAATTATTATTGTCATTATTAAAAATATTGCACGCAAGGCTTACTTCTTGACAAGCAGTGACAAATTTGTGTTGCCACACAACAACATTTATTTTGATCATGACCACAACCATTATAGAAAAGAATTATTTCATTCTTTCGTCCTCCAATAGTTTATAATAACACATACCACAGTATTTAATATGTACTCAATGTATGACCAAATAATCATTTATGTCAAAATATTTATTTTCAATCTCTTAAACCGCTTGTATAGGTGAGATGTGAAATTTATCCAACCATCCATACATGGACATGTCTTTATCCATACTAACACAAGTCATATTCTCTTCGAGAAATGACCTTAACCAGTTGTACATGCTCTATAAGTTATTATTATTCATACTTTGACATTATCAAATTTATTTGACCCACCTCAACATCACTTTAAAAGTACTAAATGCACTACCAATTGGTATTTATTTATTTGGATGGAGGATTTACAAAACATTCAAATTGGGTTGCACCAACCCAATGTGCCCAATAACTTTTCACACTACTTGATGGCCAAAAATTACCTTCACATTCGAAGGACCATCTCAAGAACCCATAATGTTCTTCCTTTTAATTACCACAATTGAACATTTACATTTTACCACACTCATATTCATACATTTAACCACTTGTCATTTTCAAACACATTATGTCATGCTTCCACATTCACATAAGCGAATGGAGCAAATAAAATGGACAATTTTCATGACTTTTATCAAGAGCATATCAATTTGCCCAGTCATCATTATGTCGTCATTAAATTATGTTGGGACTTGAACCCACCGTCTTAATCATAAGAATGCATTTTAGATCAATATTTGTTGGGACTCAACCCAACATTTTATCATCATGATGCATCGAGATTCTCACCCAATGAATTACCCTCTTGGTGCGATAGGACTTGAATCCTTCGTCTTATCCTCAATAAATGATATAATAAGCCAAGTATAATAGGACTCACCATTGAGCCTTAGATAAATATTGCCACTTTGTGATTAACATGCACAAATAAATATAGAAGAAAAGAAACACAATAAAAATATTCTCAATAAAGTATGTACTAGTATCTTAAACTTGTCAAAACAAAGAGTAACATATAACATTATATTATATTATGTTTAGTTCACAATAATTAAGCTAATGAATTGCCGTTATAAATCAAAAAATCAATTGCACAATAAGAAAATAATAATTTCAGTTATAGTAAAATAAATCTTCTCACTACCACCACTCCTTTTTCAATTTCCAAGTGAACCCAAAATATTTCACACACAAAACAAAATAAATTAAAAGCTTATGTAATAACCAAACTAGTGAGCATAATCATAAATAAAATATAAAATATGTTTTCACATAGAAAAGAAAGTATGTATAGTCATAGGTGAAAAAAATGTACAGTAACAATAATATTAAACATTAACCTTTTTCACAAGTAAAATATAAATATATTCCACAATAATTTACATTCTTCCCGAGAGAAAAATAAACACAATAAATTTACCTTGTTCTATTTACTTTGTTTCAATCCTGCAAGGGTTGTATCCCTTCTTGTTTAGACTTATTGAACTTTAGATGTTTTGGTACATTGATTTTCAGGTTCTAGGTGTTACTTCCGCATTTGTTTAGTTGATAGAATTTTTTTTGGAGTTTATGGGAACTCCCTTTTTATTTCCTTAGTATTTAACTTGTTTCGTATCCTTAAATGCTTTAGTTTTTGGTTTAGTTGCTTGGTTTGGGTTATAGTAGTAGTTCTCCCACCGAAGGATTAGTGTGGATGCCAATCATGACGGTCCGGGTCATGACAAATTTGGTATCAGAGCCTAGGTTTGTTGATCTCGATGTACCAAAACGAGTCTAGTAGAGCCTTGCGAAACGGTACGAGGAAGCCTTTACTTTTCTTCCAGAGGCTATAGGACTTTAGGAAATCTCGCTTTTCTCTTGTCTCCTTTCGTGCTATGACTTGATTCCAATTGGTATGTAGCAATTCAAATTGGTATCGAACCTCCTTCTCTCTTTTGTTTGCTGATTGTTAATACTAAATTCAACGGCGTTAGGCCCGTAGTTCCCGTCAATGCTCCAGCTGAGGAATCTTTAGCAAGAGGTTGCGGTCGAGGCAGGGGTAGAGAAAGAGCTAGAGGTAGAGGCCATGAAAGAGTGGTGCCTGCTAGAGATGGGGTACCGGTCGAAAATGCTCCCCAAAATGAGGCCCCTCTCATTCATCACGAAGAGATTGAAGAGGATATCGAGGTTGAAAACATTGAGGAAGTGGGACAAGAGGAAGAGGTACAAGCTGAGACTACAGATGTTCCTCCCATAGACCTAGTGTTAGCTCGACAGATCATGTCATTCTTGAAAGGGTTGGTCGGTCCTGGAGTCCTTCTTTTTTTTCAAGGAACTCAAGCTCCTGATAATCCTCCTGTTGTTGGCACTGCGCCCAAGACGGGTGGAACGGGAGGTAATGATGTTTTTTTCCATTCTTTGTTTGGTTCTGTTATGACTGGTAATGAGAATGAAATGTTGACTATGTTTTTGAAGCTAAAGCATCTTGTATTTCTTGGTTCTAAGATTGATGATGCTTATGAGTTTATCTTAGACTGCTATGAGAGGCTTCATAAGTTGGTTATTGTCCTTCAACATAGGGTTGAGTTTGTGACCTTTCAACTTCAGGCTGAGACTAAACAATGGTGGAGAGCTTGTATGAAATGTAGATCTTCAACTTTATCTCCACTTACGTGGACCCAATTTCAAGTTATATTTCTAGAGAAGTATGTGCCTAGAATATTGAGGGATCGCAAGAAGGATGAGTTCATGGCATTGGAGCATGGTGGTATGTCTGTGGCTGATTATGAGGTCAAGTTCTATGTTTTTTTCTAGATATGTTACTTAATTGGTGACTACCGAGGAGGAGAGGATTAGTTTATTTATTGGGGGACTAAATTTTGATTTGCAAGTATTATTTGTTCATATGAGCTCTACAGGGAGGAGCTTTAATGAGGTAACAAACTATGTTAAGAAAATGTAGGGGTTACGCGAGACTGTTATGCTAAGGCATTGGCAAAAAGGGCCGAGAATTCTGGCAACTTTCAAGGCTCTTATTCCAGAAGTTTAGGGAGGCCAACGCTTGAAGCCAAGCCAATTCAGTCTGATATGCCCGCCTCTATAGGTAATTACTCAATAACTCCACCTCATAATTTGATTCAGGAGAGCAAGGGAGTAGCACCTTCGGTGGACAACAGGCCATATTTTGATCGTACATGTCACAACCATGGCGAACTTGGGCATATGAGGAGAGATTGTCCCGACCCACATGTGTTAGATTTAGTGCAGGAACAGTCTAGAGCAGTGGTACCCACAGGGAATGTTAATAATGGTCGAAGGAGTCCACAAGGTAGGCGAGGAGGTAATCAGCGAGGCCGTGGAGGTACAGGAAATGGTAATGCAGGAAGGAGTAACCTGTAACCAGGCAGGGATGTGGCTCGTCAAGATAATAGGGCTCAGTGTTATGCCTTTTCGGGTAAGAATGAGGCAGAGGCATCTGACGCGGTGATCATAGGTACTATTCTTGTTTGTGACCGAACGACTAATGTGTTATTTGATCCGGGTTCTACTTATTGCTATGTATCTGTGCAATTTGCCTCAGAATTTGCTATGAATTGTGATATATGAGATGTCCCTATCTATGTTTCTACCCCAGTTGGAGAGTCTGTTATAGTCACCTATCTGTATCATGCTTGTCCTATTTTGTTTATGGGTTTTTAGACTTGGGTTGATTTGGTGATTTTGGATATGACTGATTTTGATATAATCTTAGGCATGACTTGGTTGTCCTTCTATTATGTTGTGCTTAATTGTAATACTATGTATGTAACTCTAGAAATTCCGTGAAGGAAAAAATTAGACTGGGAAGGGGTGTACAAGCCTAAGCAAGCTAAGATCATATCCTCCATTCGGGCTAGGAAATTGGTATGGCAAGCTAGTTTAGCTTATTTGGCTCATATTAGGGATGTTGAGATTGAGACTACATCCATTGAATGTATTCCTGTGGTGTCAAAATTTATAGAAGTGTTTCCTAATGACTTGCCTGGTATGCCTATGGATAGAGATATAGACTTTTGCATTGATTTAGAACCTGGTATTTGTCCCATTTCTTTCCCTCCATATCGCATGGCTCCGACGAAATTAAAAGAGCTTAAGGCTCAAATCCAAGAGCTTCTTGATAAGGGACTTATTTGTCCTAGTGCTTCCCCATGGGGTGCTCTAGTTTTATTTGTTAAGAAAAATGATGGTAGTATGAGAATGTCTATACATTACCAGAAATTGAATAGGGTTACTATTCAAAACAAGTATCCTTTGCCTCGAATAGGTTATCTTTTTGACCAACTGCAAGGTGCATCAGTTTTCTCCAAGATTGATCTAAGGTCTGGCTACCATCAGTTAAAAATTAGGCCTCAGGATGTGCCCAAGACGACATTTAGAACCCGCTATGGGCACTACGAGTTTCTAGTTATGTCTTTTGGCTTGACTAATGCGCCTGCAGCTTTTATGAGTTTAATGAATGGGGTGTTCAAGCTATTTCTTGATTCTTTCGTCATAGTCTTTATTGATGATATTTTGGTCTATTCAAAAAGTAAGGAAGAGTATGCCGACTATCTTCGTTATTGTTTTTGGTGTTCTTGGGAAACAAAGTTTATATGCTAAATTCTCTAAGTGCGAATTTTTGTTGACTTTGGTTGCATTTTTGTGACATGTAGTGTCAAAAGAAGGGGTAAAGGTAGATCCTCAAAAGATTGATGCGGTTATGAATTGGGTTCGGCCTAACTCTGTGATGGAAGTTAGGAGTTTTGTTGGGCTCGCTAGCTATTATCATTGATTTGTGCTATTGCCACTCACTTGAATAATTTGACCAAAAAGGAGATACCATTTGAATGGACTAAAAATTTTGAGGAGAGCTTCCAAAGGCTCAAGACTCTCTTCACTAACATTCTTATTCTAGCATTATCGGTTGAAGGTAAAGATTTTATTGTTTATTGTGATGCTTCACATTCTGGTTTGGGTGATGTGTTGATGGAGGATAAGAATATTAAAGCTTATTCCTCACGTCAATTGAAGGTGTATGAGAGGAATTATCCAACCCTTGATTTGGAGTTGTCAATGGTCGTGTTTGATCTTAAGATCTGGCTACATTATATCTATGGTGTTAAGTGTGAGGTGTTTACTGATCATCATAGTTTGCAGCATGCGTTCACTCAAAAAGGTCTGAATTTGAGACAGCAAAGGTGGATGGAATTCCTCAAGGATTATGATGTCATCATTCAATACCATCCGGGTAAGGCTAATGTAGTGGCAGACGCTTTGAGTCGAAAGGCGGTGAGTATGGGTAAACCATTCTGCTTTTTCCTCTTTTTTGT
>NC_064289.1:32008076-32282527 GCF_019186545.1 Solanum stenotomum | reverse complement strand
AGTGATAAATCCATCTTTGGACTTCATCCATATCTGCTTTCCTTAGCTCCCTTGAATTAGAATAAATCATTAACTGATCTCTTGCATAGTAGCTCCATATAGCATTTCCATTTAAATAATTGTTTGCTAACTTTTGTATGATAGTTGATATACCAATTATTCTTTTGTTGGCATAAAAACTTGGTATCTCTATTTTGCATTTCTCTTCTTGTTGTCCGATATCCTCGGGTATAATCATATCTTTGGTTAACCCTATCTTGATAACTTGTATTGGAGGTTTTATTTCCTCGTATAATATCTCCGCTGGTGCTGTATAGAATTTTATATAAAATAAATTTCCTTTCGTAACTCTTTTGTATGTGATGAATGCTTTGTGTAGTTCTGGTATTCCGCTTAGTTCTTCTCCGTCATATGTATATACAGTATTTAGTAATTCATAGTTAAACATGTCCTTACTAAGTTGGCGTTAGTTTTTGGTTGTGCAATTAGTTTATTGTAACCTTGCAATCTTTGGGTTAAATAATCTTGGTTTGGTTCTTTTGTAGTTGATCTGGGGTTGCGGTTTAGATAGGTTTGAATTTTGTGGATATTTTCAATATAGGTTCGTGTGATGTAGTTATATGTCTTTTTCTCACTTTGGTTTTGCAAACTATCTGCGTATGTAGATGTTTGTGGTTCTATGGACACATGTTTAGGTGTTCTTTGGGTAAATGGTTTTGCAAATAGTTGGTTTAAGTTAGCATTTTTATGTTGTTTATCGCTAACTTGTTTGCTTGTACCTGCAGCTGTATTTAAACAAACGTTATGGGTTTTAAGGAGTTTCCCATCGTCTCCTTTTAGCTCTGGATTTTTTCCGTCTTCCGATCGACCTAGCTCCGCATTTTTATAGTCATGCTGCTGACTAGCTTTAGACTTCAGATTATCTTCATTAGTTTTTAGCTTTTGTATCTCGTTGTCCATACTGTCCACTTTTATACAAAGTGTAGTTATGGCTTTGAGTATCTCTTCCATTGTATTTTCGTTCTCAGTCTGAGTAGCTTTGTCTTGATAAGTAATCTGCAATAACATTCTTATCAGTTTTTATTACTTCAATTGTAAATGTGAAATTTAATATATTTAATACCAATCTCCTTATTTCTTTTGTTGTTACCGAATCTTGTATTTTTCTTGTTAGCCACCATTTTACTTGTGTATTATCTGTTCTTATAATAAATTTGTTATATACAATATATGGTTCAAATGATAATAAACACTTATATACTGAATATAATTCTTTTCTATTTATTTCCCATTTTATTTCTGTATTATTAAACGTTCCTGAATAATACCTGCAATGATGTTCTATCGTAGTGTCATCATACCTGTATTTTAATATTCCTCCATAACTTTTTTCACTTGCATCTGATTCTATTATATAAGTAAATTTTTTATTTTCATCTGGAAAGTATAGTTTAGGTAAGTTTTTACATAATAATTTTACCTTTTGTATTTGTATTTGGTCTTTTTTATCAAACTGATATTCTATATCTTTCTTTAATTTTTGTTGTAATGGTTTTAAATTCTCTGCTAATTTTGGTATGTATTCTCTTACTTGATTTACTAGTCCTAAGAATGATTGTAATTTCTTTTTTGTGTCTAGTTGTTCATTTGAGTTAATTATTTTTTGTACTATATGTGTTTGCATTTTTATTCCGTTTTTATCAATTTGTATTCCTAAGAATTCTATTTGATTTTTCATTATATCAGCTTTCTTTTTACTTAGACTTATACCTGAATATTCTATGATGTGTATAAATTTTTCTAATAATCTTATATGTTCATCTTGTGTCTTAGAATATAATAATATATCATCGATGTACACTACACAATTTTCTATTTGTTTAAAGTAATTGTCCATAAAGTGTTGATATCTACCTGGTGCGTTTTTATATCCAAATGGTAATACATTCCATTCATAAAATCCTTGTGGTACAGTGAATGCTGTTAGTTTTTTAGATTCTTCTTCTAGTTTTAAGTGGTAAAATCCTGATTTACAATCAAATTTGCTAAAATAATTATATCCTTGTATTTGTCTTATCTTTAGTATTTTATTTGGTATCGGATAATTATATGTTTTAGTTTTTGCATTTAAATTTCTATGGATAATAAGAAACATGGTAAGAAACATACTAGTAGAAAATTAAGAAAAATAAGAAGAAAATTAAACAAATTATATCCGGAATATAAACAACTACGATAAACTCGCTCAGCTAGAATAGACTCCCTAACAGGTGTAGAAACACAAAAGGGTTCACAGAGTTTCTCAGGAAGAACATCAAACTTATTTGCAATATAAGGGGTTACATATTATAAACTTGCTCCTGGGTCTAGCAAAGCATAAACATCAAAAGTAAAGACTTTAATCATACTAGTGACAACATCTAGAGAGTTCTTTTACACATGACGACTAGTAATTGCATAGAAGCGGTTTACTCCACCGCTAGTACCGAAAGTAGCTGCTCTAGGTGCATCCCTGTCTGGTGGAGCAACTGATGATGATTAGACTCTATTTCCATGATTTCCACCACCTTGCATGATCTTAGGGCACTCTTTTATGAAGTGACCCTCTTTTCCACACTTGGAGCAACCTGTCTGCTATCACGACACCAGGAGCACAGTTACCTCCCTGTGCCACACTACCCTAAGACTGTATGTCTAGCTCTGAAGTTCTGCGAATTATGGCCATTATACTCACCTTTGTTTCTGGGTGCAGGTGCACTAGCAGATGATGGAGCAGGTGCCTTTTGCTTTTGCTAAAAGGACGAACGGTTAACATTGCTTTTCTGCTACCCAGACTCATTCCCTATTTTAGCTTTCTTATTTCTGAATTCCTCCCTATCCCTCAACTTCTCTTCCTCAACCTGCTGAACATAGACCATCAACTTTGATATGTCCATGTCCCCAATTAACATAGCTTCACTGCCCTCTTTTCTTGATAGACGGGACAACCCAGAAACAAAAATACTCATTTTACTCCTCATGTCTGCAACTATCTCTGGGGCATAACGGGAAAGATGGGTTAACCTCAACCCATACTCATGAACACTTAAATAATCTTACTTATGTGTGAGGAATACTTGTACCTTAGCATCTTTTAGTTCTCAGGGGAAGAAACCCCCCAAAAAAGCCTCCTCGAAACATGCCCAACTCACAGATGGTGCATCATCAGCTCTACCCCCCTGCCACTAGTCAAACCAAGTCCTAGCAAAAATCTTCAATTGATATACAACCAGTTCAACTCGCTCAGTACCGGCAACATTCATAACATCAAATACCTTCTTCGGCTCTTCCATAAAGTTCTTTGGATCCTCAGTAGTGCTCAAACTAGTAAAACCTAGAGGATTCATCCTCAAGAACTCATGAATCCTTGAAGTTTCAGTCACTTCATGTCTATATCCTCTCTGTTACCCAACTTGATTAGTCACAGCTTGACTGAGCATCCTTATTGCTTCTCTGAATTCAGCGTTAGTGACTTCTCCTTGGGGTTGCACTTCAGGTGCCTTGGGTACCCCTTGCTCTTCAATATTAAGCCAAGCAGGACAACCTCTGACAGCTCTTCATGGAGGAATGATTATCTGAAAGCACGCGCAAGCACGAATTAGAAAGAGACTTTTTACAGATCAAACTCTAACGCATGAAATGAGTATGAAAGAAATGAGAATATTTCCTAATTATCGCAATCTCTTAATTATAGATGTGGTGTGCTTCGCACCGATAAATAGGACTGTACTGACACGACTTCATAGACTTCCTAGGACTCTTAAACTCTGTGTTCTGATACCAAGTTTGTCACGCCCCGAGCCTATACCCAGGATATGGTTGGCACTTGAGAACCATTGTTGGCCCCAAGCGAACCCTTGGCCTGGCTTTCTCACTCAGCGGAAGACTCAATGCATATTTATCGTGATCAATAACACTTTACTCACTTGAATAATAAAATACTGAGAATGCTCAAAAAGTCAAACATTAAACTTGACCAAAATGGCAACTCAACTCTTAACATATGAAATGAAAATGTGAAGACAACTGAACTAATAACTGTTTGACTGTCTATGAAGCTTCTAAAATAAAGAGGCATGTCGGGACAAGACCCCCGATCATCCTAATAATGAAATACTGAAAGAAAAGTAAAAGGGGTCATCCGGAATGCAAGGACGCTCACTAACTAATTCTGAGAGTTCAACTGGATCAATGAGGCACTTGATGCCGATCCAGGTTACCTGCGTCTGCATCATAATAAGATGCAGGCTAGCTGGCATCAGTACATTGAATCTACGAGTATGCGAGTTGGAATGCTAAACATAACTTAAGCTTGAAAAGAATCTCAAAGAAACACTTACCTTGACTTTACTCAACTCCCGAATAACTTAACTCAATATAAAGCAATAAAAATATGCAATATATAGAAATCTTATAAAATAGTGGAAAACAACTTAGTTCGTTAAAGAAAAATGCAATAACAAACTCAACTTTACTCATATAATAAAGTAATATAGTTTATGTGGGAGTTTCTCTAATCGACAACCACCACTATGAGCCTAAGTGGTGATACATCATCTTGTCCACGCTGCCAGAGCTGTCCTCTACTTTGTCATCATATAGAACGCTTAACTAAGTGGATTCACTAGTCTACGCTAAAAGCTTCTTACGAAGTCATCTAAAAAGTATGATCCTTTAATACCCATGATGGCTACATGGTTTATGGAGACTTGAATTAATATGAACTCGCATCCCCATATTGGTACTCAATACTACTCCCAAAATATATACTTAGCTCATATGTCTTAAAGATCAAAACTTCTTTCTTTGGCTTGAGATAATTACTCAAAACTTTAGCTTAAAAGCTCTCTTGGAAATCGGTGCTTCCCTTTTTTGTCGAATTGTGAAAATACTTTAAACTCTGGGGAATACTTCGTTCCCTTATAGATTTTTGACAAATGAACTCTTTACTCTTTACTTGACTTGAAACTTAAGTCTTAAAACAAATTGAAAACGTTTGTGAAAAAATTTAGAGAAAACCCTAAATCTATACTTAAAGTGTAAAAATAGTGTTTGGAATTATGAAGAGCTAAAACCCAGAACTCGACAATGTGGGAACTGCCAAAATTTCTTTTAAAATTGCATTTATACGTTCCCAGAATTTCAGCTTCATAGTCACTCAGCGAAATAAGTCTGGCTTCGCCGACCTGTTTGGTGATACACCGAGTGCCCCTTTCATAGACTTCTTGGCTTGACGTTTTACCCTTTCTTGGTTGTAACTTTAGGACGTTAAGACCGGGATCGACAACCTAGTCAATGACGCGCCAAGTGGTCCTCGTCTCACCGTTTTGGTTTGCCTTTTCACCACTTTCACTATTAATTTTGGTGGGCTAAGTTGATGTCGCCAAACTCTTTGGCGGCTCGTCGAAATACCCATTAATTCGCTAAGTTGGTATTGTTCATGGGTTGGCTTTCTGGAACTTTAAGTGAGCTAAAAATCTATTTGGCGACTCGTCGAGTGGATTTGACGAGTACTAGGATTGCTTTCCTTAAACTTCCAATGTTGTTTCACTCGTTTTTTCCTGGTAATGTCCTTGTTTCTCTTTTGCCTTCATTTCTGCAAATTAGCACTTTAACATCAGTTTAGAGTATTAAATAGGTATTGAGGACACTAAAACTTTGAATATTAAGCCCTAAATAAGTCAAAATCCCCGACTAATAAGTATGTAAGCTTTCATAGTGTTGGACTTTTCCGCCTTCATACCAATCATGTAAACTTTACCCATGAATCCATTCTTGAAGGTTATTATTGACTTCTTGAGAAGTTCTTGAGTTTAATTAATAATTCAGGTCTTTGAAATCCTTGTGGTGAGGTTCTTGAGAAATAGTTGAGTATATTGATTGAGTTTTGTGTGGGTTTCGCTGAAAAAGTTCTGGATTTGTGAAATTAGACCTTAAAACTGAAGTGGGTATGAGTTAAATCTAGTTTGGGAGAGGAAGAAACGATCGGGCAAATATACGCACTCTGGTCTATGTCGCGGAGACGTTTTGAAACTTAGTCCCCGGAAAAGTACCCCATCTCCACCTCGCGGAAGGGATACAGACTTCACTGTCCCAAAATTTAATTTCACGATAAAATATGTAATCCCTCTCTGCGTCGCACCAGTTTTCTCCAAGTTGTCTGCTCGCTCGTTCCTAATTATCAACTATCCAAACTACGTCTACTCATTGAGAAATCCCATATATCCTAATTGTGATCCTTGACTTCATAATTCCAATTCAAGGTTGAGTTAAGAGTAAAGTACATGTAAAGTTTGAGAAAGTCCCTTTAAGTCTTTTTGAGGAGTGTTATGCAATTATTTAACATGTTTCAAGACTCGAGTAAGTGAGTATGAGAATTAGAAGAGTGTACTCATGAGTCTACATTATTATTGAGATCCTTCACCCAAGTCGTTGATGCCCATAATTCCATACGAACTCCATAAATTGAGTATCTTTTAGAGGAGTTTTATCTTCAAGTTCTTAAGTATTGAGTTGTGTTGATCATGCCCATAATTCTTCATAAACCCCATGAGTCGAGAATTCTTGAGATGAGTAGTATCATAGAGTCCTTGATTTATGGAGTTGTTGATTACCGAGTATTGAGTTCTATATATGGTTATTTAAAACCTTGAATTGAGTCATTCATATCCCTAATTCGGTATGAACCTTATTTTGAGAAGTCTTATTCAATTAATTATAATTTCTTTTAAGACTTGAGCACGTGACTATAAGGATGAGGAGAGTTGAGTTTCATTTTTTAAAATCAATATATGGAAACAAAATATTCCCATGAGTAAATGTTTTTATATTTAAAACGAGGGAAACCCTTGATTTCCAAATAAGTTCATAAGGACTTTTGAGCACTTTCTTTTTTAAGAGAATCTTTTGAGTAATTATCTCAAATTGAGGAAGAGTTATGTTTTAAAACATATGAGAATGAGTATATTTTATTGGGAGTAGTACTGAGCACCAATATGGGGGAGAGTTCAGACAACTTACAGCCCCCATAAACCAAATATGCCAACATGGGTAAATGGTCATACATTTAGATGATTCCTTATTGCTTCTTAGCATAGCTTAGTGGATCCACTTAGTTGAGGATGTCTTATACTATGGCAAAGTATAGGAAAGTTCTAGCAGCATGGACGAGACGTTGTATCATCACGTTGCTCATAGTGATGTTTGTCGATTAGAGAATCTCCATAATAGGAGTAATGAGTTTATTATTGTATTTTCATATACATTTTAGTTATTATCTACTGTTTTAAAAGTCTCATGTATATAGCATTTTTTATTGTTGCTTTCATTTTGAGTCGAGTATTTTGAGTTTGGGTTAAGTATCTTGAGCTTGAGTTCAGTAGCCTGAGTTGAGTTTGAGTATCCTGAGTTGAGTTGAAAATCATGAGTCGAGTTGAAAATCCTAAGTTGAGTTGAGAATTCTTGAGTTGAGTTGAGTATTCTTGAGTTTAGTTGAGTATTCTTGAGTCGAGTTGAGTTTTCTTGAGACATTTTGAGTTCAGACGAGGTGAGAATGTCTTCCTTATTATCAGTGTGAGCTTATACTTATGGTGCAAAGTTTCCCTTACATGCTCGTACATTTCATGTACTGACGCCATTTGGCCTGCACCAATTTATGATGCAAATACAGGTATTCAGGGTCGTCAAGAGGTGTTTCATTGAGGTCATATGATAATCCAATCAGCTTTGGTGAGGCTTGTTATACTCTAGAAAACATCATCTTTACCTTACACTTAGTAGTTTTCAAATGTCGTGGGTCTTGTCCGGATATCCTTCTGTAATAGTAGATGTTTCATAGATAGACAGAGATGAGGAGTTTTCTATAATTTCTTTATTTGAGTTTTTTTAAAAACTCTAAGTATATCCTTTGAATATTGTTCCGACTTTTTAAAGTTGAGTATTTGAGTTTTATGAATTTACATTCAGTTTTATGCTTTTGTATGCTTGAGTTAGTCTTCCTCTTGTAGTTAGCCAGGATGAGGGTTCACTTGGATCCATCAATGGTTCTCAAGTGCTGGCCACGTACAAGGTGTAGACTCAGGTCATGACAAAAATAACTTGAGAAGATCATTTTGCAAAGAGCCTATTGGTGAAAACATTTAATAAGTCATGTAAGTTAATATTTGTTAAAGTTGTAGATGCATAGTTAAGAGTCTCAATTGGAGATTGTTCGGGCATATATATTATTAATCATGTATTTAAATATTGCAATTCTAACAATTGTCATGACTAAAAGTCTAAGTGGGAGACTGTAGGGATTTATACTAGTAGTAATATGATTAGATATAATAATATATTATACAATAATTATTTTACTTAACTTTAGTAAAAATTTAAATATATCATGTATTCATTGATGTATTTGCTTAGTTATATAGTAGGAAAAATTACAAGAATATTGAATTTAAGATATTAATTTACACGGTTAAAATATAGTCTTATTACTTACAACACTAATATTTTAATTACAAATATGAAAACCTATAAAAAATACATACCTACACGTTTCTATGCCTATTTTATTGGCTTGGTGGACTGATTTAACAAGACTCATAATTTATTTTATTTATTTTTTAAATCACAATCACAATTATATTTAGATATGTTCTTTTATTAAATACAAGAGGAAGTGCCATTCATTTCCCCAATATATATATTTGTCAAAATATTTTATTAAATATATTCGAAGAATGATATAATTTACTCTTTTATTTATTACTCATTATGGAATGTGAGAGATATATATAAACTCAGACATGAAGGGAGTATGAATGTTCTTAAATACAAAAGAATAATCCTTATTACAGTCTTTGCGTTTCACAAGGTTTTTGGGTTTTGATTTGTCTTTTTCCTTTTCTTTTGAATTTTTAATTTATCGTCTTCATCTAGGATTATCAGGCACCAAGTTTATTCAAGTCCTTAATATCCTCAGGTATATTCCCAAATTCAATCACAACTTCCCCTATTAATTGATATACATGTCCTCACTATATATGATAATGATTTATGCTATGTTTTTTCTAGAGTAGGCAAATATACTCATTTTTATTAGAAGAAATTTTATTTTCTTTTTTAGTGTATGTTAATTCCACTTTCTCCTCTATTGTATCGATGGTACAAGAGCCATGACCCTTCATGTCAACCGTATTAGGAAGACGCGTGGCCACCCAAGTCAAAAAGGGGTACCTTAGAAAAAGCTTCCTACTTGTCGTAGTGTGAAATGTACATAGTGTGGAACCGTCGAGGTTCTCCCACATTAATAACTAACTTTTGGGGTGTGGAAGAGTGGATTTAGATTCCCAAAATTTATATATGAAAATTATTGTCGATATATATGATCTTGGGCAATGGATAATTTTTGTGTTGAGTTAGGCGCAAATGTTCGTTTTCTTTGTATAATAAAACATAACATGCTGATAAAATTTATGGGTTGCTATTTATAAATAGTTAATGTAGAGGTGGTGAAGGGTTTAAACAGGACTCTCGGTGCAATTATAGCTGTGGCCGAAGGAGATTTAGAAAAATAAATTTTGAGATAAACAATGGAATGTATACCTAAGATTTGAATATATGATCTAAAACAAATTTTGAACCCCATTTCTCACTACACTAGTATCTTCCCTTGTGTCAAGGGTATTCAAAAATTTACATATAACTAGGAAGATTAGGTTTTCCTTAATTGCACAATATATTTTTTAAATGAAGGGGATCGAATTAACAACATTGTCAATACCTAGTTCTGCCAATTAATAATAGTGCTAACTACTAACTACCAATTCTAAATGGAACGGTCTTCTAAAAGTAGTAGTAAGTTCAATAAAATATATTGCCAAGCTGATCGTCTTCTTCTAAAATTTGGGGTGAAGTAAATTCAATTTTAATTCTAACTGCTAACTACCATTTCTAAAATTAGCGGTGAAGTAAATTCAAAACATAGCATTAATGGGTGGAAACCAAAAATGTGATGTACATGTTATTTTTTCATCCTAGGAATTTGATTTTAAAGAAATGGTTTTTGAAAGCTAAGTATAAGTACGTGAGATTGAGATTTTTTGTGGTTCTACATACTGCCATTTCTGAAAAAAGATTTATTTTTGATCCTTCTTTCATCATAACCTTAAATCTGTACCCACTGAAAGGATTTGAGATCATATTAGGATTGAACTGTTGTAGGATCTATTAAAGAGAACCCTTCAAGGCCACAATTCATCTATTGTCATGAGTAATTGTTGGTTTTTAAAAGCTGTGAATGAAAAATGAAGAGTTGTCACTTTAATAAAGAGGTTTGACTTTTGCAACGAGTTGTGACTTTTATTAAAAATTGTTACTTTTTCTTAAGGTTGGGATTATTCAGAAGGGTTGTGGAATTTTTAAAGGGATGTAACCTTTCTGATAAGGGACAATAAGCACTTGTTTCCCACTACCCTATGTTGTATATATATATATATATATATATAGAAGGATTTCCTCTTAATTTTCAATAATGAATAAGGACTTTATGGACTTCTTCTTTTTCTACTAAATCTAGTATACTCAGTGCACTTTACTACTGTTGATGGTTTGCTGACACAACGATTTTAGGTACCAATACACCGGTGAGTAAAATCATTATATTCTGAGAGGATACATTCTATTAACCTCGGATACTTGAAGGGAAGAATTTTCTTAAGGACACTGTGCATTCAGTGAACTCGATTTTCTTCCTTGAGAAAATTATTTTATTTATTATTTCTAATATATTTCAAATTTTCTAGTTTCTTTACGGGATTTATGTTTCTTGTGTTTGAAACTATTCTTTATACTAAGTCTCTTAGTAATATTTTTTGAACAACAATAATAATTTCACCTCAAAGGTGGCTTGAAACTTTAGGTGTTTATGTCAAGCATGATGTCATTATACACAAACATTCTGATGCTCAACTATGTTGTTTATTTTTTCTTTTTCTTTTTTCCTTCGGAGGAAAATGCCTCTATAGGTTATGCTGAAAGGTCATACATTTATCTTCATTTGAAGCATATTTGTCTTGTTTTCATTCAGAGTAGATCCAACTTTTGGCTTTTTTCCTTTAACTGCTTTTTTCTGTCTCTAATAGTTATTTCATATTCAAAAACGGTTTGCTTTCTGATAAGGACTTCTAATGTTTCTTTTTTTAGTTTTAGCCAAAAAAGGTAGTATCATCATTACCAATAGAGTTAGAGTTTCCAGCTAAATGTCAGCCAAGGAGGAGGTTGGGGAGAGTCGTGCACTTTTTGAATATAATGGGAGTGCATCTAGAATTAATGAAACTGGTCTTCAACTTTATCCAGTTTCAAAGCATGACTCAACGAAGGTTTACCATATTCTCCTGTAGATTGCACAAATGCTAGTGATAAGTGGGACTGGAGGGTAGGAAAAAAGAGTTACAGATTTAGGAACATATAAACAGAGATATTTATATCTTACGAAGTATATCTTCCGAAGTATTTTCGTGATCCACTTCCATCAGATCGTGGGACAGAATTAGAACCAAATGGAAGAACTATGATATTTATGTTGAGGCCTTGTGAATCACTTCCTTAAAACAGAGGTAATATGTATATAAGAAGTTGGAGGATGTTATTATCGCTTCCCACGACTTCCCGAGCTACCGAACCTCAGACCTGGAAATTCTTAGAACTACAACCTCAAGTAGGCAGAATCATGTAATGTTTATCCATTAACCTAGAAAAGTTTTTGTATTATTCATTTTGTAACACGATTCTACCTACTTGAGGTTGCAATTCTCAAAGTTACCATGTCTGAGGTTTGGTGGCATAGAACATTGTGGGAAGCGATAAATAACATCCACCAATTTCATATTTACATACCACCTCAGTTTTTTAAGGTAGTGTTTCACGAGGCCTCGTCATAAATACCATAACTCTTCCATTTGGTGCTAGCTCTTGCCCAAGAGCTGATGGAAGTGGATCACCAATAGGAAGGGAAGGTATACTACCACCACCACCTACTCAAGCAAATCCAACTCGCTTGTAGTTATTAACTTCTTTGTTTGGAAGATATCGAAGATAGTTGCTACAAGAGGAAGAGGAAGAACAATAAAAAAAGAATTCAAATTAGAACAAAATTCAAGCATAACTGAGGAATGCAGGAGCAGTGTTAGCTTTTTTTGGAGACCATGCTTTGTGATATATGTTTCAGTGAGCCTGATTTTTGCTGAGACTGTTGTTGTATCCTTTGATGTAAACTTATCAGTTTGGACTGTGATGGGTACAATTACATTCGATGTGAAGCAACACTAGATGGCTACATATGTGGACAGGTATCCCATATAAAAATAATAATGTTAATATAACATGCAATCAGTAAAAATAAGACAAAAAAATTACCCACGATAAAATGCACTAAATCAAAGTGTAATAAGATTATGAATAAAATAGAGCAAAAACTAAAACATATTGAGGAAATTAACATAACTGAAACAATATACACATTTTTTTAGAAAAAAATATGGGAGTATAATAATAATAATATTTTAGAACTAGAGAAAGTAATAAGACAAAAAAAAATAATAGCATTGACACATATTTGGTAGAAAACTTAAGCACAAAGTTAAATAAAAAGAATCGTAGTAGTTCAAAATACCAAGAAAAATTATTAAGTCAGTGGTGAATGACAAAATAATTAATGTTAAAAGAAATTGTGCAAAATCAACCTACTAACAACAGTAATCAGTCATACGACAACACAACAAGAATGAAATAGCATCTGAAATAGAACGAGTAAAATCAAGGTACCCAACCTTTATGAAGTTTATTGGAGAAACACTAGGCTGAAGTGCAAACTTAGCAGCAAAAATAATATAAAAAAAGTAAAATAGAGATACAAGAGTCACCAAAGAAGAGGAAACCGAGGCAATGAGCCGGATATGGTTCACCCATGGTATTTGCGGCAAAGTCTAGTTGCTCGGTATGACATTGTTAGTTGTTGTACAACAAAGCTATTTTACAGCTTTGATCTTGCCGGACTACCTACAAAATAAATAGAAGACATGAAAATGGGACAGAGCAAGGGAGACTTTTGGTGGTGTGGGTCTGTTTCTGATCGATTTATTGTGGTTTTGGCGGGCTTTGGTTGGGGTTTTTTGATAGAATTGAGGTGGTTTCGGGTTGGTTGTTCTCCGACGTCGTTACTTTGCCGGAGAAGAAAAAGATAATTTAAGTTTTGGTGGCTGCCAAGGCTATTTAGGGATTGATGGGTATGGGTTTTGATGGAGAAGGAGACAATAGGGAGAAATAGTGTTTATATGGTGGTGGCTGCTTAGTAGAAACTTGTCGAAGACTATGAAAATGGAGGTGGTTTGGTTGGGGTTTCAGGTGTTGTTTTGCGGTGGATTTGAACCTTGGTGGTGGCGGTGACTGAGAGAGAAAAAAAGGAAGAGAAAGCTTTTAGGGTTTTGTCAATTTGTGAAACTTTACACCACAAATGAAAATTATTTTACCACCACTATTTTAATGACTAAGAAGGACTTACATAGAAAACAAACAACTTTTATACAATATAATGGGCTAAAACCATGGGCTCAAGACCATGGCCCAAAATCGTTTGTTCATAAAATAGGTGTGTATCAATATATTAGGCTCTGGGAACGTGTGTTGCCCGTTTTGTCCTTGTTAATGAGTTTTACGCTGTATCTTTATTAATTATCAAAAAATGTGCCCAACATTTCTCTATCCATTTTTATTTTGTTATTTTAGACTTCATCAAATGATTTTTTTTATTTCTAACTTACCTTTGAGAAGATTATGTTTTGGTTCTCTAAAAGAATGTATTAGAAATGCCAATGTCAAACTTTAAGAAAAGTGGTTGAAAAAAAATATAAAAAGGTTTTAGATAAGTGATGTTTCTAAAAATTAATAATTTTGATGAACATGTGTTGCACATGAATATCAAATCAAATATTATAGAATTTAAAAATTAAGTAAACAATTATAAAATTAATGATAAAGTATAACTTTGTATGAACAATAGATGTAAACTTTCTTATGATTACTACTACAAGTTAGTTATTATTAAAATTTCTCAGTTACACCTCTTAAATATACTTTCTCCTCCATCCCTTATAGTGTATTACTTAGTTATTATTATATTTTTGGAGTTCATACTTTTGATATAATATAATATAAATAAATATTGATATAAAATGTAGAAGATATACTAAATTGAATATTTTAGTTGGAGTATTATATTAATTTAACATTTATGTTAGGGAGTGTTCAAATTTCATTGAACTTTGATATTGTCAATGTCTGTAAATCAAATTTGAGTTTTGAAGAAGACAATAATAGAAATATTAAAAAAATCGTAGTTTAAAAATGAGAGGAATCCCCTCCATTTATAGTTAACAAAGGGTAGTATGAGCATGTGCATATTGTTTCTTATCACAAAAGTCACAACCCTTTGGAAATGTCACAACAAATCAAAAAAGTCACAACTCTTTAAAATATTCATAACCATTCAATGTGAAATGATGTCTTCTTTTAATATAATATGTTATAATAAGAATAAACATAATATAAAATATAGAAAATATACTAAATTGGGTATTTTAAGAAAAAGAACAATGAAAAACTTTTAATAATTGTAGTTAAATAATTTCAGGAAAAAAGTCGCAACACTTCGGAAAAGTCACAACCATTCAAAAAGTAAAAACTCATCGAAAAAGTCATTACTCTTTGAAAATGTCACAACCCTTTGGAAAATTCACAACTCTTCGGAAAAGTCGAAACCCTGTAAAAAGTCACAACACTTTGAAAATGTCCCAACAAATCAAAATAGTTATATGTCTTCGGAAATGTCAGAACCCTTTAATGTGAAAAGAAGACTGTTTTTTGATATAATATAATATAATATAAGTAAATATAATATAATCTAAAATATAGAAGTATATTAATTTGTTGTTTTAAGTTGGAGGTTTTATAATAATTTAACATTTACGCTAAGTAGTTCATTCTTTTAAGGCAGTAAAGATAAAAAAGATAGATATAGATTTTTCTAATTTTAATTTTATATGAAATTTTAGAATATAAATAAGACTTTTAATTTAAGGATATGTAGAACATATAAAAATGTCTTTTAACTATCTGGTCTTAAAGATGTGCCCCCGAGCCCCAAGGAAAAGAACGCTCTAATTAAAGTGACTAAAAATAAAAGCATAACAAATAAATTGGTAACGCAGGAGTACCTATTAAATCTAGTTTGGACTCTTCAAACAAGTTTTTGATCAAATCCTTTTTCTTCAATACTTTGAGAGTTTGCACAACTTGAACACCAAGTTATAGTTTGTGCAACAAATAATCATTAGACTTCTTGTCAAGTAGAAGTTAATGCAAAAGATATTTATGGCTATGACAATGAGTGCATATTAATATCTAGATAGTCTTCTCGTTTGATGCTGAATATTTATATTCTCCTTGTTGAATCATTTTTTGTTGATATATCTAATTTCCCCACAAAAAACTTTTGTAATTGTATAATTGAACAACTCTCACAATCTTACTTGTTTTAAGAAGAATGATATAAAACTTACTAAAATTGTAGTTTAAAAATTTGAGTAAACGTCTCTATTTATAGACAATAAAGGATAGTATGAAAAGGTGTTTGTCTTGCCTTATCATATTAGTCACAACCCTTAAGAAAAATCACAACTTTTCAGAAATGTCATAAAGCATCGAAAAAGTCACAACCCTTCAAAAAAGTTACTATCCATCAATGTGAAAAAGGTGTCATCCTTTAGTATAATATAGAAGAAATACATAAATTAATAAATTAATATATATATATATATATATATATGCTAAATTGGTGTTTTAAGTTTGGTGTATTATAGTAATTTAACATTCAAGTTAGGGAGTTCATGCTTTTATGGTAGATATACTAAATTGGGTGTTATAAGTTTGGGGTATTATAGTAATTTAACATTCAAGTTAGAGAGTTCATGCTTTTATGGTAGTAAGTATAAGTATATAAGTATATATACATTATCTCAAAGTAAAATATGATAAACTTATTAGGGTGTTTTTATTCTTTGTTGCGTAGCTTGCTTTTTCGTTTGTTAAAGATTATTCAAAGGGCTAAAATTACTTACAAATTTATGATATCTGTAATTTTCAAATTATTATCTTTATAAATAAACTCAACATGAAGAGGTAAGAGGAAAAACATAATTGTCTTTAATAACTAATTATATGTGCAGATGCTAAACTTATCCTTTGAAAAGAAGATACTGAAATATTGTGAATTAAATACTACTACCTCCATCAAATTTTAATCGTCATAGCTTGGTTTTTTAGAGTAAAATTATAAAAACTTTGACTAACATTATACAATGTATTTTTTCATCATATTGGTATTCAAAAAATTGCAGTTCATAGTACTTTTCATATAGTTTTGAATATCTAATTTTTTTTGTTTAAAATATCAAATATATGTAATCCAATTTTAACTTTAAAAATTAGTTAAATTGACTTTCAAAAAGCACAACATGACAAATAAAAGTGAATGGGGGAGTAAACAAGTGCACTATAAGCAATGTTGATAAATCAATGACCCTGTTATCAAAGACCGATTAATATATATACATTGATCAGCCATGAACTTAATTATGTGTCATGACCCAGACCGTCGTGATTGGCACCCACACTAACCCTTCCGTGGGAGAACCACTACTATAACCCAAACCAAACAACTAAACCACAAACAAAAGCATTTAAGGTTACAAAACAAGTTAAATACTAAGGAAAGAAATAGGGAGTTTCCACAAACTCCAAAAAAAAGTCTATCAACTAAACAACTGTGGAAGTAACACCAAGAACCTGAAAGTCAATGTATCAAAACATCTAAAGTTCAACAAGCCTAAACAAGAAGGGATACAGTCCAAACTAATGCACTAATAACTAAGTAGAAAGTCTAAGTCCGAAATGGTCGACCTATGAGAATGAACCATGGCAGCCCGGAAGAATTGGCTCACCCTTGAATTTGAACGATTACTGATCTTCTAAGAGAGTATGTCAATAACTGCTTAAAGATGTCATGTACTCAACAAATAAAAAGCAAGTGCAGTATCAGTACACTGCCACAGTGTACTGGTAGGATCACACAACTCTCCCACTAAGTGCAACATACATAAATCAATACAACAATATAATCACATGAATATATCGAACATATACAATATTATCAACATTTATGAATAACGTGCAACTTCACATTCCTCAAGATACACAATTATGACAAGTCATTGGTCCTTTCATGAAACCCAAACCCAAATAGTTAGCATACCGGAACATGGCAACCGATCCAAGTTAGTGTGTCGAAACGCAACACCCGATCCATTCAACAAGCCACAATCACAAGTACATTCTCGTAATCATACAATCAAGGTCATGATTCATGGCATTCATCAATTATATATCCTCATTTACAACAAGTGTGATCAATAATGCAGCATACACATACATACATGTATCATAATGAAGCAAGACAAACATACATCACACAATCATAGAATCACAACCATCACCTACCTCGAAACAAGCTTGAAACTCTAAGAAACTTGATTCTTCCCTTTTCGGATTCATTCCACTTTTTGTTGGTCTACAAACAACCATAATAACACGAGAATCAATAAACAATCACTAATTACCCGAATTGCTAACAATTCTATGAGCCCTAGATTATACCCATGATTCCAAGTATCCAAAATAGGTTTGTTTCCACCATAGATTCTAAATCAAACCCTCCTTCACCAATAAGTACCCATTAGATTATGTTCTACGGATCAAAAAATGGATTCGGGGAGTTAAAATGTTACTTTTATCCTCAAGAATGGTGAAAAATTATCAAGAATCACTTGGGGTTCGTTCCTTAGCTCTAAAGACTAAAAATTGCAGAATAAAGTTCTTTTGGGGTTTATTTACGACCTTATGTCGCGTCGGACCCGCCACAACGGTCCTCACTCCGCTATAATGGCCCCGCCCTAGCGGCATAAATCCCGCCTCAACGGCTTGCATGGAACCAGTAAGCTATTTTAATAATTCCAAGAACCCCATTTCACAACACACATTTAACCAACGATGCTCAGAAAATACCATTCACGCTAAGATCGTTTCGAGTAGTTCTACCCATCCGAATTCAATTCTGTAAAGTCATACGGATTCCTTAACGACTTATCTAACTACTCATGTAATCAAAATAATAATTAAATCACCCAATTGTTACCAGATTTCCCTACACCTTAATGACTCCGATTTCATCCAAATCTGAACTAGGTTGGGAAATTCAACGTTACTACGATGAAGTTTTTAGACCCAAAAATTTTCCACATTGGCTTTTCTATAATGACAAAACCCGGTCATTATAATAGATACCAATTTACCCATCACTCATCCCCGAGTGAAAACTTAGGGAAAATAGGCTAAAGAAGGGATGAATTAGTACCTGAATTGACGAACAATTGGGGATACTTCTCTCGCATGTCCCTCTCGGTCTCCCAAGTAGCTTACTTAACTAGATGATGCTTCCATTAAACCTTCACAGACTTAATTTCCTTGGTCATCAACTTGTGCACAACACGATCAAGAATTCCCATCGGTTCCTCCTCAGATTAGAGGTCATTGTCTAACACAATTGAGTCCGATTTAATGATGTAATCCCCGTCACCATGATATATCTTAAACATGGACACATGAAATACCAGATGGACACCCGATAGATTAGGAGGTAGAGCCAATCTATAAACCACCGGCCCTACACATTCAAGAATCTCAAAAGGAATAATGTATCGCGGACTTAGCTTGCCCTTCTAGCCAGAACTCATCACCCCTTTCATGGGTGATACCTTAAGAAGAACATTCTCACCGGTTTGGAATGCCATGTTTCTTACCTTATGATCTGCATAATTCTTCTATCTACTCTTGGCTTTTAGAAGATTAGTTTCAATACCCCTCACCATATCTTAAGCTTCCTTCACTAAATCGACCCCCAATGGTTTCACATCTTCAGCCTCAAGCCATCTTATGGGTGATCTACATCCCCTCAAATGGTGCCATATCTATGCTAGAGTGATAACTATTATTATAGGAGAATTCACACAAAGGTAGGAACTTATCTAATGCCTTCCAAAATAAATCATACTTGACCTCAACATGTCTTCTAACACTTGAATAGTCCTCTCTGACTGCCCGTCTGTCTGTGGATGGAAGGTTGTACTAAAAGTGAGTTGGGTGCCCAATTCATCATGTAATTTCCTCCAAAACTTGGATGTGAATTGGGTACCACGGTCTGAGATGATAGAGAGGGGCACCCCATGCAACCTCACTATCTCATTCACATAAACTGTAGCCAATTGTTCAACATTATAATCTATTCTTATCGAAATAAAATGGGTTGACTTAGTCAATCTATCAACCACTACCCAAATAGAATCAAACTTCCCCAAAGTCTTGGGAAGAACAACCACAAAATTCATGGCTATCATTTCCCACTTCCATTACGAAATTGATATTCTTTGAAGCAAACCTATAGGCCTTTGGTGTTCAAATTTCACTTGTTGGAAATTTAGACACTTAGCCACAAATTCCGATATATCTTTCTTCATGCCCGGCCACCAATAATGTAACATCTCATAGATTGAAATAACTAGGAAAGATTTAAAAGTTGGGGAAAGAATATTTTTTGGAAAGTATATGAAACACTGGAAAATTGTGAAGTATGTTAGTTGAGTTTTTGGTCAACCTTAAGCGGCCATAACTCGTAGCTCAAGATGAGTTAGGTATATTTCCAGATATGGTTGGAAATATCTTGGAATAAGCTTTCCAACACCACTGAGTTTGCGCGATTCTGAGTTCGTATGAGTGATCTATTCCCTTTTTTAAGGTGGGCTGTTTGAATAAAGAAAGTCTAATCCGGATTTTGGAAGGTTAAACTAGTCTTTTCCTTAGCTAATTATTCTAATTCAATTTTAGGAGTTATTTGGGGTAAAATCAAATTTTAGTCAGTTTAGAAAAGTTGAAGTTTCACAATACGGCTTGGAGAAATAAGAAAAGAGGAGAAGGGAGAACATAAATCAAGATTCGTCAAGATTGTCAAGTTTAGCTTGTGGATTTCGTCAAGGGGTGATCCCTACGAGGTATGCGAGATCACATAGCATTGGGTTAGTTCACCCATGCGCCAACGATGATTCAATTCAGTGAATTTAAGTCTTTGAAAGTTTAGAAATTGGGTTCTTGATGAACATTGTTGAAAGATTCGTTTGAATTTCTTCTGGGTTGTGTTGTTGGAGTTTATTTTGATTTGATTCAAGTTTCCAGGTGTAATTTTGGTTTGAATCTATCATATATTGAGGGTATAAATGATTCTATGTGTTTGGGGAAGGAGCCATTGAAGTTTAGAGGGTATAGAGTTGAAAAATGAGCCAGAAAAGTCGTAGAACACTTGGGGAAAGGGTTCGGGTATCGCGCTAGCCAGCGCCCCACAAAAGTTCCTCTGAATGTTCATCCTTGGGGCGCCACACCAGCCAGCGATCCCCAGGTCTGGTTCTGAACTTCAAGGGCTAGCGCCCCGCGCCTCTTAGAGCGCCAGGGACGCTAGCTCTTCCCATTTCTTCTCCACCTTTTCGTACTTGTTCCTTAGTAGATTGTTACCTAATGGAGAATATAGTTGGTAACAATTTCTTTCTTTTTATGATGTTTGGATAAAATCTCCATTCTTGGGGGCGTGATTATGTAATTGAATGTTTCAATTATCTTATTGGTTTTATTGTTGATTTGAAGTGAGTTCAATTAATAGTTAAGTTTTAATTGATGAATTGTAGTTGCAAATGAAATTATAGTTTAGCATTTTAATCTTGCTTGAGAAAGAAGTATTAGAGTTAAAACTCTTAGTTTATGATTGTAGTGATTGGGTTATAGACTTAGCTTGAGAAAGTGGGTCTAAATTCAATCCTACCAATTTAGCTTGAAAAAGTAGATTGATTGAGGTATTGGGTTGTTCATATGTGTTATGCTTGTCGAGGTTCGAAAGAACTCGCTTGAATCGTGATAGTTCATTGAGACATGACTATTGAACCTAAAGCCTAGCCTACCCACTAAGATTCAACGACTTCTAGTACATAATATTCACCCATTTTACGAAATTGGCATTCAATTGATCACAGTCCCAAGAAATCCTCTCTACTTGTTTATTCCCTGTTGTTCGTAGTATTTATATATTTGTTTACTATAATCCCTCCATTTGACATTAGTTATCAATCCTTTGTTTTTTTATTTTATTGTTTCGAAAATGTCTACATCTACAAATGATTAGACCACCATTTTACTTCTTAATCAAATTCTTTACTCTATCACTCCCTGTGGGATCGGCCCCAACTCATAGTTGGGTTTATAATTGTTAGCGACCGCCTACACTTAGAATCGGATGAAGTGTAGTTGAACGTTATCAAAAATGGCACCGTTGTCGGGGGATGCTGTTTAGAATTCTATTAGTGAAGTTTAGTCATGAACTAATCTTGTTGTTGTTGAATCGACTTATTTTTGTTCGTTGTTGGCTGCTCTTAATCAAGTGAAGATATGAGTGTTAACAGGAGCAATGCTAGCCAACTTGCTCATAATGATGGAATCAGTAATTTGCACAATGTCAATGAAGATTAGTTAGGAAGTGCGGGTGCTATTTAATTGCCTCTGACTGTGGGCGACACGGTGTTTCATGTGACCAACACTATGTTGCAGCTGTTGCAAATGAAGGGTCTCTTTGTAGGTCATGCTACTAAGGATCCTCATGACCACATTTGGAACTTTGTGAATGTGTGGTCCATTTTCCTTCAAGAATATCACACAAGAATCCGCCCGACTTCGGTTGTTTCCCTTTTCGCTAATGGGGAGGTAACAAAGTTGTTGGTCGAGTTGCCAAGAGAATCAATTACTTTTTGGGAGGAGCTCACCGAGGCATTTTATGTAAGGTTTTTCCCTCCCTCGAAGATAGTGAAGTTGAGGAACCATATTCAGAACTTTAAGCGAGTCGATAGGGAACCACTTCATAAGACATGGTTGAGGTTTCAGAAGCTGCTGCTCAAATGTCCAACTCACGGACTCCCAAATAATATGTTGTTACAATACTTCTAACGGAGCCTCGACTCAGTCAACAAAGTTGTGGATGACCGGCTTGTTTGGGAAGGAATCATGCAATGAGCGTTTGATATAGCATCTACTCTCCTTGATGAGATAACAAAAATCAACCGAGCTTGGTACACTAGAGAAGATCAAGTGTCTCCTTTGAATTTTTTAATGAAAAAAGAGCACGTGGAGAAAAACCAAGAGCGAGATTAAAACATGAACAAGATGATGTCCCAATTGGAACACGCTTAGGAAGGATGGACGGAGAAGTAACAAACAAGATTTGGCTAACAAAAATAACTTTTGGAGGAGAGAAGATGACTATGATACGTGTTACATGCACATGGGTGATAGCCCAAGTTCTAGGGACAGTTCTGGAATCTTTCGGGTGGATGATTTGTTATCCCACATTCTGAAAAAGGTTGAAGGATCCAACGAAATGCTTAAAGATATGAAGATTGACTTCTCATCCTTGAATAATAAATTAAACTCTCACTCGGAATCTATCAAGCAACTTGAATGCCAAATGAGTCAACTTTCAGCCCAGTTATAGTCCAAGCCGCTAGAGAGGTTTGCAAATGATATGATGGTGAATTAAAAGGTTAATCATGATTACCAAACTCCTACAAATTCTGTTACACGCCTTATAGGTAATAACTCTGATAGAAGAATTAGATAGGAGAAATATGCTTTGTCCGATCTCCTTTCATTATATCTTGCCTTCAATTGAGCTATATATTATTTTAAAAAATGGTGGCTGGAATATCCTTTTCAGAAAAAAATACATACTTTCTAAATATGATAGATCATGATTCCTACCAAATACACTCCCAACTTACTTCATAGATCAATATTATTTCTACATAAATTGAAGAAGTGGTTACTAGTTTGATTTTTTGAATGCCGAGATATTGTTGTGCCTCCATATGTAAATAAATAGTCCATTTGTGATGGAGATTTGTACGGATCAAATGAATAATTTGCATCCACATAATCAAATAATTTCTGACTCGGAGATTGATCATTTCAATTTTTTTTAAGCTCGTCTTTTCTTCTCAATGAAAATCACATATGTTATATGTGTTGAGTCACTTGTTTTGTTAGTTTCTTGCCATAACGTGAATGATAATATGACAATCATTTCACATAATTTTTGTTATGTATATCAAATTACTAGTCTTCTAGCATTTGTATAACTAGCAATCTGTAAGTGCACCAATTGCACTAATACATGACATTTGAAATCATTTTCATGAGATCAAAAGGATTCTTTATTTGTGTTAAGAAGTCTTAAAACCATTGGGTACTCAATGGATTTGCTTTAAGACATTTTAAATCCTTCAAGAATTTTCATATAACCTCCATCGTCTAGTAAGACATAATAAGCATTCATTATACATATTCAAGTATTTAATCTAAACAAGTCTCATTGCATCCACCACCAGAGAATATATTTATCTCCATTTAATAATATCATGATTTTTGCAAAAATCTTTTATGCCCCGAGGAAAAAATTGCACTTATATCTTACAGTTATACTTAAGCACAATGATTCATTTGTACCACACCGACATTATATTTTGATTTATGAACTATAAGATAAAAAACATCACTTTTCTAAGTGAAACAAAATATACTTGAATAGTTCATTTTATTTGGCCAATCATTTATTTTTCCATACTGTATGACAAATTTGAATTTAAGATCCTCATAACAATTTATTGCATTGAGTGTTACTTTATACCCAAGATAACATCGACGGTCATTTTGATATCGATTCCAATATGACATAAGTTTTTCAGATCTTTTTTTTTCATCATTTTCAGACACCTAAATCTTTGCCATGATTTTGTGAAATGTTATGTCATGGTGCTCTTGTAAAGCACTTTCGTCTTTATCATGATCATTTTGATAATTTTCTCCTCTCCTTACTCAAGGAGTTTTACATTTGGAATCGATTGGTCTATCACGATTTTAACGTACCATAGAATTTATCCTTCTAGGACCATTTATTAGAGCATTTGCGGCTTAATTAACATATTGGTTCAGCAAATACATCTCAAAAATTATTTGCAACATTTGCAAATGATTTATCTCTTGAACTTCAAGTTCATATTTTTTAACGAGGATCTAGATAATTTATCCCACACATACTTTTTACCTACTAATCATATCTCCCCCTTATGTTAGAAAATCTAACATTATCACGACCCAACCCACTGGTACGTGCGGGCACCTACATACTAAGTAGGAGAACCCTCTTATCCCAATAGTTACAACATGTGGAAATTAAATAAAACGGGAATAAATATACTAACAAAATTTTATAAATAAGAACTTTTAACGCATTTCACCAGGCCCGTGAAATGAGTTGACTTACAAAATTCAATAATATTGGGGATATCACAATAAAGTGAGTCTCACTAATTCTTTTATTGTGGATATGAATATGTAATTCTCCTCCGAATATTAATGATGAAAGGTTGGTTTGTTTACTTGCAATTGCAAAAATCAATATATATTGGATCCATTGATATGTGTTTTTTCTTTCATCTACTATAGCTTATGCATCGTGACAGTTGAAGGTGCGTGAGAGGAATTATCAGACATATGATTTGTGGTTGGTAGTGGTAGTGTTTGCTCTTAAGATCTGGTGGCATTACCTCTATGGTGTCAAGTGTGAAGTCTTTACTGATCATCGTAGCTTACAACATGTTTTCACTAAAAAAGATCTGAATTTGAGACAGAGAAGGTGGATGGAGTTACTCAAGTATTATGATGTGACCATCCAATATCATCCGGGTAAGGCTAATATAGTGGCAGACGCACTAAGTTGAAAAGCAGTGAGTATGGGTAGTTTGTCTTGCTTAAGTGCAACTAAGTGACCTTTGGCTAAGGAAATCCCGAACTTGGAGCCTAAATTCATGCAGTTGGGCATCTCAGAAAAAGGAGGATGAAAATTTGAATGTGCTTAGAGAGAAGACTGTGATTGGTAAGGCACAAGAGATCACTCTTGATGCGAAAGGTGTGCTCAGTTTTAAAGGAAGGATTTGTGTTCCTCGAGTTGATGACTTGATTCAAAAATGATTGACAGAATCATATGGTTCACAATATTACATTCATCTGGGTGTGACCAAGATGTACCAAGATTTGAAATGAATATATTGGTGGTCGGGCATCAACAAAGATATAGCGGAATTTGTGGCTAAGTGTCAAAATTGCCAATAAGTAAAGTATGAACATCAAAGGCTGGAAGTGGGGAAGGATAGCCATGGCTTTGTGATTGGTCTTCCCAAGACTTTGGGGAAGTTTGATTCTATTTGGGTAGTGGTTGACAAATTTACTAAGTCAACCCATTTAATTCCAATCAGAATAGATTATAATGTTGAAAAATTGGATAAGGTTTACATGAAAGAGATAGTGAGGTTGAATGGGGTGCCCCTCTCTATCATCGCGGACTGTGGTACACAGTTTACCTCCAAGTTTTGGAGGAAATTACCGGATGAATTGGGCACACAACTCACTTTTAGTACATCCTTCAATCCACATTCCCGTGTTATATTGATTGTTGTAGACCAAGAACAAGCCAACAAATCCTAAAAGGGAAGAATCATGTTTCTTAGGGAATTCAAGCTTTGTTTGAGGTAAGTGATGGTTGTGGTTTCATGTTGTGTGATATATGTTTGTTCTTTCTTCATTATGATACATGTATGTATGCGAATGTTGCATTATTGATCACACTAATCATAAAGTAAGATAGATCAATAATTGAATGCCATGAATCAAGATTTGAATGCCATGAATCAAGATTTGATTGTATGATTATGAGAATGTACTTTGTGATTCTGATTGTGGCTTGTTGAATGGACTGAGTGTTGAGTTCCAACACACTAACTGGGATCGGTTGCCACATATCAGCATAAACATTGGAACGGGTGTCATAACTTGGAACGGGTACCATGTACCGGTACGCTAATAGTTTGGGTGTGGGTTCCATGAGAATACCATTGACTTGACATAACTGTAGACCTTGAGAATTGTGAAATTGTACGTTGTTCGTAAATGATATTGATATTGTATAGTTTGGTGTATGCATGTTATTATTATGTTGTAATGTATTATGTATGTTGCACTTAGTGGGATAGTCGCGTGATCCTACTAGTACACTGTGGTTGTGTACTGATATTGCACTTGCTCTTTCTTTGTTGGTACAGGGCATCTTCAAGCGGCTACTGACAGATCTCGTTTAGAAGATCAATGATCATCATCGAATTCAAGGGTGAGACAGTTCTTCCGGGCAGCCATGAGTTCTCTTTTCGTTTATGTCTTCATTTTGGACTCAGACTAGTACATTAGGAATTTCTTATGTTTAATTGGGTTGTACCAATTTTCATAGACTTGTTGAACTTTAGATGTTTTGGTACATTAACACGACCCAAACTATCGTGATTGGCACCCACACTAACCCTCTGGTGGGAGAACCATTACTACAACCCAAACTAACAACACAATCGAATACTAAGACATTTAAAGATACGGAAGTAGGTTTAAATTACTATAAAAATAGAGTCCCCATAAACTCCAAGGTTTAAACAAATAACTAACCAAACTAATGAGAAATTCAACCCCTAGAACCTGAAAGTCATTGTACCAAAGCTGTACTAACGACAAGTCTAAGAACAAGAAGTACAACCCCGAAACTAAACAACAACTTAAACAAATAGTTTGAGTCCGAAAATAGTGGTCTTAAACAAGAGAGATCCGTGGCAGCCTGAAAGAACTGGCTCAACCTTGAATTCGATCATGCTCAATAGTCACCTAGTTGAGGTCTATCAATAGCCACCTGAAGATGTCCTATACTCAACAAAGAAAGAGCAAGTGCAGTATCAGTACACAACCACAGTGTACTGGTAGGATCATGCGGCTATCCCACTATGTGTAACATACATTACTCAATACAACAATATAATCACATGCACATAACGAACATATACAATATTATCAACATTTACTAACAATGAACAACTTCACATCTCATCTACAACAAGTGTGATCAAGAATTCAACATTCATATACATACATGTATCATAATGAAGCAAGAACAAACATACATTACACAATCATAGAATACAACCATCACCTACCTCAAATCCAAGCTTGAATCCCCTAAGGCACTTGAATTTTCCCTTTCCGAATTCTTCCCGCCTGTTCGTGGTCTAAAAACATACAATTAAAGCAAGGATCAACAAACGAGGCCTAATTACTCGGATTATAATCAATAATATCAATCCTAGGTCAAACCATTGATCCTCATACCCAGATTAAGGTTTCTTCCACCGTAAATCACAGAGCAAAACCCTCCCCCATCGATAATTACCCACAAATTTACATTCTACGGATTGAAAAATGGATTCGAAGATTTAAAACCTTACCTTTAGCATCAAGAATGGTGGAAAACAGTCAAGAAAGCACTTGGGGTCGTTCCTTAGCTCTCAAAGTCGAAAAGTGCAGAATAAAATATTTTTGGATTTTATTCCCGACTTAAGTCGCGTCTGTCCCGCTACAGTAGGACCCAACCTGCCACAGCGGCCCCGTCTTTGCGGCACTAATCTCGCTCTAGCGGCTTGTACAGAAACAATGAGAAAATTTAGGAATTCGAACTCCCATTTTACAACACACCTTCATCCCATGACACTCAAAAAATACCCGATAACGCTAAGATTAGTTTCGGGAGTTCTACTCACCCGAATTCAATTACGTTAAGTTATACGGTCTCCTTAAAGTCTTAGCTATCTAGTCGTGTGATCAAAATCATAATTAGATCTCTCATTTGTTACAAGATTTCCCTAGACCTCACTGATTCCGATTTTGTCCAAATCTGGACTAGGCTAGGAAATCCCAAGCTACTACCAAAAAGTTTTCTGACCACAATTCTTTCCCTATTGGCTTTTCCCTAACGACGGAATCAAGCCGTTAGGTACATTGACTTTTAGGTTCTAGGTATTATTCCACATTTGTTTGATTAGACGTTTGGAGTTTATGGGAACTCTATTTTTCCTTTAGCATTTAAACCTACTTCCATAAATTTAAATGTCTTAGTTTTGATTAAGTTGTGTAATTCTTTTGTAAGCTAATTAGTATTAGTGGTTCTCCCACCAGAGGGTCAGTGTGGGTGCCAATCACGATGATCTGGGTCTTGACAACTATCATTTGTTGTCTATAAATAAAGATGTTTACTCAAATTTTGTAAGTTTTATATCATTCTTCTTAAAAAGAAGGAAGATTGCGAGAGTTGTTCAATTATGCAATTACAAAAAATTTTGTGGGTAAACTAGATATATCAACAAAAAGTGATTCAACAAGGAGAATAGAAATACTGAACATCAAACGAGAAGACTATCTAGATATTAATATTCACTCATTTTCATAGGCATAAATATATTTTGCATTAACTTCTACTTGACAAGAAGTCCAATGATTATTCGTTGCACAAACTATAACTTGGTGTTCTAGTTGTGCAGAGTCTCAAAGTATTGAAGAAAAAGGATTTGATCAAAAACTTATTCGAAGAGTCCAAACTAGATTTAATAGGTGCTTCTCCATTTCCAATTTATTTGTTGTACTTTTATTTTTATTCAGTTTAAAATGTTATTTTCCTTGGGGTTCGGGGCACATCTTTAAGACCAAATAGTTAAAAGACATTTTTATATGTTCTACATATCCTTAAATTAAAAGTCTTATTTATATTCTAAAATTTCATATAAAATTAACATTACATGAATCTATATCTATCTTTTTTTATTTTTACTGCCTTAAATGAATAAACTACGTAGCGTAAGTGTTAAATTACTACAAAACCTCCAACTTAAAACAACAAATTTAGTATACTTCTATATTTTAGGTTATATTATATTTACTTATATTATATTATATCAAAAAACAGTCTTCTTTTCACATTAAAGGGTTGTGACATTTCCAAAGACATATGACTATTCTGATTAGTTGTGACCTTTTCGAAGTGTTGTGACTTTTTACAGGGTTGCGACTTTTCCGAAGAGTTGTGACTTTTCCGAAGGGTTGTGACTTTTTCAAAGAGTAATGACTTTTCCGATGAGTTGTGACTTTTTGAAGAGTTGTGACTTTTCTAAAGTGTTGTGATTTTTTTTCCTCAAATTATTAAAAGTTTTTCATTGTTCTTCTTCTTAAAACATCCAATTTAGTATATCTTCTATATTTTATATTATATTTATTCTTATTATAATATATTATATTAGAAACGACATCATTTCACATTGAATGGCTTTGAATTTTCTAAAATGTTGTGACTTTTTTGATGAGTTGTGACATTTCCGAAGGGTTGTGACTTTTATGATAAGAAACAATATGCACATGCTCATACTACCATTTGTAAACTATAAATGGAGGGGATTCCTCTCATTTTTAAACTATGATTTTTTTAATATTTCTATTCTCGTTTTATTCAATACTAAAGTTTGATTTACAGACGTTGACAATCTCAAAGTTCAATGAAATTTGAGCACTCCCTAACATGAATGTTAAATTAATATAATACTCCAACTAAAATATCCAATGTAGTATATCTTCTATATTTTATATCAATATTTATTTATATTCTATTATATTAAAAGTAAAAAATTCAAAAATACAATAATAACTAAGTAATGCACTATGAGGGATGGAGGAGAAAGTATATTTAAGAGGCGTAACTAAGAGATTTTAAGAGTAACAAACTTCCAGTAGTAAGAATAAGAAAGTTTACATCCACTATTCATAGGAAGTTATACATTATCATTCATTTTATAATTGTTTACTTAATTTTTAATTTTTATAATATTTGATTTGATATTCACGTGCAACAAACGTGCGTCTAAACTTGTAATTTTTAAAAACATCACTTATCTAAACCTCTTTATAATTTTTTTTTGAACCTCTTTTCTCAAAGTATGACATTTGCATTTCTAATACATTCTTTTAGAGAACAAAAACATAATATGATCACAAGTAAGTTAACAATAAAAAAATCATTTGATGAAGTTTAAAATAACAAAATAAAAATGGATAGAGAATTGTTGGGACATTTTTTTTATAAATAATAAAGATATAACGTACAACTCATTAACAAGCATAAAACGTGCAACACACGTTCCCAGAGCCTAATATATTGATACACTCGTATTTTATTAACCAATGATTTTGGGCCGTAGTCTTGAGCCCATTATATTGTATAAAAGTGGTTTGTTTTCTATATAAGTCTTGCTTAGTCATTAAAATAGTAGTGGTAAAATAATTTTCATTTGTGATGTAAAGATTCAAACAATGACAAAACCCTAAAAGCTTTCTCTTCCTTTTTTTTCCCTCTCAGCCACCACCACCTCCAAGCTTCAAATCCACCAGCAAAACAATACCTTAAACCCCAACCAAACCACCTCCATTTGCATAGTCTTCGACAAGATTCTACTAAGAAGCCACCATCATCTAAAGACTATTCCTCCCTTTTGTCTCCTTCTCCATCAAAACCCACACCCATCAATCCCTAAATAACCTCTACAACCACCAAAACTCAAATTCTCTTTGTCTTCTCCAGCAAAGTAACGACGTCGGAGAACAACCCACCTAAAAGCACCTCAATGTTATCACAAAACCCCAACCAAAGCCAGCCAAATCCCTAATAAATCTATCAGAAATAGACCCACGCCACCACAATCTCCCTTCCTCTTTCCCCATTTTCGTATCTTTTATTTAATTTGTAGGCAGTCCGGCAAGATCAAAGCTGCAACATAGCTGTGTTGTACAACAACCAACAACGTCACACTGAGCAACTAGACCCTGCCGCAAATACCATCGGTGAACCATATTCGACTCACTTCCTTGGTGACTCTTGTATCTCTATTTTACTTTTTTTATATTATTTTTGCTGCTAAGTTTGCACTTCAGCCTGGTGTTTTTCCAATAAACTCCATAAAGGTTGGGTACCTTGATTTTACTCGTTCTATTTCAGATGTTATTTTATTCTTGTTGTGTTGTCGTATGACTGATTATTGTTGTTAGTAGGTATTTTTGCACAATTTCTTTTTCCATTAATTATTTTGTCATTCACCACTAACTTAATAATTTTTCTTGATATTTTGAACTACTATGATTCTTTTTATTTAACTGTTAACTTAAATTTTTTTACCAAATATGTGTCAATGCTATTATTTGATTTGGACTTATTACTTTGTCTAGTTTTAATTTTTTATTATTATTGTACTGCCATATTTTATTCTCAAAAAATGTGTATATTGTTTCAGTTATGTTAATTTCCTCATTATTTTTCAATTTTTACTCTATTTTATTCAGAATCTTGTTAAACTTTGACCTAGTGCATTTTATCGTGGGTCATTTTGTTTACTATTTGTTAGTGATTGCATGTTATTTTAACTTTGTTAATTTTATATGGGGAACCTGTCCACATATGTAGTCATCTAGTGTTGCTTCACATCGAATGTAATTGTACCCATCACAGTCCAAACTGATAAGTTTACATCAAAGGATACAACAACATTCTCAGCAAAAATCAGGCTCACTGAAACAGATATCACAAAGCATGGTCTCGAGAAAAGGCTAACACTGCTCCTGCATTCCTCAGGTATGCTTGGATTTTGTACTAATTTGAATTCTATTTTTATTGTTCTTCCTCTTCCTCTTGTAGCAACTTTCTTCTCTTCCAGACAGAGAAGCTAATAACTACAAGAGAGTTGGATCTAGAGCCGGTGGAGGTGGTATACCTTCCCTTCCTGTTCGTGATCCACTTTCATCACCACGTGGGCAAGAGCTACCACCAAATGGAAAATTTATGGTATTTATGACGAGGCCTCATGAAACAGTACCTTAAAAAACTGAGGTGGTATGTAAATAAGAAGTTGATGGATGATGTTTATCACTTCCCACAACGTTCTAAGCCACTAAACCTCAGACATGGAAACTTGGAGAATTGCAACCTCAAGTAGGTAGGATCGTGTTACAAAATGAATAATACAAAAAAAAAATCTAGGTTAATGGATGAACATTACCAAGATTCTGCCTACTTGAGGTTGTAGTTCTCAAAGTTTCCATGTCTGAGGTTTGGTGGCTCGGGAAGTCATGGGAAGCGATACAAACATCCACCAACTTCTTATACACATACTACCTCTGTTTTAAGGTAGTTTTTCACAAGGCCGCAACATAAATATCATAGCTCTTTCATTTGGTGATAATTCTGGCCCACGATTTGATGGAAGTGGATCACAAACATAAAGGGAAGGTATTCCACCATCACCTTATCTAGCAAATCCAACTCCCTTGTAGTTATTAGCTTCTCCGACTGGAAGATAAGAAAGTTACTCCCAGAGAAAGAGGAAGAACAATTAAAATAGAATTCAAATTAGCACGAAATCCAATCATACCTGAGGAATGCAGGAGCAGTGTTACCTTTACCGGAGACCATGCTTTGTGATATCCGTTACAATAAGCATTGTTTTTGCCAAGAGTGTTGTTGTATCCTTTGGTGTAAGCTTATCAGTTTGGAATATGATGGGTATAGTTACATTTTATGTAAAGCAACCCTAGATGGCTACATATGTGAACAAAATCAAAATAAGCACGAAATCGAATCACGCTTGAGGAATGTAGGAGCACTGTCTACTTTTGGTTTACCAAACTCAGCTTCAGTGATTACCAAACTCCTACAAATTTGGCTACCAGCCTTACAGGTAATAACTCTGATAGGAGAATCAAATAGTAAAGGTTGCATTTCTGTCCTTGAAGATGTAGTCCTCTCTTTCATATCTGAGTTAAAATCAATATCCAAAAGAAAAAAACAAATTAGGCATTAGGTTAATGAAAAGATGTTGTAAGTTTTTTTGAAAAAATTGATGCAAGCAACCTAATGAATCTCTTCATCCTATATACCAAAGATCCTTGTCTAAGCTAACCTCTTGAGTTTGGCGACTGCTTCGAAGGAATCACCCAACTGAATGAGGCAAAGAATTGATTTAATCCATACCAGGATACTTAGACTTGAGATACTTTTTAATTGAAATCTTACTTCGAAAGCATTTTTCATTCCATCTTTCGAAGCCTAAAATTATTTAGGAAGATATAAATATCCATCCTTAAATGTTCCAAAACCGGTAACTCTTTCTCCAACCCGCCATCTCTACTTATCACCAGCATTTGTGCAATCTACAGGAGCATATGGTAAACCTTCGCCAAGTCATACTTTGAAACTGGATAAAAGTGAAGACCAGTTTCATTGATTCTAGATGCACTCCCATTATATACAACAAGTGCATGACTCTCCCCAAGCTCCTCCTTGGCTGACATTTAGCTGGAAACTCTAACTTTATTGATAATGATGAAACCACCTTTTTTGGCTTCAAAAAAAGAAATTTTAGAAGTCCTCATCAGAAAGCAAACCATTTTTGGATATGAAATAACTATTAGAGACAGAATAAAGCAGTTAAAGGAGAAAAGCTAAAAGTTGGGTCTACTCTGTATGAAAACAAAAGAACTATGATTCAGATGAACATAAATGTATGACCTTTCAGCATAAGCTATAGAAGAATTTTCCTCCCAAGAAAAAAATAAAAACAAAAAATAAACATCAAAGTTGAGCAGCAGAATGTTTTTGTATAATGGAATCATGCTTGACATAAACACATAATGTTTCAATCCACATTTGAGGTGAAATTATTACTGATGTTCAACTAATATTACTAAGATACTTAGTTTAAAGAATAGTTTCAAACACAAGAAATTTAAATCCCATAAAGGAAATAGAATTTGAAACATATTAGAAATAATAAATAAAATAATTTTCCCAAAGAATAAAATCGAGTCCACCGAATGCACAATGTACTTAAGAAAATTCTTCCCTTCAAGTATCTGAGGTTAACGAAATGTATCTTCTCAGAATAGAATGATTTTACTCACCAGTGTATTGGTACCTAAAATCGCGGTGTCAGCAAATCATCAACACTAGTAAAGTACACTTAGAATACTAGATATAGTAGAAAAAGAAGAAGTCGAGAAAGCCCTTATCCGTTATCGAAAAGTAAGAGGAAACCCTTCTATATATATACACCAGAGGGTAGTATGAACAAGTGCTTATTGTGCCTTATCGAAAAGGTCACATCCCTTTAAAAATTCCACAACCCTTCTGAATAGTCCCAACCTAACGAAAAAGTAACAACTTTTCATAAAAATCACAACTCATCACAAAATTCGCAACTTTTCATAAAAGTCACAACTCGTTAGAAAAGTCAATGCTCTTTATTAAAGTGACAACTCTTAATTTTCATTCACAACTTTTAAAAACCAACAATTACTCGTGGCATTAGATGAATTGTGTACTTGAAGGGTACTTTTTAATAGATCCTACAACGGTTCAATCCTAATATGGTTTCAAATCCTTTTAGTAGGTACAAATTTAAGGTTATGATGAAAGAAGTATAAAACACAAATATTTTTTCAGAAATGGCAGTATGTAGAAGCACAAAAAATCTAAATCTCACGTACTTATATTTAGCTTTCAAAAACCATTTCTTTAGAAATCAAATTCCTAGGAGGAAAAAATGTTACGTACAACACATTTTTGGTTTCCACCCATTAATGCTATGTTTTGAATTTACTTCACCCCTAATTTTACAAATGGTAGTTAGCAATTAGAATAAAAATTGAATTTACTTCACCCCTACTTTTAGAAGAAGACAATTAGCTTGGCAATATATTTTATTGAACTTTCTACTATTTATAGAAGATAGTTTGATTTAGAATAGGTAGTTAGTAGTTATCACTATTATTAAGTGGCAGAACTATGTATTGGAAATGTTGTAAATTCAATCCCCTTCGTTAAAAAAAATATATTGTGCAATTAAGGTAAACCTAATCTTCCTAGGTATATGAAATTTTTTGAATCCCCTTGACACAAGGGAAGATACTAGTGTAGTGACAAATGGGGTTCAAAATCTATTTTAGATCATATATTCAAATATTAGGTGTACATTCTAGTATTTATCTCAAAAAAAAAATTTCTTAATCTCCTTCGGCCACAACTATAATTGCACCGAGAGTCTTGTTTAAACCTTTTGCGAACTCTACATTAACTATTTATAAATAGCAACCCATACATTTATTGTCATGTTACATTTTATTATGCAAAGAAAATGAACATTTGCGCATAACTCAACACAAAAGTTATCCATTGCCCAAGATCATATATATCGACAATAACTTTCGTATATAAATTTTGGGAACCTAAATCCACTCTTCAACACCCCAAAAGCTAGGTATGAATGTGGGAGAGCCTCGACGGTTCCAGACTAGGTACCTTTCACTCTAGGTAGCTTTTTCTGAGGTACCCCATTTTGAGTTGGGTGGCCACGCGTCTTACTAATACGGTTGACTTGAAGGGTGATTGCTCTTATACCATCAATATAATAGAGGAGAACGTGGAATTAACATAGATTAAAAGAGAAAATAAAAATTCTTCTAATAAAAATGAGTATAGCTGCCTACTTTAAAAAAAGCATAGCATAAATTATTATCATATATAGTGATGACATGTATATCAATTAATAGGGGAAGCTATGATTGAATTTGGGAATATACCTAAGGAAATTAAGGACTTGAATAAACTTGGTGTCCTGGTATTCCTAGACGAAGATGATAAATTAAAAATTCAAAAGGAAAGGAAAAAGAGAAATCAAAACTCAAAAACCTTGTGAAATGCAAAGACTGTAATAAATATTATTTTATAGCATTTATGAACATTCATACTCCCTTCATGTCTGAGTTGATATATACCTCTCACATTTCTTAACAAGTAATAAGTAAAAGAGTAATAAAATATTTTGACAAATATATTGGGGAAATGAATGGCACTTCCTCTACTATTTAATAAAGCAACATATCTAAATATAATTGTGAATGTTATTTAAAAAATAAATAAAATAAATTACGAGTCCCGTTAAATCAGTCCACCAAGCCAATAAAATAGGCATAGAAACGTGTAGGTATGTATTTTTAATAGGTTTTCATATTTGTAATTAAAATATTAGTGTTGTAAATAAAAAGACTAGATTTCAACCGTGTAAACTAATGTTTTAAATTCAATATTCTAGTAGTTTTTCCTACTATATAAGTAAGCAAATACATCAATGAATACATGATGTATTTAAATTTTTACTAAAGTTAAGTAAAATATTTATTATATAATAAATATTATGTCTAATCATATTACTACTAGTATAATCCCTACAGTCTCCCACTTAGACTTTTAATCATGACAATTATTAGAATTACGATATTTAAATACACGATTAATAATATATATGCACGAACTATCTTCGATTGAGACTCTTAACTATGCATCTACAACTTTAACAAAAAATCACTTAATGACTTATTGAACGTTTTCACCAATAGGATCTTTGCAAAATGATATTCTCAAGTTATTTTTGTCACGACACGAGTTTACACCCTCGGCGTGGCCGGCACTTGAAAACGATTGTTGGTCCACAAACGAACGCTCATCCTTGCTAACTACAAGTGGAAGGCTAACTCAAGCATACAAAAGCATAAAGCTGAATGTAAATTCATAAAACTCAAATACTCAACTTTAAAAAATCTTAACAATACTCAAAGGATATACTTATACTTTATAAAATAACTCAAATAAAGAAATTATAGAAAACCACTCATCTATGTCTATCTATGAAGCATCTTCTATTAAAGAAGGGTATCTGGAAAAGACCCACAACATCTCAAAACTACTAACTGTGAGGTAAAGGTGAAGTCCTTTGGAGAACAAGAAGGCGCACCAAAGTTGACTGGAATATCATATGACCTCAATGAAGCACATGTTGATGACTATAAATACAAGTATATGCATCATAAAACGATGCAGACCAAATGACGTCAGTACATGGAATGTACGAGCATGTAAGGGGAACTCTGCACCATAAGTATAAGCGCAAACTAATAATAAGGAAGACATTTTCACCTCATCTCAACTCAATATGTCTCAAGAATACTCAACTCGACTCAAGAATACTCAAATTGACTCAAGAATATTCAACTCAACTCAACAATACTTAACTCAACTCAAGATTTTCAACTCAACTCATGATTGTCAACTTAACTCAGTATACTCAAACTCAACTCAAGATACTCAACTCAAGCTCAAGATACGCAACCCAAACTCAAAATACTCGACTCAAAATGAAAACAATAATAAAATATGCTATATACATGAAACTTTTAAAACAGTAGATAATAACTCAAATGTATATGAAAATACAATAATAAACTAATTACTCCTATTTTAGAGATTCTCTAACCGAGAAGCATCACTATGAGCAACGTGATGATACAACGTCTCGCCCATGCTGCCAGAAGTGTCTTATACTTTGTCGGAGTATACGCCATACTTAACTAAGTGAATCTACTAAGCTATGCTTAAAAGGCAATAAGGAATCATCTAAAAATTATGATCATTTACCCATGTTGGAATACTAGGTTTATGGGGGTTGTCTGTTGTCTGTTGTCTGTTGTCTGAACTCTTCCCCAAATCGGTGCTCAATACTTCTCCAATTATATATACCCATGCTCATATGTTTAAAAACATAACTCTTCCTCAATTTGAGATAATTACTCAAAAGATTCTCTTAAAAGAGATAGTGCTGAAAACTCCTCATGAACTTATTTGGAAATCATGGTTTCCCCTCATTTTAAATATAAAAACATTTAATCTTGGGAATATTTAGTTCCCATATATTCATTTTAAAAAATGAAACTCAACTCTCCTCATGAACTTATTTGGAAATCAAGGTTTCCCCTCATTTTAAATATAAAAAACATTTACTCTTGAGAATATTTAGTTCCCATATATTCATTTTAAAAAAATGAAACTCAACTTTCCTCATCCTCATACTCAAGTGCTCAAGTCTTAAAAGAAATTATAATTAATTGAATAAGACTTTCGAAAATAGGGTTCTTACCAAATTATGGATGTTAACGACTCAATTCAAGGTTTTAAATAACCATATATACTCAATACTTGAAAATCAACAACTCCATAACTGAAGGACTCAATGATACTACTCATCTCAAGAATGCTCGACTCATGGGGTTTATTCGGAATTATAGGCATGATCAACTTAACTCAAAGGACCTTTATGTATAGCATATAGTAGTCCCATAATTAGGAATATCATCTCAAAAGGTTTAGGAACTCAATACTTAAGAACTCGAAGATACTACTCCTCTAAAAGATGCTTGATTTATAGAGTTCGTACGGAATTATGGGCATGAACGACTTGGCTCAAGGATCTCAATAATAATGTAGACTTATGTATACACTTTTCTCATTCTAGTACTCACTTACTCTAGTCTTGAAACAAATTAAGTAATTGTATAAGACTCATCGAAAAGACTTTAACGGACTTTCTCAAACTTTACCCGTACTTTACTCTTAACTCTACCTTGAATTTGAATTATGAATTCAAGGATCACAATTAGGATATATAGGATTTCTCAATGAGTAGACGTAGTTTGGATAGTTGATAATTAGGAATGAGCGAGGACACAACTTGGAGAAAACTTGTGCGACGCAGAGAGAGATTTAATTTTTTGTCACAAAACTAAATTTTGGGACAGTGAAGTCTGTATCCCCTCTGCAAGGTGGAGATGGGGTACTTCTCTAGGGAATAAATGTCAAAACGCCTCCGCGACGTAGACCAGAGCGTGTATATTTTCCCAATTCTTTCTTCCTCTCCCAAGCTCGATTCAGCTTATGCCCACTTCAGTTATATGGTCTAACTCTAAAAAAAAACACAAATCCAAAACGTTTTCAGCTAATCCTCACAAAACTCAATCAAGAGACACAACTATTTCTCAAGAACCTCACCACAAGGATTTCAATGACCGCAATTATCAATTAAACTCACGAACTTCTCAAGAACTCAATAATAAACTTCAAGAATGGATTCATGGGTAAAAGTTTACATGATTGGCACGAAGGCGAAAAAGCCCACTACTATGAAATCTTACATACTTATGAGTCAGGGATTTCAACTCATTTAGGGCTTAATATTCAAAGTTTTAGTGTCCTCAATACATATTGAATGCTCTAAACTAATGTTAAAGTGTGAATATGCAGCAATACAGGAAAAAGAGTAATGCAAGGGCATTACCAGGAGAAAAAATAGTGAAAACTTTTAAGAAGTTGAAGGAAAGCAAGACTGGTACTCGCAAAATCCACTCGACAAGTCACTGAATATATTTTCAGCTCGCTTAAAGCTCCAGAAAGCCAGCCCATCAACAAGACTAACTTAGTAATCTGATGGGTATTTCTGCGAGTCGCCGAAGAGTTGTGCGACACCAACTTATCCCATAAAATGTAACAGAGTAAGTGGTGAAAAGGTAAACAGAAACAGTGAGACGAGGACAACTTGATGCGTCATTGACTAGGCCAGCGAGCCCGATCTTGATTTCCTAAAATTACAACAAAGAAAGGGTAAAAAGTCAATCTAAGAAGTCGATGAAATGGGCACTCGGCGTATCACCCAAAAAGTCGGTGAAGCCAGACTTATTTCACCGAGTCACTACGAAGCTGAAATTCTGGGAATGTATAAATGCAATTTTATAAGCAGTTTTGGAAGTACCCACATTGTCCAATTCTTGGTTTTTACTCCTCAGCATTCCGAACAGTGTTTTCACACTTTGAGTATAGATTTAGGGTTTTCTTTGATTTTGAGCTTTAATTTGGCATTTAAAGACTCGTAGATTGTTACCTAATCCGATGGAGAACATAGTTGGTAACGATTTGTTGCTTTTTATGATATTTAGATAAAATCCACATTCTTGGGGGTGTTATTATGTGATTGAATGTTTCAATTAGCTTATTTGTGTGATTGTTGATTTGAAGTGAGTTCAATTAATAGTTGAGTTTTAATTGATGAATTGTAGTTGCAAATGCAATTCTAGTTTAGCATTCTAAGCCTGCTTGAGAAAGAAGTATTAGAGTTAAAACTATTAGTTTCTGATTGTAGTGATTGGGTTATCGTATACTAAACTTGAGAAAGTCAATCCTACCAATCTAGCTTGTAAAAGTAGATTGATTGAGGTATTGGGTTGTTCATAAGTGTTATGCTTGTCGAGGTTCGAAAGAACTCACTTGATTCGTCATAGTTGATTGAGACATGGCTATTGAACCTAAAGCCTAGCCTACCCACTAATATTCAACGACTTCTAGTAAATAATAATCTCCCATTTTACGAAATTGGCATTCAATTGATCACACTCCCAAGAAATCCTCTCTACTTGTTTATTCTGTGTTGTTCGTAGTATTTAATTGTTCACTGTAATCCCTCCATTTGACATTAATTATCAACCCTTTGTTATTTATTTTATTGTTTTAAAAATGTCTACATCTACAAACGATTAGACCACCATTTTACTTCTTAATCAAAAGTTTTACCCTATTACTCCCTATGGTATCGGTCCCAACTCTTAGTTGGGTTTATACTTATTAGCGACCGCCTACACTTAGTATCGGATGAAGTGTAGTTGAACGTTATAAAAAATGGCACCACTGTCGGGAGGTGTTGTTTAGAATTCTTTTAGTGAAGTTTAGTCGTGAACTAATCTTGTTGTTGTTGAATCGACTTTTTTTTGTTTGTTGTTAGCTGCTCTTAATCAGTTTAAGATATGAGTGTTAACGAGAGCAATGCTAGCCAACTTGGTCACAATGATGCCATTGTTAATTTGCACTATGTCAATGAAGATTAGTTGGGAAGTGCGGTTGCTATTCGATTTCCTCTGACTGTGGGCAATGTGATGTTTCATGTGACCACCACTATGTTGCAGCTATTGCAAATGAAGGGTCTGTTTGGAGGTCATTCTACTAAGGATCCTCATGACCACATTTGAAACTTTGTGAATGTGTGTTGTCCATTTTCCTTCAAGAATATCACACAAGAATCGGTCCAACTTCAGTTGTTTCCCTTTTCACTAATGGGGAGGCAACGAGTTGTTAGCCGAGTTTCCAAGAGAATCAATTACTTCTTGGGAGGAGCTCACCAAGACATTTTATGTAAGGGTTTTCCCTCCCTCGAAGATGGTGAAGTTGAGGGACCAAATTCAAAACTTTAAGCGAGTGGATGGAGAACAACTTCAGGAGACATGGTTGAGGTTTCAAAAGTTGCTGCTCCAATGTCCAACTCAGAGACTCCCAAACAATGTGTTGTTACAATACTTCTACCGAAGCCTGTACTCAATCAACAAAGTTGTGGATGAACAGCTTGTTCGAGGAGTAATCATTCAACGGCTGTTGGATATAGCATCTTCTCTTCTTGATGAAATAACAAAAATCAACCGTTCTTGGTACACTAGAGAAGATCAAGTGTCTCCTTTGAATTTTTGGATGAAAAATGAGAAATTGGAGAAAAACCAAGAGCGAGATTAAAACATGGACAAGATGATGTCCCAAATGGAAATTCTAAAACAAAGGTCATATGAAGTATTTCCGAAAACAAAGAGATGCAAAAAGTGTCAAGACTGGAAAAGTGTTCTTGCCCGGGCTCTTTAAAGTTGACCGGGAATCAATGTTGGAACACGCTTAGGGGGATGGACGAAAAAGTCACAATCAAGATTTGGGTGACAAAAACAACTTTTGGAGGAGAGAAGACGACTATGATGCGTGTTACATGCACATGGGTGATAGCACAAGTTCTTGAGACAGTTCTAGAAGCTTCGATCGGGTGGATGGTTTCTTATCTCGCATTCTGAAAAAGGTTGAAGGATCCAACGAAATACTTAAAGAGATGAAGGCTGACTTCTCATCCTTGAAAAGAAAGTAAAATCTCACTCAGAATCTATCAAGCAACTTGAATGTCAAAAGAGTCAACTTTCAGCCCAGTTAGAGTCCAAGCCGTTAGAGAGGTTTGCAAATGATATGATGGTGATTTAAAAGGTTCATCATGATTACCAAACTCCTACAAATTCTGTTACCAGCCTTACAGGCAATAACTCTGATAGGAGAATAAGATAGGAGAAATATGCTTTGTCCGATCTCCTTTGATTGTATCTTCCCTTCAATTGAGGTATATATTATTTTCATATATGGCGGCTGGAATGTTCTTTTCAGAAAAAAACACATATTATCTTAATATGATAGATCATGATTCCGACCAAACAAACTCCCAACTTACTCCTTAAATCAGTATTATTTCTGCATGATTTGAAGAAGTGGTTACTAATGTTTGATTTTTTGAATGCCGAGATATGTTTGTGCCTCCATCTGTAAATAAATAGTTCATTTGTGATCAAGATTTATGCGGATCAAATAAATATTTTGTATCTACATAATCAAATAATTTCTAACTTCGAGATTGATCATTTCATTTTTATTGAAGCTCGTCTTTTCTTCTCAATGAAAATCACACTTTTTATAATGTGTTGAGTCACTTGTTTTGTTAGTTGCTTGTCATAACGTGAATGATAATCTGACAATCATTTCACATAATTTTCGTTATGTATATCAAATAATTAATCTTCTAGCATTTGTATAACGAACAATCTGTAATTGCACCAATTGCACTAATACATGACATTTTAAATCATTTTCATGAGATCAAAAAGATTCTTTCTTTGTGTTAAGCAGTCTCAAAACCATTGGGTACTCAATGGAATTGCTTTAAGACCTTTTAAATCTTTCAAGGATTTTCATATAACCTTCATCGTGTAGTTAGACATAATATTCATTCATTATACATATTCAAGTATTTAATCTATTGCTAGACTGAAACAAGTCTCATTGCATCCACCACTGGAGAATTTATCTCCATTTAATAATGTCAGGATTTTTGTAGAAATCTTTTATGCCACGAGGCACAAACCGCAGTTTATATCATACGGTTATACTTTCGCACAATTATTTATTTGTACCACATTGATATTTTATTTTGATATATGAACTATAAGATCAAAAACATCACTTTTCTAAGTGAAACTAACTATACTTGAATAGTGCATTTTATTTGGCCAAACATTTATCTCTACATACTATATGACAGCTTAGAAAATCTATCATTTACCCCCAACCTCACTTGAGGATCCATCTTTGTGCGTGATGGAGAAATAAAATCATATGTGCACACATCAAACTTTTAGATGGAAATTATTTGGTTCCTTACCCCGAACCATTTGTGATGGGAGAACCTTGTTGGCTTGATGCGTACATGTTAAATAAACTCATCTCATACCAAATTTCATGGAGATTTGTTCTCATAACCAATGGTCTAGCTATAATTGGAGGCATACAATTTCTGCTAAACCAACCAACATTATCAACATAACTTTATAGTTTGGAACTATGCTATTAATTTAATAATTTGAGCAAACAACCTTACAAAAACCAATTCGTAAGTTGATAAAAATGCACATGTGACCATACCATAGATTCATCTATTAAATCATAATATTATGCGAAACCACGTGGCAAGTGAACGGGCCCATATTAACCTTTTCATATTTTCCAAATAATTTTAGGGAATACAATTCAACCAAAGCTGGCACAGTGATTATTTTATCATGAGAACAAGAAACACAAGAGAATTCTCAAAGATTATTTTTATTCCTTCAACATAGTGTCACGTGAATTCTCAAATTGTTTTGCATCATATTAGAACCGGAATGACCAACCGGTTCTGTCAAATTACACTCTTGGTGCGATAGGACTTGAACCCTTCGTCTTACCCTCAATAAATGACATATTAAGCTAAATATAATAGGACTCACCATTGAGCCTTCGAAAAATATTGCCACTTTGTAATTAACATGCACAAATAAATATAGAACAAAAGAAACACAATAAAAATATTCTCAATAAAGTATGTATTAATATCTTAAACTTGTCAAAATAAAGAGTTACATATAACATTATATTATATTATGTTTGGTACACAATAATTAAGCTAGTGAATTACCATTATAAATCAAATAATCAATTGCACACTAAGAAAATAATAATTTCAATTACACTAAAATAAAACTGCTCAGCACCACCACACTTTTTTCAATTTCCAAGTGGACCCAAAATATTTCACACAAAAAAATAATAAAAAGCCTATGTAATAACCAAACAGTGAGCATAATCATAAATAAAATATAAAATATGTTTTACATACAAATGAAAGTATATACAGTCATATGTGAAAAAATATTATAGTAACAATAAGATTAATCATTCACCTTGTTCACAAGTAAAATATAAATATATTCCACAATAATTTACTCTCACGCCCTGAGCCTACACCCTTTGCCGGACTGGCACTCGAGAACCATTTCTGGTCCCAAGCGAACCCTTATCTAGGCTTACTTATTCAGTGGGAGATTTAAACACAAGAAATAGTCTCAAAAGGATAACTTATGTAATGTCTTAAAGAAATATTAAAATTAGCCAAAATGGCAACTCAATTCTTAAACGTATACAACTGAAAACGGAAAGACTAAAGAACTATAGCTACTCGTCTATGAAACCTCTAAAACAAAAAGGGATGTCGGGACAAGACCCCCGATCATCCTAACAACTGAAATACTAAAAGCAAAGTAAAAAGGAGTCCTCCGGAATGCAAGGAGGCTCACCAACTGACTCTGAGTGCTCAACTGGATCAATGGGGCCCTGGATGCTGATCCTGATTACCTATGTCATCATCATAAAATGATGCAGGCCAAATGGCAAAAATACATTGAATGTATGAGTATGCGAGGGGAATACCAAACAAGACATAAGCTTAAAAGGAATCTGAAAAGAACACTTACCTTGACTTTACTCAACTCATGAATAACTCAACTCAAATGCAAAGTAAACAACAATAATGGTGCAGTTATACAAAACATTTTTAAATAGGAGGTATCAACTCAATTTACATATAAAGTAATATAATACTGTGGGAGTTTCTATAACCGACAACAACCACTATGAGCCTAAGTGGTGATACAACTTCTTGTCCACGTTGCGAGAACTGTCCTATACTTTGATGTCATATAGAATGCCTTAACTAAGTGGATCCACTAGTCTATGCTAAAAAGCACTAAGGATTCATCTAAAAAGTATGATCCTTTTCTACCTATGTTGGCTACATGGTTTATAGACTTGAGTTATTATGAAGTCGCATCCTGTCACGACCCAGACCATCGTTATTGGCACTCACACTAACTCTCCGGTGGGAAAACCACTACTACAACCCGAACCAAGCAACTAAACCAAAACTAACGTCTTAAGTATACCAAAGAAGAAATAATAGCTAAGCTGAAGTTCCCATAAACTTCAACAAAAGATCTGACAAATAACAATGCGGAAGAAATAACCTAGAACTTGAAAGTCAATGTACCAAAACATCTAACAATGAACCAAGTCTAAACAAGAAGGGATACAACCCCATGCTAAAGAACTAACAAAAACAAATGTCTAAGTCAGAAAAATGGTGGACATAGACGAAAGAGAATGTCATGGCAGCCCGAAAGAATTGGCTCACCCTTGAATGCGAACGATCACTGATCTCCTAAGCGAGGTGTGTCAGTAGCCGCTTGAAGATGCCCTGTACTCAACAAAAATAAGAGCAAGTGCAGTATCAATAAACAACCACAGTGTACTAGTAGGATCACTCGGCTATCTTACTAAGTGCAACATAAACAAGTCAAGACAATATTATAATCACATGCATATATATCAACATATACAATATTATCAACATTTACGAACAACGAACAACTTCAAATTTATATAAAATCATTGGTCCTCCCATGGAACCCAAACCCAAATAGTTAGCATACCAAATCGTGGTATTCGATTCCATAATTTTACCGACACATGGCAACCAATCTCACAGTTATGCTGGAACGTGGTAACCAATCCAAGTTAGTTATGCCGGAACGTAGCAATCGATCCATTCAACACAGCACAATCACAATCACAAGTATATCATAAATATCATACATTTAAGTCATGATTTCATGTCAATCATCATTCATCTATCTCAGTTACAACAAGTGTGATCAACATTGCAACATTCATGCATATACAAGCATCATAATGGAGCAAGAACAAGCATAACATTACACAATGATAAAATCGCAATCATCACCTACCTAGAAACAAGCTTCAAACTCTAAGAAACTTGATCCTTCCCTTTTCGGATTCGTTCCGCTTGTTCTTGGTCTACAAACAATCAATATAATATGGGAATCAATAAACAATCACTAATTACCCGAATTACTAACAATTTTATGAACCCTAGATCATACACATGATCCCAATTATCCAAATTAGGGTTGTTTCCACCATAGAATCTATAACAAAACCCTCCCCCATCAATATTCACCCATTTTATTGTGTTCTACGGATTGAAAAATGGATTATGGGAGTGAAAAGTTTACCTTTAGCCTCAAGAATGGTGAAAAACAAATGGGAGTTGCATGGGGATCGTTCCTTAGCTCTAAAAGTCGAAAAGTGCATAATGAGATCGTTTAGGGGTTTATTAATGACTTTAATTCGCGTCGACCCTTCTATAGAAGCCGTCACCCTGCTGTAGCAGCCCCGCCAGAGCGGCAAAACGCAGCGCCAAAGTGGGTTACGCGAGACAGAGAGCTATTTCAAGAATTCCAAGATTCCCATTTTACAACATACCTCTAACCAACGATGCTTAGAGAATACCATTTACGCCAAGATAGATTTCGGGAACTCTACTCGCCCGAACTCAATTCCGTAAAGTTGTATGGATTCCTTAACGATTTTTGTAACTACTCATGTAATCAAAATCATAAATTATTCACCCGAATGTTACCAGATTTCCCTACACCTCGATGACTCCGATTTCGTTCAAATCTAGACAAGATTGGGAAAATCCAAATACTACGAAAAAGTTTTTCGGCCCCAAATTTTACCCGTTGGCATTTCTATAACGACGGAAATAAGTCGTTACAATAGATACCAATTTACCCATCACTCGTCCCCGAGTTACAAACTTAGAAAAATAGCCTAAGGAAAGGATGAAGTAGTACCTTAATCGACGAACAATTGGGGATACTTCTCTCGCATGTCCCTTTCGGTTTCCCAAGTAGCTTCCTCAATTGGACGATACTTCCATTTAACTTTCACGGACTTAATCTCCTTGGTACTCAACTTGCACACATCACGATCAAGAAATGCAATCGGTTCCTCCTCGTATTGGAAGTCCTTGTCTAACACAATTGAGTCCCACTTTATGATATAATCCCCGTCACCATGATATCACTTCAACATAAACACATGAAATATCGGATGAACTCCCAATAAATTAGGAGCCAAAGCCATTCTATACACTACCGGTCTCACACATTCAAGAATCTCAAATGGGCCAATGTATCTAGGACTTAGCTTACCTTTCTTACCAAATCTCATCACCCGCTTCATGGGTGATACCTTAAGAAGAACGTTCTCACCGATTTGAAACGCCATGTCTCTTACCTTATGATCCACATACTTCTTTTGTCTACTTTGGGCAGTTAAAAGCTTAGCTTGAATTCTCATCACCTTCTCTTGAGCATCCTTCACTAAATCAGCCCCCAATGGTTTCACATCTCTAGCCTCTCACCATCCTATGGGTGACCTGCATCCCCTCCCATAGAGTGCCTCAAATGGTGCCATATCAATGCTGGAGTGATAACTATTATTATAGGAGAACTCATACAACGGTATGAATTTATCCCAATGCCCTCCAAAATGAAGCACACATGCCCTCAACCTGTCTTCTAACATTTGAATAGTCCTCTATGACTGTCTATCTGCTTGTGGATGGAAGGTTGTACTAAAAGTGAGTTGTGTGACAAAAAATGCAACTTATTTCAACCAAATTTCACACTTAGAAAATTTAGCATATAGCTTTTGCTTCCTAAGAACACCTAAAACACTACGAAGATGGTTGGCATGCTCTTTCTCACTTTTCGAATAGACCAAAATATCATCAATAAAGACTATGATGAAAGAATCAAGAAATGACTTAAACATCCCATTCATCAAACTCATGAAAGCTGTAGGCGCATTGGTCAAACCAAAAGACATAACCAAAAACACAGTGCCCATAGCGAGTTCTAAATGCTGTCTTGGGCACATCCTCATGACTAATTATTAATTGATGGTAATCGGATCTTAGATCAATCTTGGAGAAAACTGATGCACCTTGCAATTAGTCAAAAAGATCATATATTCGAGGCAAGGGATACTTATTTTGAATAATAACCCTATTCAATTACCGATAATCTATACATATTCTCGTACTACCATAATTTTTCTTAACAAATAAAACTGAAGCAACCCATGGGGAAGCACTAGGACGAATAAATCCCTTATCAAAGATGCTCTTGGATTTGAGCCTTAAATTCTCTTAATTCTGCCGGAGCCATGCGATATGGAGGGATAGAAATGAGACGCGTACCAGGCTCTAAATCAATGCAAAAATCTATATCTCTATCCAGAGGCATACCAGGCCAATCATTAGGAAACACTTCTATAAATTACGACAACACAAGAATAGACCCAATGGATGGAGCCTCAATCTCAACAACCTTAATATGAGTCAAATAAGCCAAACAACCCTTCTCTATCAATTTCTTAGCCCGAATGAAGGATATGATCTTACTTCACTTAGGCTTGTACACCCCTTCCCACTCTAATTTTTCCCTTCCCGGAATTTCTAGAGTTATGGACTTAGTATTAGAATTAAGTACGGCATAATAGTGGACAACCAAGTCATACGTAAGATTATGTCAAAGTCGATCATATCCAAAATCACCAAATCAACCCAAATCTGAAAACCGATAAACAAAATAGGACAAACACAATAGACATGGGTAACTATGACTGACTCTCGAACTGGGTTAGAAACATGGATATGGGCATCAAGTATATCACAAATCATATCAAAATCTGAGGTAAATCTCATAGACACATATGAATAAGTAGAACTTGGATTAAATAACACATTATCCATCCGGTCACAGACAAGAATAGTACCTGTGATCACCGCGTCAGATGCCTCTGCCTCATTCTTGCCCGGAAAGGCATAACACTGAGCCATATTATCTTGACGAACCACTTCCCTACCTGGCTGCACATTACCTTTGCCTTCATTACCATTTCCTATACCTCCTTGACCGTGCTGATTACCTCCTCACCCACCATGTGGATGTCCTCTACCATTATTACCATTCCCCGGGGGTACCACTGCTCTAGACTACTTCTGGGCAAAATCTAACACGTGGGTGGGGACAATCTCTTCTCATATGCCCAGGTTCTCCACAGTTGTAACAAGTACGATCAAAAGATAGTCTGCAGCCCGTCGAAGGCGTGACACCCTAGCTATCCTGAAACTTATGAGATGGAGTTTTCGAGTAACTACCTGTAGAGGCGGGAATAGAGGACTGAATTGGCTTGGCCGCAACCGTTGGCCTTCTGGACCCGTTGGAATAAAAGCCTTGAAAGTTACCCAAGTTCTTGGCCCTTTTTTCCCGTGCCTTAGCTTGACCGTCTTGCCTCACCCCCTCCACTGTTTTAACATAGTCTGTCACCTCATTAAATCTTCTCCCTATAGAAGTCATATGAACAGATAATACTTGCTACTCATATTTTAGTCCCCTAATAAATAACCGGATTCTCTCTTCCTCAGTAGTCACTAATTGAGTAGCATATCTAGACAAAGCATGGAACTTGGCCTTATAAGCAGCTGCAGTCATACCACTTTGCTCCAAAGCCATAAACTCATCCTTTTTGCGATACCTCCAAGTCATAGGCACCTACTTCTCTAGAAACAGAGCATGAAATTGGGTCCAAGTAATTGGAGGTAAAGTAGAAGATCTGCATTCCATATAAGCTCTCCACCACTACTTCGCCTCACCGTGAAGTTGGAAAGACACAAACTCAACCCCATGCTGATGAATAATACCTAGTTTATGAAGCCTCTCATAGCAATCCAGAATGAAGTCATAAGCATCCTCATTCTCAGAACCAAGAAACACATGAGGCTTTAGCTTCAGAAACTTAGTCAACATTTCATGCTCATTACCAGTCATAAAAGAACCCAACAAAGGATGGAAGAAATCATCATTACCTCCAGTCCCACCCACCATGGGCGCAGTGCTAGCAACATGAGGATTAGTAGTAGCTCAAGTTGCTTGAGCAGATGGAAGAACTCCAAGACCAACCAATCCCTTTAAGAACGACATGATCTGTTGAGCTAACACAGGATCCAAAGGAGGAACACATGTAGTCTCAGCCTGCACCTCTCCTTATTGTTCTAAATCCTCAACATCAACATCAATATTCTCTTCTATCTCTTTATGATGTGCAGGAGGGTTCTCACTCATAGGATCATTCTCAATAGGATCCCCATTTCTAGTAGGTTCTACTCTTCCACGGCCTCTACTCCTAGCTCTTCCTCTACCCCTTCCTCGACCGCGACCTCTCACTGCAGATTCCTCAATCGAAGCATTGATGGGAGCTACGGGCCTGATGCCGCTTAATCTAGTATTAATTATCTGCGAAAAGAAGAGTGGATGGGGGCCATATACCAATTTGAATCACCAGATACCAATTGGAATCAAGTCATAGCATAAAAGGAGACAAGAGAAAACAAAGAGATTTCCTAAAGTCCTATAGCCTCTCGAAGTAAAGTAAAGGTGTCCTTATATCGTTCCGCGAGACTCTACTAGACTTGTTTTGGTACATCGAGATCAACAAACCTAGGCTCTGATACCAACTTTGTCATGACCAAGACCGTCATGATTGGAACCCATACTAACTCTCCGATAGGAGAACCACTACTACAACCTGAACCAAGCAACTAAACCAAAACTAAGGCATTAAATTTACGAAAGAAAAAATAATAGCTAAATTGAAGTTCCCATAAACTTCAACAAAAGATCTAACAACTAACAATGCGGAAGAAATAACTTCGAACCTGAAAGTCAATGTACCAAAACATCTAACAATAAACCAAATTTAAAAAAGAGGGATACAACCCCATACTAAAGAACTAACTAAAACAAATGTCTAAGTCTGAAAATGGTGGACATAGACAAAAGAGAATTCCATGGCAGCCCAGAAGAATTGGCTCATCCTTGAATTCGAACGATCACTAATCTCCTAAGCAAGGTCTGTTAATAGCCGCTTGAAGATGCCCTGTACTCAATAAAAATAAGAGCATATGCAATATAAGTACAGAAACACAGTGTACTGGTAGAACATACGGCTATCCCACTAAGTGCAACATAAACAAGTCAAGAAAACCTTATAATCACATGCATATATATCAACATATACAATATTATCAATATTTACAAACAACGAACAACTTCACATTTATATCAAATCATTGGTCCTCTCATGGAACCCAAACCCAAACAGTTAGCATACCGGAATGTGGTATTCGATCCCATAATTATGCCGGAATGTGGCAATAGATCCCATAGTTATACCGGAATGTGGCAACCGATCCATGTTAGTTATAGCAGAACGTGGGAACCAATCCATTCAACACACCGCAATCACAATCACAAGTATATCATCAACATCATACATTTAAGTCATGATTTCATGGAAATCATCATTCATTTATCTCATTTACAACAAGTGTGACCAACATTGCAACATTCATACATATACAACTATCATATTGAAGCAAGACCAAACATACATCACAGAATCACAGAATCACAACCATCACTTACCTTGAAACAAGTTTGAAACCCTAAGAAATTTGATCCTTCCTTTTCTAGATTCATTCCGCTTATTCCGGGTCTACAAACAATCAATTTAATACGGGAATCAATAAACAATCACTATTTACCCTAATTACTAACAATTCTATGAACCCTAGATCATACCCATGATCCCAATTATCTAAATTAGGGTTGTTTCCACCATAGAATCTATAACAAAACCCTCCCCCATCAATATTTACCCATTTTATTACGTTTTATCGATCGAAAAATGGACTATGGGAGTGAAAAGCTTATCTTTAGCCTCAAGAATGGTGAAAAACAGGTGGGAGTCGCCTGGGGATCGTTCCTTAGCTCTAAAAGTCGAAAAGTGCATAATGAGGTCATTTAGGGTTTATTAATGACTTTAATTCGCGTCGAGCCCTCCACAGAAGTCGTCACCCTACTGTAGCAGCCCTGCCAGAGCAGCAAAACCCAGCGCCAAAGCAGGTTAAGCGAGACAGAGAGGTATTTCAAGAATTCCAAGATTCCCATTTCACAGCATACCTTTAACCAACGACGCTCAGAAAATACCCATTATTCCAAGATCGATTCCGGGAGTTCTACTCGCCTGAACTCAATTCCGTAAATTCGTATGGATTCCTTAACGAGTTATCTAACTGTTCAGGTAATCAAAATCATAAATGATTCACCCGATTGTAACCAGATTTCCCTACACCTTAGTGACTCCAATTTCATCTAAATCTTGACAAGGTTGGGACAATCTAAATACTACGAAAAAGTTTTTCGGCCCCAAATTTTCCCCTGTTGGCTTTCAAAAGTGTAAACCGACCAAGTTCAGTTTAGATCCTAATTAAACTCCTAAAATCGAAATAAAATAATTGGGTAAGGAAAAGACTAAACTACCATCCAACTTCAAATAAGCATATATCACTCATACTAAATTGGAATCGTGCAAACTCAGCGGCATTGGAAAGATAATTCCAAGATATTTTCTACGGTATCTAGAAGTACACCTAACACATCCTGAGCTAGGAGTAATATTCATTTGAAGTTGACCAAAAACTCAAACTTAACATAACTTTACAATTTTCTAGATTTTTATAGTTACAAGGTGTTACAATATCTCCCTCTTGGGACATTCGTCCTTGAATGAGATTACTCTTAATAGGCTAAGGGTGTAACAACTAACATTTAGCTCAAACATTCAACAAGCACGAAATCTAATCATGCTTGAGGAATGTAGGAGCACTGTCTGCTTCTGGTTTACAAAACTCAGCTTCAATGATTACCAAACTCCTACAAAATATGTTACTAGCTTTACAGGTAATAACTCTTATAGGAGAATCAGTTAGTAAATGTTGCAGTTTCGTCCTTGAAGATGTAGTCCTCTCTGTCATATCTGAGTCAAAATCGATATCCAAATGAAAAAACAAATTTTGCATCAAGTCAATAAAAAGATGTGGTAAGTTTTTTTTTTAAAATTGATGCAAACAACCTATTGAATGTATTCATCCTATGTACCAAAGATCCTTGTCGAAGCTAACCTCTTGAGTTTGGCGACTGCTTTGAAGGAATCACCTAACTGAATGAGGTAAATAATTGATTTATCTCCATACCAGGATACTCAAAGTTGAGATACTGTTTAATTGAAATCTTACTTCAAAAGCATTTTTCTTTCCATCTTTCGGAACCTGAAAATACTGCGGAAGATATAAATATCTATCCTTAAATTTTCCTAAACTTGTAACTCTTTTTCCTACCCGCCTACCCCACTTATCACCAGCATTTGTGCAATCTATATGATAATATGGTATACCTTCGCCATGTCATACTTTGAAACTGGATAAAATTGAAGAGTAGTTTCATTGATTCTAGATGCACTCACATTATATACAAAAAGTGCACGATTGTCCCCAACCTCCTCATTGGCTGGCATTTAGTTGGAAACTCTAACTCTATTGAAAATGATGAAACCACTTTTTTTGGCTAAAAATAAAGAATAAACGTTAGAAGTCCTCATCAGAAAGTAAACCATTTTTAGATATGAAATAAATATTAGAGACAGAAAAAAACACTTAAAGGAGAAACGCCAAAAGTTGGGTCTACTCTGAATGAAAACAAGACAACTAATCTTTAGAAGAAGTTAAATGTATGACCTTTCAGCATAACCTATAGAAGCATTTTCCTCCCAAGGAAAAAAGAAAACCAAAGATTAAACATCAAAGCTCAGCAACAAAATGTTTTTGTATAATGGTATCATGCTTGACATAAACACCTAAAGTTTCAAGCAACCTTTGAGGTGAAATTATTACTATTGTTCAAAAAATATTACTAAGATACTTAGTTTAAAGAATAGATTCAAACACAAGAAACTTAAATCCCATAAATAAAATAGAATCTAAAACATATCATAAATAATAAATAAAATAATGTTCTCAAAGAAGAAAATAGAGTCCACTGAATGCACAGTGTCCTTAAGAAAATTCTTCCCTTCAAGTTTCCGAAGTTAACAGAATGTATCCTCTCAGAATAAAATAATTTTACTAACCGGTGTATTGGTACCTAAAATTGCGGTATCAGCAAACCATCAACAATAGTAAAGTACATTGAGAATACTAGATTTAGTAGAAAAAGAAGAAGTACAGAAAGTCCTTATTCGTTATTGAAAAACAAGAGGAAACCCTTATATATATCTAGAATAGAGGATAGTGTAAACAAGTGCTTATTGTGCCTTATCGGAAAGGTCACATCCCTTTAAAAATTCCACAACCCCACCCTTCCGAATAGTCATAACTTTACGAAAAAGTAAAAACTTTTCATAAAAATCACAACTCATCACAAAATTCACAACTTTTCATAAAAGTTACAACTCGTTAGAAAAGTCAAAACTCTTTATTAAAGTGACAACTCTTCATTTTCATTCACAACTTTTAAAACCCAACAATTGCTCGTGGCATTAGATGGATTGTTGCCTTGAAAGGTTCTTTTTAATAGATCATACAATAGTTCAATCCTAATATGGTCTCAAATCCATTCAGTAGGTACACATTTAAGGTTATGATGAAAAAAGGATAAAAAATGAATCTTTTTTAAGAAATGGCAGTATGTAGAAGCACAAAAAATCTCAATCTCACGTACTATTATATAGCTTTCAAAAACCATTTCTTTAGAAATCAAATTCCTAGGAAGAAAAAATGTTACGTACATCACATTAATGGTTTCCACCCATTAATGCTATATTTTGAATTTACTTCACCCCTAATTTTAGAAATGGTAGTTATCGATTAGAATTAAAATTGAATTTACTTCACCCCTAATTTTAGAAGAAAACAATCACCTTGGAAATATATTTTATTGAACTTACTACTACTTATAGAAAACAATTCCATTTTGAATAGGTAGTTAGTAGTTAGCACTATTATTAAGTGGCAGAACTAGGTATTGGCAATGTTGTTAATTCGATCCCCTTCGTTAAAAAAATATATTGTGCAATTAAGGCAAACCTAATATTCCTAGTTATATGTAAATTTTTGAATCCCCTTGACACAAAGGAAGATACTAGTGTAGTGACAATGGGATTCAAAATATGTTTTAGATCATATATTCAAATCTTAGGTATACATTCGAGTGTTTATCTAAAAATTTATTTTTCCGAATCTCCTTCGGCCACAACTATAATTGCACCGAGAGTCCTGTTTAAACTCTTTGGGAACTCTACATTAACTATTTATAAATAGCAACCCATACATTTTATTGTCATGTTACATTTTATTATACAAAGAAAATGAACATTTGCGGCTAACTCAAAACAAAAGTTATCCATTGCCCAAGATCATATATATCGACAATAACTTTCATATATAAATTTTGGGAATCTAAATCCACTCTTCCACGTACCCCAAAAGCTAGCTATTAATGTGGGAGAGCCTTGACGGTTCCACACTAGGTGCCATTCACTCTACGACAAGTAGGTAGCTTTTTCTGAGCTACCCTTTTTTGAGTTGGATGGCCTCGCGTCTTCCTAATACGGTTGACATGAAGGGTTATGTTTCTTATACCATCGATACAATAGAGGAGAATGTGGAATTAACATAGACTTAAAAATAAAATAAAAATTCTTCTACAAAAATTAGTATATCTGCCTACTTTAAAAAAAACATACCATAAATCATTATCATATATAGTGAGGACATGTATATCAATTAATAGGAGAAGCTATGATTAAATTTGGGAATATACCTGAGGAAATTAAGGACTTGAATAAACTTGGTGTCGTGGTAATCCTAGACGAAGAGGATAAACTAAAAATTCAAAAGAATAGGAAAAAGAGAAATCAAAACCCAAAAACCGTGTGAAATGCAAAGACTATAATACAAATTATTTTTTAGTATTTAAGAACATTCATACTCCCTTCATGTCTGAGTTGATATATGCTCTCACATTCCTTAACGAGTAATAATTAAAAGAGTAATTTTATTATATCATTCTTTGAATATATTTAATAAAATATTTTGACAAATTTATTGGGAAATGAAAGGGACTTACTCTAGTATTTAATAAAGGAACATATCTAAATATAATTTTGATTGTGATTAAAATAAATAAAATAAATTATGAGGCCCGTTAAATCAGCCCACCGAGCCAATAAAATAGGCATAGAAACGTGTAGGTATGTATTTTTAATAGGTTTTCATATTTGTAATTAAAATATTAGTGTTGTAAATAAAAATACTAAATTTAAACCATGTAAATTAATGTCTTAAATTGAATATTATAATAACTTTTCCTACTGTATAAGTAAGCAAATACATTAATGAATACATGATGTGTTTAAATTTTTACTAAAGTTTAGTAAAATAATTATTGTATCTAATCATATTATTACTAGTATAAATCCCTATAGTCTCCCACTTAGAATTTTAATCATGACAATTGTTAGAACTACGATATTTAAATGCATGATTAATAATATATATGCCCGAACAATTCCGATTTAGACTCTTAACTATGCATCTACAACTTTAACAAAAATTCACTTACATGAATTATTGAATGTTTTCACCAATAGACTCTTTGCAAAATGATCTTCTCAAGTTATTTTTGCCACGACTAGAGTCTACACCCTGGACATGGCCGGCACTTGAGAACTATTGTTGGTTCCCAAGCGAACCCTCATCCAGGCTCACTACAAGCAGAAGACTAACTCAAGCATACAAAAGCATAAAACTGAATGCAATTTCATAAAACTCAAATACTCAACTTTAAAATGTCTAGAGAATACTCAAAAGATATACTTAGAGTTTATAAAACAACTCAAATAAAGAAATTATAGAAAACTCCTCATCTCTATCTATCTATGAAACATTTACTATTACAGAAGGATATCTAGACAAAACCCACGACATCTCAGAACTACTAACTGTAAGGTAAAGGTTATGCCTTCTGGATTATAAGAAGGCTCACAAAAGCTAACTGGAATATCATATGATTGATGACCCTGAATACCTATATCTGCATCATGAAACGATGCAGACCAAATGGCGTCAGTACATAGAATGTACGAGCATGTAAGGTAACTCAACACCATAAGTATAAGCTCAAACTGATTATAAGGAAGATATTCTCACCTCATCTCAACTCAATATGTCGCAAGAACACTCAACTCGAATCAATAATACTCAACTCAACTAGGGATTTTAAACTCAACTCAACTCTGGATACTCAAACTCAACTCAGGAAACTCAACTCAAGCTCAAGATACTCAACCCAAACTCAAAATGCTCGTCTCAAAATGAAAGAAACAATAAAAGATGTTATATACATGAAACTTTTAAAATAGTAGATAATAACTCAAATGTATATGAAAATACAATAATAAACTCATTACTCCTATTTTGTAGATTCTCTAACCGACAACTATCACTATAAGCAACGTGATGATACAACGTCTCGCCCACGCTGTCAGAACTGTCCTATACTTTGCCGGAGTATATGACATCCTCAACTAAGCTATGCTTAAAAGTGAATAAGAAATCATCTAAAAAGTATGACCATTTACCCATGTTGGCATATTTGGTTTATGGGGGTTGTCTGTTGTCTAAACTCTCCTCCATATTAGTGCTCAATACTACTCTCAATAATATATACTCATGCTCATATGTTTAAAAACATAACTCTTCCTTAATTTGAGATAATTACTGAAAAGATTCTCTTAAGAGAGATAGTGCTCAAAACTCCTCATGAACTTCTTTGGAAATCAAGGGCCCCTCATTTTAAATATAAAAACATCTACTCTTGGGAATATTTAGTTCCCATATATTCATTTTAAAAAATGAAACACAACTCTCCTCAGCCTTATACTCAAGTGCTCAAGTCTTAAAAGAAATTATAATTAATTGAATAAGTCTTCTCAAAATAGGGTTCATACCGAATTGTGGATGTGAACGACTCAATCCAAGGTTTTAAATAACCATATATAGAACTCAATACTCAGAAATCAACAAATGCAAAACTCAAGGACTAAATGATACTACTCATCTCAAGAATTCTCGACACATGGGGTTTATGAGGAATTAATGGCATGATCAACTCAACTCAAGGACCTTCATGTATAACATATGGTAGTCCCATAATTAGGAATATTATCTCAAATGGGTTAGGAACTCAATACTCAAGAACTCGAAGATACTACTCTAAAAGATACTCAATTTATGTAGTTCGTACATAATTATGGGCATGAACGACTTGGCTCAAGGATCTCAGTAATAATGTAGACTCATGAATACACTCTCCTCATTCTCATACTAACTTACTCGAGTATTGAAACAAATTAAGTAATTGTATAAGACTCCTCAAAAAGACTCAATGGGACTTTCTCAAACTCTACACACACTTTACTCCTAACTCTACCTTGAATTTGAATTCTGAATTCAAGGATCACGGTTAGGATATATAAGATTTCTCAATGAGTAGACGTAGCTTGGATAGTTGATAATTAGGAATGAGCGAGGACACAACTTGGAGAAAACTGGTTTGACACGGAGATGGATTTAATTTTTTGTCATGAAACTAAATTTTGGGATAGTGAAGTATGTATCCCCTCTGCAAGGCGGAGATGGGGTACTTTTCTGGGGACTAAATTACAAAATGCCTCCGCAACGCGGACCAGAGCGCATATATTTGCTCGATCATTTATTCCTCTCCAAAACTTGAATCAACTCATGCCCACTTCAGTTTTATGGTCTAATTTCCCAATATATCACAAATTCGAAAAGTTTTCAGTGAAACCCACAGAAAACTCAATCAAGAAACTCAACTATTTCTCAAGAACCTCACTACAAGGATTTCAAAGACCTCAATTATCAATTAAACTCAAGAACATCTCAAGAACTCAATAATAACCTTCAAGAATGGATTCATGGGTAAAAGTGTACATGATTGGCATGAGGGTGAAAAAGCCCAACACTATGAAATCGTACATACTTATGAATTGGGGATTTCAACTCATTTATAGCTTAATATTCAATGTTTTAGTGTCCTCAATACCTATTTAATGCTCTAAACTGATGGTAAAGTGTTAATTTGCAGCAATGAAAGCAAAAGAGCAATGCAAGGGGCTTATCAAGAAAAAGGGAGTGAAAATTTTTAAGAAGTTGGAGGAAAGCAAGGTTGGTACTCGCCAAATCCACTCGACACATCACCGAATAGATTTTAGCTCTCTTAAAGTTCAAGAGAGCCATCCCATGAACAAGACCAACTTAGCGATCTGATGTGTATTTTGGCGAGTCGCTGAAGAGTTCGGCGACACCAACTTAATCCACAAAAAGTAACAGAGTAAGTCCTGAGAAGGCAAACCAAAATGGTGAGACAAGGACCACTTGGCGAGTCATTGACTAGTTCGGCGGGTCCGATCTTGATCTCCTAAAATTATTGGAAAGAAAGGGTAAAAAGTCAAGCCAAGAAGTCGATGGAAGGGGCACTGGGCGTATCACCAAACAGGTCGGCGAAACCAGACTTATTTTGCTGCGTGACTATGAAGCTGAAATTCAAGGAATGTATAAATGCAATTTCAAAAGTAGTTTTGGCAGTTCCCACATTGTCCAGTTCTGCGTTTTTGCTCCTCAGCATTCCAAACACTGTTTTTACAATTTGAGTATATATTTAGTGTTTGTTTTGATTTTGAGCTTTAATTTGGTATTTGAAGACTCGTAGATGTTGGGTATGTAGCAAGAGTTAATGGAAAATTGAGGGAAGATGAAAGAGGAACTTGGAAAAAGTTGGGAACTTGAAAAAGTTGAGAACTTGAAAAGTCCTCTTATGCTTTATTGAAAGACATTTGTCCCTCATCGGTGGTGGAAAGAAAAATAAGAGAGTTCAAATATAGAAACACTCCTATTAATTGTTAAAAGGGTTAGAAAGAGGGACCCCCCTCGCGCCGTCGTCGTCGTCGCTCGCTCGGCTCGGCTTCGGCTTTGGATTAATTAAATAATTAATTATTTTAGTTAATTAATTATTTAATTAATTAAATAAAATTAAATGGCCAACGTTTTAATTAGTTAATTAACTGATTCAATTAATTAGTTAATTGACCTGACCCGACTCGGATTCACCGCGACCCGTTTTATTTAAATCTTTCCCGTTTTTATTTAAATTTTCCGCAATGACTGTTCTGAAAGGTTGCAACTTTCAGAAACAGCCATGACCGTTTGAAAGGTTGCAAACTTTCATGAATGGTCGTGTGGATTCTGAAAGGATTGCAACCTTTTGGAATCAGTTCCTCTTGCCTATAAATACATTGATTCCTCAAATTTATTCCTTACGAATTTTTCTGATTTCTTCTTCTTCTTCTGCACAAAATTTCTTCGTGTACTTTACTGCTGTTGAGTGGTTCGCTGACACCAGGGTTTTGTGTATCAATACACTGGTGATTGAGATCATTCTATCCTGGGAGGACATATTCCAAATCAAAACTCGGATACTAGAGGGGAATAATTTCCTTAAGGGGACACTGTGCATTCAGTGGGCTTGATCTTTTTCTGATTCTGTTTTTCCAGATTGTGGTACGTTTATTACAGATTTTATTTTTGTCAATTAATTTCTGTTCATCTATTCTTACTGGTTTATTAAACTTTGGTTACTTCGTTTTTCTGCAAAGTTTATTGAAATCAGTAATTCTAATTTTTTATACACAGATTGATAACAATCTTAAGGAAATTATTTTTTATACATTTTAATCTGTGTTTCTGGTGGAGAGAAAAACCTTCGTGGTTTTATACTCCTGTTAAGTTTGCAACTTAATTTATTGCTTACTGAGTCATTTGTATCAAATTCTCTTTGTTACAGATTCTGAAGTGGCTAATGACAATGTTACGGTGGCTGTTGCTGCACCAACCCGAACTGCTGTACCACCAGCAGAGAAACTGGGAAAATTCTCTGGTGTGAATTTCAAAGGATGGCAGTAACGGGTATTTTTCTTGCTTACCACTCTTGGTCTGCAGAAATTTACCAATGAAGTAACTCCAATGCCTTCTGCTGAAATGCCAGACAGAGAAAATTTCATGATTATTGAAGCATGGAAACAGGCAGACTTCCTATGTAAGGGCTACATTTTGAGTGCGTTAGAGGATGACTTATATAATGTCTATAGTGCAATGACAACTTCGAAAGAATTGTGGGATGCACTTGAGAAGAAATATAAGACAGAAGATGCATGCTTGAAAAAGTTTGTGGTCGCAAAGTTTTTAGACTATAAAATATCAGATAGTAAAACTGTTGGATCACAAGTGCAGGAACTTCAACTTATTTTCCATGATCTTATTGCTGAAGATATGGTAGTAAATGAAGCGTTTCAAGTGGCTGCAATGATCGAGAAGTTACCTCCTTCGTGGAATGACTTCAAGAATTATTTAAAGCACAAACGTAAGGAAATGAAGCTTGAAGATCTTGTGATTCGGCTCAAGATTGAGGAAGATAACAAAACCGCCGAAAAGAAGTCTCGTAAGAGTTCGACAGTAATTGGAGTTAATATTGTTGAAGAAGCTCCTACAAAAGACAAGAAGAGAAAGAAGTCCAACGGACAGAAGTCAGAACAGGCCAAGAAAAAGTTCAAGGGCAACTGTTACAATTGTGGTAAGGCTGGTCACAAGTCTTCTGACTGTCGTGCTCCAAGAAAGGACAAAGACAAAGACAAAGGCAAAAGCCAAAGCCAAGCAAACATCGTGGAAGAGATGGAAGATGCAGATGACCTGTGTGCAATGATCTCAGAGTGCAACTTAGTTGGAAATCCCAAGGAGTGGTTTCTCGACTCAGGTGCCACTCGACATATTTGCTCTGCGAAAGAAGCCTTTGCAACATACACTCCTGCTGAGGTTGATGAAGATTTGTTCATGGGAAACACAGCAACAGCAAGGATTGCAGGAACTGGGAAAGTAATGTTGAAGATGACATCCGGCAAGGTGTTGACTCTGAACAACGTTCTGCACGTTCCTACTATTAGGAAGAATTTAGTTTCTGCTGCACTGCTCGTTAAAAACGGGTTCAAGTGTGTCCTAGTTAGTGACAAAGCTGTAATAAGTAAGAATGAGATGTTCTTAGGAAAAGGCTACCTCACTGAGGGCCTCTTCAAACTGAATGTAATGGTTGTTGACAGTATTAATAAGAATTCTGCTTCTGTTTACTTATTGGAGTCAAATGATTTATGGCATGCCCGTTTGGGACATGTAAATTACAAAGCCTTGCGGAAATTGGTTACTTTAGAAGTATTGCCTGATTTTAAATGCGATAAATCGAAATGCGAAATTTGTGTGGAAAGTAAGTTTGTTAAACATCCTTATAAGTCTGTTGAAAGAAATTCAAAACCTTTAGACTTAATTCACACAGATATATGTGATATGAAGTCGACACCATCTCGTGGTGGGAAAAAGTATTTTATAACTTTTATTGACGATTGCACTCGATTTTGTTATGTATACTTGCTTAATAGTAAGGATGAAGCAATTGATGCATTTAAGCAATACAAAAATGAAGTGGAAAATCAATTGAATCTAAAGATAAAAATGATTCGAAGTGATAGGGGTGGAGAATACGAATCTCCTTTTGCTGAGATATGTTTGGAATATGGTATTATACATCAAACTACTGCACCCTATACACCGCAGTCAAATGGATTGGCTGAACGGAAGAACAGAACATTAAAGGAAATGATGAATGCCTTAATAATCAGTTCTGGTTCACCAAGAAATCTATGGGGAGAAGCCATCCTTACGGCTAACAAGATACTCAATAGGGTACCCCGTAGCAAAACGCAATCAATTCCATATGAGTTATGGAAAGGAAGGAAACCCAACTTGAAATATTTCAAAGTGTGGGGGTGTCTTGCCAAGGTAGAAGTTCCTTTACCTAAGAGGGTGAAAATTGGACCCAAAACAGTGGATTGTGTATTTATTGGATATGCTGTGAACAGTAAGGCCTGCCGGTTTTTGGTTCACAAATCTGATAATCCTGAAATTCATGTGAATACGGTAATTGAGTCAGATAATGTTGAGTTCTTTGAACACATTTATCCGTATAAAACTGAATGTGAGTCGACAAGTGAAAGATCTAAACGACCACGGGAAGAATCAAAGGAAAATGCACAACCTAATGAAGATCCTAGGCGTAGTACTCGCCAACGGAAATCCACTTCTTTCGGACCAGATTTTGTGGCATTTTTGCTTGAAAATGAGCCTCCAACATTTAAAGCAGCTATGTCGTCATCTGAGTCAATCTATTGGAAAGAAGCTGTCAATAGTGAGATCGAATCAATTTTAAGTAATCATACTTGGGAATTGGCTGATCTTCCTCCAGGAAATAAACCTTTAGGATCAAAGTGGATCTTTAAAAGGAAAATGAAAGCCGATGGGACTATTGACAAATATAAGGCTAGACTTGTAGTCAAAGGATATAGACAAAAGGAAGGTCTGGACTACTTTGATACATACTCTCCAGTAACAAGGATAACATCAATTAGAATGTTAATAGCACTAGCGGCAGTGCATGATCTTAAAATCCACCAAATGGATGTAAAGACAGCCTTCTTAAATGGAGAGTTGGAGGAAGAAATTTACATGGAACAACCTGAAGGGTTTGTGGTTCCTGGTAAAGAAGAGAAAGTGTGCAGACTTGTGAAGTCGCTTTATGGACTCAAGCAAGCACCCAAACAATGGCATGCTAAATTTGATCAAACAATGTTGACAAATGGATTCAAGATTAACGAATGTGATAAGTGTGTTTACATTAAAAACGTTCCGAATCATGAAGTCATTGTTTGTTTGTATGTTGATGACATGTTAATAATGAGTAAAGATATTGACAATATAAATGCTACTAAGCGCATGCTGTCCAGCAAGTTCGATATGAAGGACTTAGGAGTTGCTGATTTGATCTTAGGGATCAGGATTCTCAAAACTCCTCAGGGACTAGCATTATCTCAATCTCATTATATTGAAAAAGTATTGGATAAGTTCAAGTACTTGAATTTCAATGTTGTCAAAACTCCAATTGATTTAAGCTTTACATTTCAAAAGAATGTAGGCGAAAGTGACTCTCAAGTGGAATATGCCAGAGTGTTGGGAAGTTTGATGTATATTATGAATTGTACGCGACCAGATATAGCATGTGCTATTAGCAAACTGAGTCGGTTCACTAGTAATCCGAATCAAACTCACTGGATGGCAATGAAACGTGTGTTGGGTTATTTGAAGCATACACAACACTATGCTTTGCATTATAATAAATATCCTGCCGTTATTGAAGGATATAGTGATGCAAATTGGATCACCGGGTCAAATGAAGTAAAATCCACAAGTGGTTATGTGTTTACACTTGGTGGAGGAGCAGTCTCTTGGAAATCATCCAAACAGACATGTATCGCTCGCTCTACAATGGAATCTGAATTCATTGCCTTAGATAAGGCCGGTGAAGAAGCTGAATGGCTCCGGAATTTCTTAGAGGATATTCCATTCTGGCCCAAACCTGTGGGACCTATTTGCATACATTGTGATAGTCAAGCAGCAATAGGTAGGGCAGGGAGCGTTATGTACAACGGGAAGTCTCGTCATATACGACGGAGACATAATACCGTAAGACAACTCCTCTCTAGTGGAATTATCACAGTTGACTATGTGAAGTCAAGCGATAATGTGTCAGATCCACTAACGAAAGGCCTAGTGAGAGAGGCAGTTGAAAGATCATCTAAGGGAATGGGTTTACGGCTTAGGACAAGTCAGCATGGCGGTAACTCTATCTAGCAGACTGGAGATCCCAAGAGCTAGATTCAAGGAGAAAAACAAAGTTGTGACTGACGGTTCGACATTGTCAATCAACTCAATCCATTCTCATGATGAAGACAATGTTCAGGAACAAGGTTAAGACTTTAAGGCTTGTTAATGAGTTAATATAGCTTAAAGTTTTTAATGATTTGCTAAGTTTGGCAGATTTGACCAAATAGTGTATCTACGAGATGACACGGTTAGAAATCACCTATGTGAGTGTGAAGTGTAAGCCGCTTCAAAGAGAATTTTATGTCAAAAGCCTATTCTCTATACACTCATGAAACCAGGAGGTGTTCATGGCTGAAACGAACACAACCGTAAGAACCATAAATGGTAAAGGGTTAATTGTGTGACATATGGTTGTCTAGGTATACACCAAAGCTCGACGGTTCAAAGATATCGCATCTACCGATTGACCGAGTATATCCGACATATGTTCACTACGGAAAGTCCAAGGGGAAACCTACTTATCCAGATGCAATTGATTCTTGCTTGTAAAGTACACACTCGTCCGTGCATTCCTTATGTTATAACCATTCCCCATTAATGTGGGGGATTGTTGGGTATGTAGCAAGAGTTAATGGGAAATTTAGGGAAGATGAAAGAGGAACTTGGAAAAAGTTGGGAACTTGAAAAAGTTGAGAACTTGAAAAGTCCTCTTATGCTTTATTGAAAAGACATTTGTCCCTCATCGGTGGTGGAAAGAAAAATAGGAGAGTTTAAATATAGAAACACTCCTATTAATTGTTAAAAGGGTTGAAAAGAGGGACCCCCCTCGCGCCGTCGTCGTCGTCGCTCGCTCGGCTCGGCTTTGGATTTGGATTTGGAAAAATGATCGATCGAGAGAATATTTTTTTGACAAAGTTTGTTTTAATTATTTTAGTTAATTAATTATTTAATTAATTAAATTAAATTAAATGGCCAACGTTTTAATTAGTTAATTAACTGATTCAATTAATTAGTTAATTGACCCGACCCGACTCGGATCCACGCGCGACCCATTTTATTTAAATCTTTCCCATTTTTATTTAAATTTCCCGCAATGACTGTTCTGAAAGGTTGCAACTTTCAGAAACAGCCATGACCGTTTGTAAGGTTGCAAACTTTCATGAATGGTCGTGTGGATTCTGAAAGGATTGCAACCTTTTGGAATCAGTTCCTCTTGCCTATAAATACATTGATTCTTCAGATTTATTCCTTACGAATTTTTCTGTTTTCTTCTTCTTCTGCACAAAATTTCTTCGTGTACTTTACTGTTGTTGAGTGGTTCGCTGACACCAGCGTTTTGTATATCAATACACTGGTGATTGAGATCATTCTATCCTGGGAGGACATATTCCAAATCAAACCTCGGATACTAGAGGGGAATAATTTCCTTAAGGGGACACTGTGCATTCAGTGGGCTTGATATTTTTATGATTCTGTTTTTCCAGATTGTGGTACGTTTATTACATATTTTATTTTTGTCAATTAATTTCTGTTCATCTATTCTTACTGGTTTATTAAACTTTGGTTACTTCATGTTTTTGCAAAGTTTATTGAAATCATTAATTCTGATTTTTTATACACAGATTGATAACAGTAGATTGTTATCTAATCCGATGAAGAACATAGTTGGTAATGATTTCTTGCTTTTTATGATGTTTCGATAAAATTCCCTTTCTTGGGAGTGTGATTATGTGATTGAATGTTTCAATTAGCTTATTGGTGTTATTGTTGATTTGAATTGATTTCAATTAATGGTTTAGTTTTAATTGATGAATTGTAGTTGCAAATGCAATTTTAGCTTAGCATTCTAATCTTGCTTGAAAAAGAAGTATTAGAGTTAAAACTATTAGTTTATGACTGTAGCGATTGGATAATTATAGTCTTAACTTGAGAAATGGGGGTCTAAATTCAATCCTACGAATCTAGCTTGAAAAAGTAGATTGATTGAGGTATTGGGCTGTTAATAAGTGTTATGCTTGTCGAGGTTCGAAGAGGTTCGAAAGAACTCGCTTGATTCGTGATAGTTGATTGAGACATGGCTATTGAACCTAGAGCCTAGCCTACCCACTAAGATTCAACGACTTCTAGTAAATAATAATCCTCTATTTTATGAAATTGGCATTTTATTGATCACACTCCCAAGAAATCCTCTCTACTTGTTTATTTCCTATTGTTAGTAGTATTTAACTATTCACTAAAATCCCTCCATTTGATATTAATTATCAACCCTTTGTTATTTATTTTACTGTTTCGAAAATGTCTACATCAACAAATGATTAGACCACCATTTTACTTCTTAATCAAATTAGCACTCCCTATGGGATTGGCCCCAACTCTTAGTTGCGTTTATACTTGTTAGCCACTGCCTACACTTAGAATTGGATGAAGTGTAGTTGAACGTTATAAAATATGGCATAGCTGTCGGAGGGTGGTGTTTAGAATTCTTTTAGTGAAGTTTAGTCGTAAACTAATCTTGTTGTTGTTGAACTGACTTTTTTTATCTGTTGTTGGCTGTTGTTAATCAGGTGAAGATATGAGTGTTAACGGGATCAATGCTAGCCAAATTGGTCATAATGATGGCATCGATAATTTCCATGATGTCAATGAAGATCAGTTGGGAAGTGCGGGTGCTATTCGATTGCCTCTGACTATGGGCAATGCGGTGTTTCATGTGACCAACACTATATTGCAGTTGTTGCAAATGAAGGGTCTCTTTCGAGGTTATGCTACTAAGGATCCTCATGACCACATTTAGAACTTTGTGAATGTGTGTGGTCAATTTTCCGTCAAGAATATCACACAAGAATCGGTCCGACTTCAGTTGTTTCCCTTTTCTCTAATGGGGAGGCAACGATGTTGTTGGCCGAGATGCCAAGAGAATAAATTACTTCTTAGGAGGAGTTCACCGAGGCATTTCATTTAAGGATTGTTCCTCCCTCGAATATGGTGAAGTTGAGGGACCATATTCAGAACTTTAAGAGAGTGGATGGGGAACCACTTCATGAGACATGGTTGAAGTTTCAGAAGCTGCTACTCCAATGTCCAACTCACAGACTCCCGAACAATGTGTTGTTACAATACTTGTACCAGAGCCTCGACCCAGTCAATAAATATGTGGATAATCAGCTTGTTCTAGGAGGAATTATGCAACGACTGTTTGATATAGCATTTCTTGATGAATTAGCAAAAATCAATAGTGTTTGGTACACTTGAGAAGATCAGGTGTCTCCTTTGAATTTTTGGATGAAAAAAGAGCAAGTGGAGAAAAACCAAGAGCGAGATTAAAATATGGACAAGATGATGTCCAAAATGAAAATTCAAAAAAAAAGGTCATGGGGAGTATTTCCGAAAACAAAGAGGTGCAAAAAGTGTCAAGACTAGAGGAGGGTTCTTGCCCGAGCTCTTTAAAGTTGAGCGGTAGTCAAGGTTGGAACACGCTTAGGGAGGATGGACGGAGAAGTCACAATCAAGATTTGGCATAAAATAATAACATTTGTAGGAGAGAAGACGACTATGATGTGTGTTACATGCACAAGGGTGATAGCCGAAGTTCTAAGGACAGTTGTGGAAGCTTTTGGGTGGATGATTTGTTATCCCGCATTCTGAAAAAGGTTGAAGGATACAACAAAATTCTTAAAGAGATGAAGGCTGACTTCTCATCCTTGAATAATAAAGTAAACTCTCACTCGGAATATATCAAGCAACTTGAATGCCAAATGAGTGAACTTTCAGCCCAGTTAGAGTCCAAGCCTCTAGAGAGGTTTGCAAATGATATGATGGTGTATTAAAAGGTTAATCATGATTACCAAATCCCTACAAATTCTGTTACCAGCCTTACAGGTTATAACTCTGATAGGAGAATCAGATAGGAGAAATATGCTTTGTCTGATCTCCTTTGGTTGTATCCTCTCTTCAATGGAGCTATATATTATTTTCATATATGGTGGTCGGAATATCCTTTTTCAGAAAAAACATATATTTTCTTAATATGATAGATCATGATTACTACCAAACACACTCCCAACTTACTGAATAGAACAATATTATTTTTGCATGATTTGAAGAAGTGGTTACTAATGTTTGATTTTTTGAATGCCGAGATATGTTTGTGCCTCCATATGTAAATAAATAGTCCATTTGTGGTCGAGATTTATGCGGATCAAATATATATATATTGTATCTACATAATCAAATCATTTCTGACTCGGAGATTGATTATTTCAATTTTATTGATGGTCGTCTTTTCTTCTCAACGAAAATCACACATGTTCTATGTGTTGAGTCACTTGCTTTGTTAATTTCTTGTCATAATGTGAATGATAATATGACAATCATTTCATATAATTTTCGTTATGTATAACAAATAATTAATCTTCTAGCATTAGTATAACCAGCCATCTGTAAGTGCACCAATTGCACTAATACATGACATTTTAAATCATTTTCATGAGATCAAAAAGATTCTTATTTTGTGTTAAGCAGTCTCAAAACCATTGAGTACTCAATGGAATTGCTTCAAGACCTTTTCAATCCTTCAAGGATTTTCATACAACCTTCATCGTCTAGTTAGAAATAATAATCATTCATTATACATATTCAAGTATTTAATCTATTGCAAGACTGAAACAAGTCTCATGTTTGCGTACACCACTTAAGAATATTTCTCAATTTAAAAATGTCAGGATTTTTGCAAAAATCTTTTATGCCCCGAGGCACAAACAACACTTTATATCATACGGTTATACTTTCGCACAATGATTTGTTTGTACCACACTAACATTATATTTTAATATATGAACTATAAGATCAAAAAACATCACTTTTCTAAGTGAAACAAAATGTACTTGAATAGTGCATTTTATTTGGCCAATCATTTATCTCTACATGCTGTATGATAGATTGAAATTTAAGATGCTTGTAACCAGCTATAGAATTGAGTGCTAATTTATACCAAAGATACCATTGACGGTCATTTTGATATCGATTCCAATACGACATAACTTATCATTTTCATCATTTTTAGGCATATGAACCTTTGCCAAGGTTTTATGAAATGTTTTGTCATTGTGCTCTTGTAAAGCACTTAACTCATTATCATGATCATTTTCATAATTTTCTCCTCTCCTTACTCAAGGAGTTTTACATTTGGAATCGATTGGTCTATCACGCTTTTAACGTACCATAGACTTTGTCCTTCAAGGACCATTATTAGAGCATTTGCGCCTTCATTAAAATATTGGGTTAGCAAATACATCTCGCAAATTATTTGCAACATTTGCCAATGAATTATCTCTTGAACTTCAAGTTCATATTTTTTTAACGAGGATCTAGATAATTTATTCCACAAATAATTTTCAGCTGGTAATCATATCTCCCCCTAATGTTAGAAAATCTAACATTTACTCCCAACCTCGCTTGAGGATCCATTTTTGTGCGTGATGGAGCAATAAAATCATATTTGCACACATCAAACTTTTAGATGGAAATTATTTGGTTCCTGACCCTGAACCATTTGTGATAGGAGAACCTTGTTGGTTTGATGTGTACATTTTTAATAAACTCATCTCATATCAAATTTCATTTGTTCTCATAACCAATGGTCTAGCTATAATTGGAGGCATACAATTTCTTCTAAACCAACCAACTTTATCAACATAATTTATAGGTTGGAACTATGCTCTTAATTTAACAATTCGAGCAAACAACCTTACAAAAACCAATTCGTAAGTTGATACAAATGCACTTGTGACCGTACCATAGATGCATCTATTAAATCATAATATTAAGTGATCCATGTGGTAGGTGAGCGGGCCCATATTCACCTTTTCATATTTTCCAAATAATTTTAGGGAATACAATCCAACCAAACCTGACACAATGATTATTTTATCACGAGAACAAGCAACACAAGAGAATTCTCGAAGATTTTTTTTATTTCTTCAACATATAGTCATGTGAATTCTCAAATTATTTTGCATCACATTTGAACCGGAATGACCAACCGGTTATGTCAAGTTACCCTCTTGGTGCGATAGTACTTGTTTCCTTCGTCTTACCCTAAATAAATGACATAATAAGACAAATATAATAGGACTCACCATTGAGCTTTAGAAAAATATTACCACTTTGTGATTAACATGCACAAATAAATATACAACAAAAGAAACACAATAAAAATATTCTCAACAAAGTATGTACTAATATCTTAAACAAGTCAAAACAAAGAGTTACATATAACATTATATTATATTATGTTTGGTGAACAATAATTAAGCTAGTGAATTGCCGTTATAAATCAAATAATCAATTGCACACTAAGAAATATTAATTTCAAATACACTAAAATAAAACCGCTCATTACCACCACCTCTTTTTCAATTTCCAATTGAACCCAAAATATTTCACACACAAAAGAAAATAAATTAAAAGCTTTTGTAATAACCAAAACAGTGAGCATAATCATAAATAAAATATAAAATATGTTTTACATACAAAAGAAAGTATATATAGTCATATGTGAAAAAAATGTACAGTAACAATAATATTAATCATTCACCTTGTTCACAAGTAAAATATAAATATATTCCACAATAATTTACGCTGTTCCAGAGAGAAAAATAAACACAATTAATTTACCTTCTTTTATTTACTTTGCTTCAATCCTGCAATGGTAGAACATTTGTGCTGATAACGTGTTGTAAAACTTAAGAACGAAAGAACAATATAAAGATAAAAACAAGAAGAATATAATACAAAAGGTTAGTCATAAACATGACATTAAACGTGAACATATTGGAGGAGGTTATGGAGGTGAAATGTTACATGAATAGTGATCATAAAGGTAGAGGTTATCTTCATAATGGAGAAAAGTAATGTAGTAACTTCTTAATGTAGTGGACATCCACAATATATTATTTTATAACAAAGATATAATAAACAATAATTATATCACAAAGCTTACTCAAAATATCTTTTCTAAGAGAGTTTATCATTAATTTTGTCAAGCAACAAATATATTTTTAGCACCTATTTTGTTACATAATTTCATGATTTCCATCTTTAAATACTTACAACTAATAAGTCCAAAGACACAAATTTATGAACGTTAAACATGAGTCACCCGACCGACAATTTTATATTTTTTTTTATCTCTTTAGTTATGTATCATAATTAAGTTCATGGCTGATAAATGTATATATATTAATCGGTCTTTGATAACAAGGTCATTGATTTATCACCATTGCTTATAGTGCACTTGTTTACTCCCCCGCTCACTTTTATTTGTCATGTTGCTCTTTTTGAAAGTCAATTTACCTAATTTTTAAAGTTAAATTGGATTACATATATTTGATATTTTAAACAAAAAATTTAGATATTCAAAAACTATATGAAAAAAACTTGTCACGACCCAGACCATTGTGATTGGCACCCACACTAACCCTCTGGTGGGAGAACCATTCATACTGATTAGCTAACTAACTTGATCAAAATACCAAAGCATTTAACATTACGGAAGCACGTTTAAATTCTAAGAAAAAAAATAGAGTTTCCATAAACTCCAAAAGTCTAACGAAACAATGAGGAAATAACGCCTAGAACTTGAAAGTCAATGTACCAAAACATAAGGTTCAACCATAAGTCTAAACAAGAAGGAGTACAACCTCATACTAAATATAAGAAATCTAAAGAACTAGTCTAAGTCCAAAATTTAGACATAAACAGAAAGAGAACTCATGGCAACCCGAAAGAACTGACTCACCCCTGTATCTGAACGATCACTGATCTTCTGAACAAGGTCTGTCAATAGCCGCCTGAAGATGCCATGTACTCAACAAAGAAAGAGCAAGTGCAGTTTTAGTACACAACCACAGCGTATTGGTAGGATCACGCAGCTATTCTACAAAGTGCAAAATATACAAGTCAATACAACATAATAATAACACGCATACATATAACATATACAATATCAATATCATTTACGAATAACGTTCAATTTCACAATTCTCCAATATCGTAGTTATGTCAAGTCATTGGTCCTATCATTGATCCCATACCGGAACTGTTAGTGTACCGGTACGTGGTACCCAATCCAATGTTTATGCCGGAACGTGGCAATTGATCCCATGTTTATACCAGAACATGGCAACCGATCCTAGTTAGTGTGTCGGAACGCAACACCTGATCCATTCAACAAGCCACAATCACAATCACAAGTATATTCTCAAATTATACAATCAATCTTGATTCATGGCATTCATCATTTATCTATCCTCATTTACAATTAGTGTGATCAATAATACAACATTCACATGCATACATGTATTATAATGAATCAAGAACAAACATACATCACACAACATGAAATCATAACCATCACCTACCTCGAAACAAACTTGAATCCCCTAAGAAACCTTATTCTTCCGTTTCTGGATTCGTTCCGCTTATTCTTGGTCTACAAACAATTAATATAACACAGGAATCAATAAACAATATATAATTACCCGAATTACCAACAACTCTAACAACCCTAGATCAAACTCATAATCTCAATATCCAAATTAGCGCTTTTTCCACCATAAATTCCAGATCAAAACCCTTCCCCATCGATAATTACATGCTAGATTACGTTCTACGGATCGAAAAATGTATTTGAGAAGTTAAAGCCTTACCTTTCGCCTTACGAATGGTGAGAAACCGTCAAGAAAGCACCTGGGGTTGTCTCCTAGCTCTCAAAGTCAAAAAGTGCAGAATAAAATGTTTTTGGGGTTTATTTCCGACTTAAGTCGTGACTGTCCCGCTGTGGTGGCACCCATCTCGCCACAGCGGCCCCACCTTGGCAATAATAATCCCACCTTAATGGCTTGCACGGAAAGAGAGAAAATTTAATAATTCCAATACCCCCATTTCAGAAGACACCTTCAACCAATGACACTCAGAAATTACCTGTTCACACCAAAATCAGTTTCGGGAGTTGTACTCACCCGAATATAATTTCGTAAAGTCATATGGGTTCCTTAACGTCTTATCTATCGACTCATTTGATCAAAATCAAAATTAAATCACCTAATTATTACCAAATTTCCCTAGGCCTTACTGACTCCTATTTCATCCAAATCTGAACTAGGTTGGGAAATTCCAATTTACTACGAAAACGTTTTCTAGCCCAAAAATTTTCCCCGTTGGCTTTTCTATTACGACGGGACTCGGTTGTTACAATAATTACCAATTTACCCATCACTCATCCCCGAGTGACAACGTAGGAAAAATAGGCTAAGGAAAGAATGAAGTAGTACCTGAATGGACGAACAATTGAGGATATTTGTCTCGCATGTCCTTCTTGGTTACCCAAGTAGCTTCCTCAACTGGACGATGCTTCCATTGAACTTTCACGGATTTAATCTCCTTGGTTCCCAGCTTATGCACATCACGATCAAGAATTGCAATCGGTTCCTCCTCATATTAGAGGTCCTTGTCTAACACAAACTGAGTCCCATTTTATGGTGTAATCCCCGTCACCATCATATCTGTTCAACATGGACACATGAAATACCGAATGAACTCCCGATAGGTTAGGAGGTAAGGCGAATCTATAAGCCACTGGCCCTACACATTCAAGAACCTCAAAGGGACCAATATATCGCGGACTTAGCTTACCCTTATTGCCAAATCTCATCACCCCTTTCATGGGTGATACCTTAAGAAGAACATTATCACCAGTCTGAAATGTCATGTCTCTTACCTTATGGTTTGCATACTTTTTCTGTCTACTCTAGGCCGCTAAAAGCTTAGCTTGAATACTCTTCATTTATCTTTAGCATCCTTCACTAAATAAACCCCCACAAGTTTCACATCTTCAGCTTCGAACCTTCCTATGGGTCCTCTACATCAACTGGAATAGAGTTCTTCGAACGGTGCCATATCTATGCTGGTGTGATAACTATTATTATAAGAGAACTCACACAATGGTAGGAACATATCCCAATGCCCTCCAAAATCAATCACACATGCCCTCAACATTTCTTCTAACACTTAAATAGTCCTCTCTGATTGCCCGTCCGTCTGTGGATGGAAAGAGGTACTAAAAGTGAGTTGTGTGCCAAATTCATCATGTAATTTCCTCCGAAACATGGAGGTAAACTGCGTACCACGATCTGAGATGATAGAAAGGGGCACCCCATGCAACCTCACTATCTCTTTCACATACATCTTAGCCAATTGTTCTGCATTATAATATATTCTTACCGAAATAAAATGGGCTAACTTAGTCAATCTGTCAACCACTACCTAAATAGAATCGAACTTCCACAATATCTTGGGAAGACCAACCATGAAATCTATGGCTATCCTTTCCCACTTCTATTCCGGAATTAACATTCTCTGAATCAAACCTGTAGGACTTTGATGCTGATATTTTATATGTTTGCAATTTTGACACTTAGCCACAAACTTCGCTATATCCTTCTTCATGCCCGACCACCAATAAATTCGCTTCAAATCTTAGTATATCTTTGTCACACCCGAATGAATGGAATACGGTGAACCATGGGATTCTGTCAATAATTTCTAAATCAAGTCATCAACTCGAGGAACACAAATCCTTCCTTTAAAACTAAGCACACCTTCGGCATCAAGATTTGTCTCTTGTGCCTTACGAATCGCAGTCTTCTTCTTTAGTTCATCTAAATTTTCAACCTCAAACTGTTCGGCCTTGATCTCTTCTATAAACGTGGCCCTTACTTCAATGCTAGCTAACACTCCACCTTTTCCTAAGATGCCCAATTACAGGAACTTCGACTCCAAGGTCTGAATTTCCTTAGCCAAATGTTGCTTAGTTATACACAAGGAAGCTAAACTACCTATACTCACCCATTTTCAACTCAAAGCGTCTGCCACTACATTAGCCTTACCCAAATTGTAATGAATGATCACATCATAATCCTTGAGTAACTCCATCCACCTTCGCTGTCTCAAATTCAGATCCTTCTTAGTGAACACGTGTTGCAAACTACGATGATCAGTAAACACCTCACATTTTACACCATAAAGGTAGTGTCGCCAGATCTTAAGAGCAAATGCTACCACTGCCAACTCTAAATCATGCGTTGGATATTTCCTCTCATGCACTTTCAATTGTCGCGATGCGTAGGCTATGACATTTTTATCATGCATCAACACAACACCCAAACCCGAATGGGAAGCATCACAATAAATAATAAAATCCTTACCTTCCACCTGTAATGCTAGAATAGGCAATGTAGTGAAGAGATTCTTAAGCTTTTGAAAGCTCTCCTCTCATTTTTCATTCCATTCAAATGGTACTTTCTTTTTGGTAAAATTTGTCAAGTGAGTGGTAATAGAAGCAAAGTTCTTCACAAATCGATGATAGTAGCTAGTGATCCCCACAAAAACTCCTAAGTTCGATCACAGAGTTAGGCCGAATCCAATTCTTAACCTCCTCAATCTTTTGGGGATCTACCATTACCCCTTCTTTTAAAACTACATGCCCCAAGATTGCAATGGAAGTCAGACAAAATTCACAGTTAGAAAATTTTGCATACAACCTTTGTTTCCCAAGAACACCTAGAACAATACGAAGATGGCCGGCATGCTCTTCCTCACTTTTCGAATAGACCAAAATATCATCAATAAAGACTATAACAAACAAATTAAGAAATAGTTTGAATACACCATTCATCAAACTCATAAAAGATGCGGGCGCATTAATCAAACCAAAAGACACAACTAGGAACTCGTAGTGCCCATAACGGGTTCGAAATGTCGTCCTGGGCACATCCTCAAGCCTAATCTGTAACTCATGGTAGCCAAACCATAGATCAATCTTAGAGAAAACTGATGCACATTGTAATTGGTCAAAGAGGTTATCTATTCGAGACAATGGGCACTTATTTCGAATGGTGACCCTATTTAATTGATGGTAATCTATACACATCTTCATACTACCATACGTTTTCTTAACAAACAAAATTGGAGCACCCCATAGGGAAGCACTAGGACGAATAAATCCTTTATCAAGAAGTTCTTGGATTTGAGCCTTAAGCTCTCTTAATTCTATCAGAGCCATGCGATATGGAGGGATAGAAATGGGATGAGTACTAGGTTCTAAATCAATGCAGAAATTTATATCTCTATCTGGAGGCATACCAGGTAAATAATTAGGAAACACTTCTCTAAATTCTGACACCAAACAAATACATTCAATAGATGGAGACTCAACCTCAACCTCTCGAATATGAGCGAAATAAGACAAATAACCCTACCCTACCAGTTTCCTTGCCCGAATGGATGATATGATCTTAGCTTGCTTAGTCTTGTACACCCCTTCCTACTCTAATTTTTCCCTTCTCGAAATTTCTAGAGTTACAGACTTAGTATTACAATTAAGCACATCATAATAGGGGACAACCAAGTCATGCTTAAGATTATTTCAAAGTCAGTCATATCCAAAATCACCAAATCAGCCCAAGTCTGATAACCCATAAACAAAATAGGACAAGCATGATAGACATAGGTGACTATGACATACTTTCCAACTGGGGTAGAAACATTGATGGGGCCATCAAGTATATCACAAATCGTAGCAAATGTTGAGGGAAAATGCATGGACACATAAGAATAAGTAGAAACCATATCAAATAACACATTAGTCATCCAGTCATAAACAAGAATAGTACTTGTGATAATTATGTCAGACGCCTCCTCCTCGGTCTTTCCCGGAAAGGCATAACACTGAGTCGTATCATCATGACGGACGACTTCCTTGCCTTGATGCACTGTACCTCTGCCTACATTACCATTTCCCGTACCTCTGCAGCCTCGCTGATTTTCTCCTCGCTCACCTTGTGGATGTCGTCGACCATTATTACTATTTCCCGCGGGTGCCACTGCTCTAGTCTGCTGCTACGCGGAATCCATCACGTGTGGGTGGGGATAATCTCTCCTCATATGCCCAGGTTCTCCACAGTTATAGCAAGTACGATCAAAGGATGGCCCGTTGCCCGCTGAAGGTGTGACTCCCTGGCTATCCTGAATCAGATTATGAGGTGGAGTTCTCCAGTAATTACCTGTAGAGGCAGGCATAGCAAACTGAATTGGCCTGGTTGCAAGTGTTGGCCTCCTTTACCCTTTGGAGTAAGAACTTTGAAAGTTAGCAGAGTTATTAGCCCTCTTAGCCAATGCCTTAGCCTGACTGTCCCGCCTCACCCCTTCCACTTTCTTCACAAAGTCTGTTACCTCATTAAAGCTCCTTCCTGCAGAGGTCATATGAACAAACAATACCTGCAACTCAAAATTTAGTCCTTTAATAAACAAACAGATCCTCTTTTCCTCAGTAGTCACCAATTGCATAGCATATCTAGACAATGCATGGAACTTGCCCTTATAAGAAGCCACAGACATACCACCTTGCTCCAAAGCAATGAACTTATCCTTCTAACGATTCCTCAAAGTCTGATGCACATACTTCTCTAAAAATAGAGCATGAAATTGGGTCCAAGTACGTGGGGGTAAAACTAAAGATTTGCATTCCACTTAAGCTCTCCACCACTTCTTAGCCTTACCTTGAAGTTGAAAATTCACAAACTCAACCCCGTGATGATGGACAGTTCCCAACTTATGAAGAATCTCATAGCAATCTAGGATGAACTCATATACATCCTCACTCTCGGAATCATGGAACACAGGCAGTTTCAACTTCAAGAACTTAGTCAACATGTCATGCTCATTACTAGTCATAACAACCAACAAAGGATGGAAGACAACATCATTACCTCCAGTTCCACCCACCTTGGGGACAGTGATATCAATAGAGGGATTGGCAGGAGCTTGAGTTGCTTGAAAAATGGTAAGTACTCCAGGACCACACCAATCCTTTCAAGAATGTCATGATCTGTTGAGTTAACACTAGGTCTAAAGAAGGAATAGATGTAGTCTTAGCTTGCACTTCTTCCTCTTCATTCTTGACCTCGATATTCTCATCTACCTCTTCATTATGCGTATGAGGGGCCTCATTCCTGGGAGCATTTTCAACCGGTGCTCCATCCCTAGAAGGCTCTACCCATCCTCGGCCTTTACCCATAGCTCTTCTTCTACCCTTGCTTTGACCGCGACCTCTCGATGCAGATTCCTCAGCTAGAGCATTGACGGAAACTACGGTCCTGACACCGTTGAACCTAGTGTTAACCATCTATGGACAAAAGTGTGAAGGAGGTTAGGTACCAATTTGAATCGTCATATACCAATTGGAATCAAGTTATAATACGAAAGGAGACAAGAGAAAATAGGGAGATTTCCTAATGTCCTATAGCCTCTCGAAGAAAAGTACTGACGTCTCCGTACCATTCCGCAAAACTCTATTAGACTCATTTTGGTACATCGAAATCAATGATCCTAGGCTTTGATACAAACTTTGTCACGACCCAGACCATCGTGATTGGTACCCATACTAACCCTCCGGTGGGAAAACCATTCATATTAATTAGCTAACCAACTTAATCAAAACACTAAAGCATTAAAGGTTACATAAGCAAATTTAAATGCTAAGGAAAAGGAATAGAGTTTCCATAAACTCCAAAAGTCTAACGAAACAATGTGGAAATAACGCCTAGAACCTAAAAATCAATGCACCAAAATATCTAACGTTCAACCATAGTTTTAAACAAGAACGGGTACAACCCCATACTAAACATGAAAAATCTAAAGAACTACTCTAAGTCCAAAATGTGAACTTAAACAGAAAGAGAACTCATGGCAGCTCAGAAGAACTGGCTCACCGTTGAATTTGAACAATCACTGATCTTCTAAACGAGGTATGTGAATAGCCGCCTGAAGATGCCATGTACTCAACAAAGAAAGACCAAGTGCAATATCAGTACACAACCATAGTGTACTGGTAGGATCATGCGGCTATCCCACTAAGTGCAACATATATAAGTATATATAACATAATAATAGCATGCATACACGGAACATATACAATATCAATATCATTTATGAATAACATTCAATTTCACAATTCTCCAATATCAGAGTTATGTCAAGTCAATAGTACTCTCATGGAACCCACACCAAAACTGTTAGTGTATCGGTACATGGTACCCGATCAAATATTTATGCCGAAACGTTGCAACCGATCCCATGTTTATGTCGGAACTTGGCAACGGATCCTAGTTAGTGTGTCGAAATGCAACACCCGATCTATTCAACAAGTCACAATCAAAATCACAAGTATATTCTCAAATTATACAATCAAGTCATGATTCATGGCATTCATAATTCATCTATCCTCATTTACAATTAGTGTGATCAATAATGCAACATTTGCATACATACATGTATTCTAATGAACCAGGAACAAACATACATCAAACAACATGAAATCACAACCATCACCTACCTCGAAACAAGCCTGAATCCCCTAGGAAACCTTATTCTTCCCTTTCCGGATTCATTCCGCTTGTTATTGTTCTACAAGCAATTAATATAACACGGGAATCAATAAACAATATCTAATTACCCAAATTACCAAAAGCCCTAACAACCCTAGATCAAACCCATGATCCCAGTATCCAAATTGGGGGTTTTTCCACCATAAATTCCTTATGAAAACCCTCCAAGATAGATAATTACCCGCTAGATTATGTTCTACGGGTCAAAACACAGATTCGGGGAGTTAAAACCCTACCTTTAATCTTAAGAATGGTGAAAACCCGTCAAGAAAGCACATGTGTCGTCTCCTACCTCTCAAAGTCGGAAAGTGCAGAATAAAACATTTTTAGGGTTTATTTCCTACTTAAGTCACAACTATCAAGCTATGGCGTCACCCATCCCACCACAGCAGCCCCGCCCTAGCGGGAATAATCCCGCCTTAGTAGCTAGCACGGAAACATAGAGCCAATTTAGTAATTCCAATACCCCCATTTCAGAAACTACCCATTCACGCTAAGATTAGTTTCAGGAGTTCTACTCACCGAATTCAATTTCGTAAATTCGTACGGATTCCTTAATGTCTTAGCTATCTACCGATGTGGTCAAAATCAAAATTAAACCACCCAATTGTTACCAGATTTCCCTAGACCATACTGACTCTGATTTCGTCCAAATCTGGACTAGCTTGGGAAATTCCAAGTTACTACGAAAAAGTATTTCAGCCCAAATATTTTCTCCATTGGCTTTTCTATAACGACAGGACCTGCTCGTTAGAGTACTATAAACTGTAATTTTTTGCATACCAATATGATGAAAAAATACATTGTATAATGTTACTCAAAGTTTTTGTAGTTTGACTCTAAAAAAGAAGCTATGACAATTAGAAGTGGATGGAGGTAGTAGTATTTAATTCACAATATTTTAGTATCTTCTTTCCAAAGGATAAGTTTAGCATCTGCACATAGAATTAGTTATTAAAGACAATTTTGTTTTTCCTCTTACCACTTCGTGCTAAGTTTATTTATAAAGATAATAATTTGAAAATTACAGATATCATAAATTTGTAGGTAATTTTAGCACTTTAAAATAATCTTTAACAAATGAAAAAGCAAGCTACACAACAAAGAATAAAAACACCTTAATAAGTTTATCATACTTTACTTTGAGATAATGTATATATACTTATACTTATTTTCATAAAAGCATGAACTCCCTAACTTTAATATAAAATTAATATAATACCCCAAACTGAAAACACCCAATTTACTATATATATATATATTAATTTATTAATTTATTTATTTCTTCTATATTATATTAAACGATGACAACTTTTTCACATTGATGGATAGTAACTTTTTTTAAAGGGTTGTGACTTTTTCGGTGCTTTATGACATTTTCGAGAGGTTGTGATTTTTCTTAAGGGTTGTGACTTATCTGATAAGGCATGGCTAATACCTTTTCATACTATCCTTTGTTGTCTATAAATATACGTTTACTCAAATTTTTATACGACAAATTTTGTAAGTTTTATATCATTCTTCTTAAAACAAGGAAGATTGTGAGAGTTGTTCAATTATGCAATTACAATTTTTTTGTGGGTAAACTAGATATATCAACAAAAAATGATTCAACAAGGAGAATAGAAATACTCAAAATCAAACGAGAAGACTATCTAGATATTAATATACACTCATTTTCATAGCCAGAAATATCTTTTGCATTAACTTCTACTTGACAAGAAGTCCAATGATTATTTATTGCACAAACTATAACTTGGTGTTCAAGTTGTGCCAAGTCTCAAAGTATTGAAGAAAAAAGAATTTGCTCAAAAACTTGTTTGAAGAGTCTAAACAAGATTTAATAGGTACTCCTCCATTTTCAATTATTTGTTGTACTTTTATTTTTATTTAGTTTAATTATGTTCTTTTGTGTGGGGCTCGGGGGCACATCTTTAAGACCAGATAGTTAAAAGACATTTTTATATGTTCTACATATCCTTAAATTAAAAGTCTTATTTATATTCTAAAATTTCATATAAAATTAAATTACACGAATCTATATCTATCTTTATCTTTACTACCTTAAAAGAATGAACTATTTAGCGTAAATGTTAAATTATTATAAAACCTCCAACTTAAAACAACAAATTTAGTATACTTCTATATTTTAGATTATAATATATTTACTTATATTATATTATATCAAAAAACAATCTTCTTTTAACATTAAAGGGTTGTGACATTTCCAAACACGTATAACTATTCTGATTAGTTGTGACCTTTTCGAAGTGTTGTGACTTTTTACAGGGTTGCGACTTTTCCGAAGAGTTGTGACTTTTCTGAAGGGTTGTGACTTTTCCAAAGAGTAATGACTTTTCCAATGAGTTGTGACTTTTTGAAGTGTTGTGACTTTTCTATAGTGTTGTGACTTTTTTTTCTCAAATTATTAAACTACATTTATTAAAAGTTTTTCATTGTTCTTCTTCTTAAAACACCCAATTTAGTATATCTTCCATATTTTATATTATATTTATTCTTATTATAATATATTATATTAAAAGAAGACATCATTTCACATTGAATGGTTTTCAATTTTCTAAACAGTTGTGACATTTTCGAAGGGTTGTGACTTTTATGATAAGAAACAATATGCACATGCTCATACTACCATTTGTTAACTATAAATGGAGGGGCTTCCTCTCATTTTTAAACTACAATTTTTTTAATACTTCTATTCTTGTCTTCTTCAAAACTCAAGTTTGATTTACAGACGTTGACAATCTCAAAGCTCAATGAAATTTGAACACTCCCTAACATGAATGTTAAATTAATATAATACTCCAACTAAATCATTCAATTTACTATATCTTCTATATGTTACATCAATATTTATTTATATTATATAAAAAGTAGGAGCTCTAGAAATACAAAATAACTAAGTAATGCACTATGAGGGATGGAGGAGAGAGTATATTTAAGAGGTGTAACTGAGAGATTTTAAGAGTGACTAACTTTCAGTAGTAATCATAAGAAAGTTTGCATCCACTATTCATAGGAAGTTATACTTTATCATTAATTTTATAATTGTATACTTAATTTTTAAATTTTATAATATTTGATTTCTTATTCACGTGCAACGCACGTGCATCAAAACTAGTAATTTTTAAAAATATCACTTATCTAAACCTCTTTATATTTTTTTTCAACCTCTTTTCTCAAAGTTTTACATTTGCATTTCTAATACATTCTTTTAGAGAACAAAACATAATCTAATCAAAAGTAAGTTAAAAATAAAAAATCATTTGATGAAGTTTAAAATAACAAAATAATAATCGATAGAGAATTGTTGGGTACATTTTTTGATAATTAATAAAGATACAATGTACAAATCATTAGAAAGGATAAAACGTGCAACACGCGTTCCCAGAGCCTAATATATTGATACACTCGTATTTTATTAACCAATGATTTTGGGTCATGGTCTTGATCCCATGGTTTTAGCCCAATATATTTTATAAAAGTGGTTTGTTTTCTATATAAGTTTTGCTTAGTCATTAAAATAGTGGTGGTAAAATAATTTTCATTTGTGGTGTAAAGTTTCAAAAATTGACAAAACCCTAAAAGCTTTCTCTTCCGTTTTCCCCTCTCAGCCACCACTACCACCAAGCTTCAAATCCACTAGCAAAAGAATACCTGAAACCCCAACCAAACCACCTCCATTTTCATAGTCTTCTACAAGCTTCTACTAAGCAGCCACCAACATCTAAAGACTATTGATTCCTTTTGTCTCCTGCTCGATCAAAACTCACAACCATCAATCCCTAAATAGCCTCGGCAACCACCAAAACTCAAATTTTCTTTGTCTTCTCCAGCAAAGTAATGACGTCGGAGCACACCCAACCTGAAACCACCTCAATTCTATCACAAAACCCCAACCAATTCCAGCCAAAACCCCAATAAATCCATCAGAAATAGACCCATACCACCACAGTCTCACTTCCTCTTTCCCCATTTTCGTGTCTTTTATTTATTTCGTAGGCTGTCCAGCAAGATCAAAGCTGCAACATAGCTTTGTTGTACAACAACCAACAATGTCACACTGAGCAACTAGACTCTGCCGCAAATACCATTGGTGATCCATATCTGGCTCACTGCCTTGGTTTCCTCTTCTTTGGTGACTCTTGTATCTCTATTTTACTTTGTTTCTATTATTGTTTCTGCTAAGTTTGTATTTCAGCCTGGTGTTTCTCCAATCAACTCCATAAAGGTTGGGTACCTTGATTATACTCGTTTTATTTCAGATGTTATTTCATTCTTGTTGTGTTGTGGTATGACTGATTACTGTTGTTAGTAGGTTGGTTTTGCTCAATATTTTTTCCATTAATTATTTTGTCATTCACCACTGACTTAATATTTTTTCTTGGTATTTTGAACTACTATGATTCTTTTTATTTAACTGTGTGCTTAAGTTTTCTACCAAATATATGTCAATGCTATTATTTGATTTTGTCTTATTACTTTGTCTAGTTATAATTTTTTATTATTCTTATACTGCCATATTTTATTCTCAAAAAATGTGTGTATTGTTTCAGTTATGTTAAGTTCCTCATTATTTTTCAGTTTTTCCTCTATTTTATTTAGAATCCTGTTACACTTTGATTTAGTGCAATTTATTATGGGTCATTTTTTTTACTATTTGTTAGTGATTGCATGTTATTTTAACTTTGTTAATTTTATATGGGAAACCTTTCCACATATGTAGTCATCTAGTGTTGCTTCACATAGAATGTAATTGTACCCATCATAGTCCAAACTGTTAAGTTTACATCAAAGGATACAACAACAGTCTCGACAAAAATCTGGCTCACTAAAACAGATATCACAAAGCATGGTCTCCAGAAAACGCTAACACTGCTCCTGCATTCCTCAGGTATGCTTGGATTTTGTGCTAATTTGAACTCTGTTTTTATTGTTCTCCCTCTTCCTCTTGTTGCAACTTTCTTCTCTTCTAGACGGAGAAGCTAATAACTACAAGATAGTTCGATTTGCTAGAGCAGGTGGTTGTGGTATACCTCCCCTTAATGTTTGTGATCCACTTTCATTAGCACGTGGGCAAGAGCTAGCACCAAATGGAAGATTTATGGTATTTATTACGAGTCCTCGTGAAACACTACCTTAAAAAGATGAGGTTGTATGTAAATAAGAAGTTGGGGAATGTTATTTATTGCTTCCCACAACGTTCTAAGCCACCAAACCTCAGACATGGAAACTTGGAGAATTGCAACCTCAAGTAGGTAGAATCGTGTTATAGAATGAATAACACAAAAAAAAATTCTAGGTTAATGGATGAACATTACCAAGATTCTGCCTACTTGAGGTTGTAGTTCTCAAAGTTTCCATGTCTGAGGTTTGGTGGCATGGGAAGTCGTGGGAAGCAATAATAACATCCACCAACTTCTTATATACAAACTACCTCTATTTTAAGGTAGTGTTTCACAAGGATTCAACCTAAATATCATAGCTCTTCCATTTGGTGCTAATTTTGGCCCACGAGCTGATGGAAGTGGATCATGAACAGGAAGGGCAAGTATACCACCACCACCTTCTCTAGCAATCCCACTCCCTTGTAGTTATTAGCTTCTCCGTCTGGGAGAGAAGAAAGTTGCTATCAGAGGAAGAGGAAGAACAATAAAACATAATTCAAATTAGCACGAAATCCAATCATATATGAGGAATGCAGGAGCAATGTTACCTTTATCGAAGACCATGCTTTGTGATATCGGTTACAGTAAGCCTTGTTTTTGCCAAGAGTGTTGTTGTATCCTTTGGTGTAAGCTTATCAGTTTGGAATATGAGGGGAATAGTTACATTCGATGTAAAGCAACACTAGATGGCTACATATGTGGAAAAAATTCAAATAAGCACGAAATTCAATCATGCTTGAGGAATGTAGGAGCAGTGTCTGGTTTTCCAAACTCAGCTTCAGTGATTACCAAAGTCCTACAAATTTTGTTACCAGCCTTACACGTAATAACTATGATAGGAGAATCAGATAGTAAAGATTGCATTTCCTTCCTTGAATATATAGTCCTCTCTTTCATATCTGAGTCAAAATCAATATCCAAATGAAAAAACAAATTTTGCATCATGTCAATAAAATGATGTGGTAAGTTTTTTTTACAAAATTGATGCAAACAACCTAATAAATCTCTTCATCCTATATACCAAAGATCCTTTTGGAAGCTAACCTCTTGAGTTTGGCGACTATTTCGAAGGAATCACCCAACTGAATGAGGAAAATAATTGATTTATCTCCATACAAGGATACTCAGACTTGAGATACTTTTAAACTAAAATCTTACTTCGGAAGCATTTTTTTTCCATCTTTCAGAGCCTGAAAATACTTTAGAAGATATAAATATCTATCCTTAAATGTTCCTATACCTGCAACTCTTTTCCCAACCCGCCAGCCCCACTTATCACAAGCATTTGTGCAATATACAAGAGCATATGGCAAACCTTCGCCAAGTCATACTTTGAAGCTAGTTAAAGTTGAAGACCAGTTTCATTGATTCTAGATGCACTCCCATTATATACAACAACTGCACGACTCTCCCCAACCTCCTCCTTGGCTGACATTTAGCTGGAAACACTAACTCTATTGATAATGATGAAACCACCTTTTTTGGCTAAAAAAAAAAAAGAAACATTAGAAGTCCTCATCAAAAAGCAAACCATTTTTGGATATGAAATAACTATTAGAGACAGAAAAAAGCAGTTAAAGGAGAAAAGCCAAAAGTTGGGTCTACTCTGAATGAAAACAAGACAACTATGCTTCAGATGCAGATAAATGTATGACCTTTCAGCATAACCTACAGAAGCATTTTCCTCCTAAGGAAATAAGAAAAACAAAAACTAAACATCAAAGCTGAGCAGCAGAATGTTTGTGTATAATGGCATCATGCTTGACATAAAGAGCTAAAGTTTCAAGCCACCTTTGAGGTGAAATTATTACTATTGTTCAACCAATATTACTAAGGTACTTAGTTTAAAGAATATATTCAAACACAAGAAACTTAAATCCCATATAGAATATAAAATCAAAAACATATTAGAAATAATAAATAAAATAATTTTCCCAAAGAAGAAAATCGAGTACACTGAATGCACAGTGTCTTAAATAAAATTATTCCCTTCAAGTATCCGAGGTTAACAGAATGTATCCTCTCAGAATGGAATGATTTTACTCACCAGTGTATTAGTACCTAAAATCTTGGTGTCAGCAAAGCATCAACAATACTAAAGTACAATGATAATACTAGATTTAGTAGAAAAAGAAGAAGTCCGGAAAGTCCTTATTCGTAATTAAAAATAAGAGGAAACGCCTCTATATATCTACAACAAAGGGTAGTGTGAACAAGTGCTTATTGTGCCTTGTCAGAAAGGTCACATCCCTTTAAAAATTCCACAACCCTTCCGAGTAGTCACAACCTTACAAAAAAGTCACAACTTTTCATAAAAATCACAACTCATCACAAAATTCGCAACTTTTCATAAAAGTCACAACTCGTTAGAAAAGTCAAAACTCTTTATTAAAGTGACAACTCTTCATTTTCATTCACAACTTTTAAAAACCAACAATTACTCGTGGCATTGGATGAATTGTGGCCTTGAAGGGTTCTTTTTAATGAATCCTACAACAGTTCAATCCTAATATGGTCTCAAATTCTTTCAGTAGGTACAAATTTAAGGTTATGATGAAAGAAGGATACAAAATAAATCTTTTTTCGGAAATGGCGGTATGTAGAAGCACAAAAAATCTCAATCTCACGTTCTTATATTTAGCCTTCAAAAACCATTTCTTTAGAAATCAAATTCCTAGGAAGAATAAATGTTATGTACATCACATTTTTTGTTTTCACCCATTAATGCTATGTTTTGAATTTACTTCACCCCTAATTTTAGAAATGGTAGTTAGCAGTTAAAATTCAAATTGAATTTACTTCACCCCTAATTTTAGAACAAAACAATCAGCTTGACAATATATTTTATTAAACTTACTACTACTTATAGAAGACAGTTCAATTTAGAATAGGTACTTAGCAGTTAGCACTTTTATTAAGTGGTAGAACTAGGTATTGGCAATGTTGTTAAATACGATCCCCTTCGTTTAAAAAAATATATTGTGCAATTAAGGCAAACCTATTCTTCCTACTTATATGTAAATTTTTTAATCCCCTTGACACAAGGGAAGATACTAGTGTAGTGACAAATGGGGTTCAAAATCTGTTTTAGATCATATATTCAAATCTTAGGTATACATTCTAGTGTTTATCTCAAAATTTATTTTTCCGAATCGCCTTCGGCCACAACTATAATTTCACCTAAGAGTCATGTTTAAACCCTTTTCCAACACTACATTTTATTGTGATGTTACATTTTATTATATAAAGAAAATGGACATTTACGCCTAACTCAACAGAAAAGTTATCCATTGCCCAAGATCATATATCTCGAGAATAACTTTTTTATATAAATTTTGGGAATCTAAAACCACTCTTCCACATCCCAAAAGGTAGCTATTAATGTGGGAGAGCCTGGACGGTTCCACACTAGGTACCTTTCACTCTACCACAAGTAGGAAGCTTTTTCTGAGGTACCCCTTTTTGAGTTGGGTGGCCACGCATCTTCCTAATACGGTTGACATGAAGGGTGATGGCTCTTATACCATCGATACAATAGAGGAGAACGTGGAATTAACATAGACTAAAAATGAAAATAAAAATTCTTCTAACAAAAATGAGTACATCTGCCTACTTTAAAAAAATACAGCATAAATCATTATCTGATATAGTGAGGACATGTATATCAATTAATAGGGGAAGTTGTGATTGAATTTGGGAATATATCTGAGGAAATTAAGAACTTGAATAAACTTGGTGTTCTGGTAATCCTAGACGAAGACGATAAATTCAAAATTCAAAATTCAAAAGAAAAGGAAAAAGAGAAATCAAAACCCATAAGCCTAGTGAAATGCAAACACTATAATAAGGATTTATTTTATTTAAGAACATTCATACTCCCTTCAAGTCTGATTTAATATATACCTCTTTCATTCCTTAACGAGTAATAAATAATAGAGTAATTTTATTATATTATTCTATGAATATATTTAATAAAATATTTTGACAAATATATTGGGGAAATGAATGGCACTTACTCTAGTATTTGATAAAGGAACATATCTAAATATAATTGCGATTGAGATTTAAAAAAATAAAAAAAATAAATTATTAGTCCCGTTAAATCAGCCCACCAAGCCAATAAAATAGGCATAGAAACGTGTAGGTATGTATTTTAAATAGGTTTTCATATTTGTAATTAAAATATTATTATTGTAAATAAAAAGAGTAGATTTAAACCGTGTAAATTAATGTCTTAAATTCAATATTCTAGTAATTTTTCCTACTATATAAGTAAGCAAATAAATAAATGAATACATGATGTATTTAAATTATTACTAAAGTTAAGTAAAATAATTATTATATCTAATCATATTACTACTAGTATAAATTCCTACAGTCTGCCACTTAGACTTTTAATCATGACAATTGTTAGAATTACGATATTTAAATTCATGATTAATAATATATATGCCCGAACAATCTCTGATTGAGACTCTTAACTATGAATCTACAACTTTAACAAAAATCACTTACATGACTTATTGAATGTTTTCACGAATAGGCTCTTTGCAAAATGATCTTCTGAAGTTATTTTTGTCACGACCCGAGTCTACTCCCTTGACGTGGCCGACACTTGAGAACCATTGCTGGTCCCCAAGAGAATCCTCATCCAGGCTAAATACAAGCGGAAGACTAATTACTCAAGTATACAAAATCATAAAACTGAATGTAAATTCATAAAACCCAAATACTCAACTTTAAAAAGTCTGAACAATACTCAAAAGATAAACTTAGAATTTATAAAACAACTCAAATAAAGAAATTATAGAAAACTCCTCATCTTTGTCTATCTATGAAGCATCTAATATTAAGAATACTCAACTCAACTTAGGATTTTCGACTCAACTCATGATTGTACACTCAACTCAGGATACTCAAATCAAGCTCAAGATACTCAACCCAAACTCAAAATACTTGACTCAAAATGAAAGCAACAATAAAAGATGCTATATACATGAAACATTTAAAACAGTAGATAATAACTCAAATGTATATGAATATTTAATAACAAGCTCATTACTCTTATTTTGGAGATTCTCTAACCGACAACCATCACAATGAGTAACATTATAATACAACGTCTCACCCAATTTGCTGGAATTGTCCTATACGTTGATGGAGTATAAGACATCCTCAACTAAGTGGATCCACTAAGCTATGCTTAAAATGAAATAAGGAATCATGTAAAAAGTATGACCATTTACCCATGTTGGCATATTTGGTTTATGGGGGTTGTATGTTGTCTGAACTCTCCCCCATATTGGTTCTAAATACTACTACCAATAATATATACTCATGCTCATATGTTTAAAAACACAAGTCATCCTCAATTTGAGATAATTATTCAAAAGATTCTCTTAAAAGAGATAGTGCTCAAAACTCCTCATGAACTTATTTGAAAATAAAGGGCCCCTCGTTTTAAATATAAAAACATTTATTCTTAGGAATATTTAGTTCCCATATATTCATTTTAAAAAATGAAATTCAACTCTCCTCATCCTCATACTCAAGTGCTCAAGTCTTAAAAGAAATTATAATTAATTGAATAAGACTTCTCAAAATAGGGTTCATACCGAATAATGTATGTGAACGACTCAATTCAAGGTTTTAAATAACCATATATAGAACTCAATACTTGGAAATTAACAACTCACTAACTCAAGGACTAAATGATACTACTCATCTCAAGAATTCTCAACTCATGGGGTTTATGCGGAATTATGGGCATGATCAACTCAACTCAAGGACCTTTATGTATAAGATATGGTAGTCTCATAATTAGGAATATCATCTCAAAAGGGTTAGGAACTCAATACTCAGGAACTCGAAGATACTACTCCTCTAAAAGATACTCAATTTATGGAGTTCGTGCGGAATCATGGGCATGACCTACTTGTCTCAAGGATCTTAATAATAATGTAGACACATGAATACATTCTTTTCATTCTCACACTCACTTACTCGAGTCTTGAAACAAATTAAGTAATTGTACAAGCTTCCTCGAAAAGACTCAAAGGGACTTTCTCAAACTCTACCCATACTTTACTCTTAACTCTACCTTGAATTTGAATTATGAATTCAAGGATCACGGTTAGGATATATAAGATTTCTCAATGAGTAGACGTAGTTTGGATAGTTGATAACTTGGAACGAGCGAGGACACAACTTGGAGAAAACTGGTACGACGCGGAGGGGGATTTAATTTTTTGTCATGAAACTAAATTTTGGTACAGTGAAGTTTGTATCCCCTCCGCGAGGCGGAGATGGGATACGTTTCTAGGGACTGAATTTCAAAACGCCTCCGCGACGCGGACTAGAGCACGTATATTTTCCCAATCATTTCTTCCTCTCCCAAACTTGATTCAACTCATGCCCACTTTAGTTTTATGATCTAATTTTACAATATTTCACAAATCCAGAACTTTCAGTGAAACCCACACAAAACTCAATCAAGAGACTCAACTATTTCACAAGAACCTTACTACAAGGATTTCAAAGACCTGAATTATCAATTAAACTCAAGAACTTCTCAAGAACTCAATAATAACCTTCAAGAATGGATTCATGGGTAAAAGTTTACATGATCGGCATGAGGGCAAATAAGCCAAAAACTATGAAAGCTTACATACTTATGAGTCGAGAATTTCAACTCATTTAGGGCTTAATATTCAACGTTTTAGTGTCCTCAATACTTATTTAATTCTCTAACTGATGTTAAAGTGTTAATTTTCATCAATGAAGCCAAAAGAGTGATGCAAGGGCATTACCAGGAAAAAAGGAGTCAAAAATCTTAATAATTTGAAGGAAAGCAAGGCTAGTACTCGCTAAATCCACTCGACGAGTTGCCGAATAGATGTTCAGCTCGCTTAAAGTTCCAGAAAGCCAGCCCATGAACAAGACCAACTTAGTGATCTGATGGGTATATCGGCGAGTCGCCGAAGAGTTTGGCGACGCCAACTTAGCCCACAAAAAGTAACAGAATAAGTGGTGAGGCAAACCAAAACAGCGAGACGAGGACCACTTGGTGGGTCATTGACTAGGTCAGCGATCCCGATCTTAATCTCCTAAAATTATGGTAAACAAAGCGTAAAAAGTCAAGCCAAGAAGTCGATTTAAGTCTAGCCACATTGTCCAACTCTGGGTTTTTGCTCCTCAGCATTCCAAACACTTTTTTTACACTTTCAGTATAGATTTAGGGTTTGTTTTGATTTTGAGCTCTAATTTGTGTTTTGAAGACTCGTAGATTGTTACCTAATCCGATGGAGAACATAGTTGGTTACGATTTTTTGCTTTTTATGATGTTTGGATAAAATCCCCATTCTTGGGGGGTGTGATTATATGATTGAATATTTCAATTAGCTTATAGGTGTTATTCTTGATTTGAAGTGAGTTCAATTAATAATTGAGTTTTAATTGATGAATTGTAGTTGCAAATATAATTCTAGTTTAGCATTTTAAGATTTCATGAGAAAGAAGTATTACAGTTAAAACTAATAGTTTATAATTGTAGTGATTGGGTTATTATAGACTTAACTTGAGAAAGTGGGTCAAAATTCAATCCTACCAATCTAGCTTGAAAAAGTAGATTGATTGAGGTATTGGGTTGTTCATAAGTGTTATGCTTGTTGAGGTTCGAAAGAACTCGCTTGATTCGTGATTGTTGATCGAGACATGGATATTGAACCTAAAGCCTAGCCTACCCACTATGATTCAACGACTTCTAGTAAATAATATTCACCAATTTTACTACATTGACATTCAATTTATCATACTCCCAAGAAATCCTCTCTACTTGTTTATTCCCTGTTGTTCGTAGTATTTAATTGTTCACTATAATCCCTCCATTTGACTTTAATTATCAACCCTTTGTTATTTATTTTATTGTTTTGAAAATGTCTACATTTACAAACTATTAGACCACCATTTTACTTCTTAATCAAATTATTTACCTTATCACTCCATGTGGGATCTGCCCCAACTCTTAGTTGGGTTTATACTTGTTAGCGACCGCCTACACTTAGAATCTGATGAAGTGTAGTTGAAGTTTATAAAAAATGGCACCGCTATCGAGGGGTGGTGTTTAGAATTCTTTTGGGGAAGTTTAGTCGTGAACAGATCTTGTTGTTGTTGAATTGACTTTGTTTTGTTCGTTGTTGGCAGCTCTTAATCAGGTGAAGATATGAATGTTAATGGGAGCAATGCTAGACAACTTGGTCACAATGATGGCATTGATAATTTGCACAATGTCAATGAAGATCTGTTGGGAAGTTCGGGTGCTATTATATTGCCTCTGAATATGGGTAACACAGTGTTTCATGTGACCAACACTATGTTGCAGTTATTGCAAATGAAGGGTCTCTTTGGAGGTCTTGCTACTAGGGATCCTTATGACCACATTTGGAACATTGTGAATATGTGTGGTCCATTTTCCTTCAAGAATATCACACAAGAATCAGTCCGACTTTGGTTGTTTCCCTTTTCTCTAATGGGTAGGCAACGAAGTTGTTGGTTGAGTTGCCAAGATAACCAATTACTTCTTCGGAGAAGCTCACCAACACATTTTATGTAAGGTTTTTCCCTCACTAAAAGATAGTGAAGTTGAGGTACCATATTCAGAACTTTAAGCAAGTGGATGGGGAACCACTTCATGAGACATGGTTGAGGTTTCAGAAGCTGCTGGTCCAATGTCCAACTCATTGATTCCGGAACAATGTGTTGTTACAATACTTCTATCAGAGCCTCCACTCATTCAACAAAGTTGTGGATGACTAGGTTGTTCGAGGAAGAATCGTGCAATGACTGCTTGATATAGTATCTACTCTTCTTGATGAGATAACAAAAATCAATTGTGCTTGGTACACTAAAAAAGATCAAGTGTCTCCTTTGAATTTTGGATGAAAAAAGAGCAAGTGGAAAAAATCGAAGAGCGAGATTAAAAAATGGACAATTTGATGTCCCAAATAGAAATTATAAAAAAATGGTTATGGGGAGTATTTCTGAAACAAAGAGGTTAAAAAAGTGTCAAGACTAGAGGAGGGTCCGTGCCCGAGATCTTTAAAGTCGAGTGCAAATCAAGGTTGAAACACGCTTAGGGAGGATGGACGGAGAAGTCACAATCAAGATTTGGATGACAAAAATAACTTTTGGAGGAGAGAAGACGACTATGATGCATGTTGCACATGGGTGATAGCCCATGTTCTAGTGACAGTTCTGGAAGCTTTCGGGTTGATGATTGGTTATCCCGCATTCTGAAAAGGTTGAAGGATCCAATGAAATGCTTCAAAAGATGAAGGCTAACTTCTCATCCTTGAATAATAAAGTAAACTCTCACTCGGAATCTATCAAGCAACTTGAATGTCAAATGAGTCAACTTTCAACCCAGTTAAAGTCCAAGCCGCTAGAGAGGTTTGCGAATTATGTGATGGTGAATTAAAAGGTTAATCATGATTACCAAACTCCTACAAATTTTGTTACCAGCCTTACATGAAATAACTCTGCTAGGAGAATCAGATAGGAGAAATTTGCTTTGTTTGATCTCCTTTGATTCTATCCTCCCTTCAATTGAGCTATAGATTATTTTTCGTATATGGTGGTTGAAATATCCTTTTTAGAAAAAGCACATATTATCTTAAAATTATAGATCATGATTCCTTCCAAACACACTCCCAACATACTTCATAGATCAATATTATTTCTGCATGATTTGAAGAAGTGGTTACTAATGTTTGATTTTTTGAATACCGAGATATGTTTGTGCCTCCATATGTAAATAAATAGTCCATTGGTGATAATATTTATCAGGGTCAAATAAATATTTTGTAACTACATAATCAAATCATTTCTGACTAGAAGATTGATTATTTCAATTTTATTGAAGCTCGCCTTTTCTTCTCAACGAAAATCACACATGTTCTATGTGTTGAGTCACTTATTTTGTTAGTTTTTTGTCCTAACGTGAATGATAATATGACAATCATTTCACATAATTTTCGTTATGTATATCAAATAATTAATCTTCTAGTATTTGTATATCGAGCAATCTGTAAGTGCACCAATTGCACTGATACATGACATTTTAAATCATTTTCATGGGATCAAAACGATTCTTTCTTTGTGTTAAGCAGTCTCAAAATCATTGGGTACTCAACGGAATTGCTTTAAGAACTTTGAAATCCTTCAAAGATTTTCATATAACCTTCATCGTCTAGTTAGACATAAGAATCATTCATTATACATATTCAAGTATTTAATCTATTGCCAGACTAAATCAAGTCTCATTGCGTCCACCACTGGAGAATATATATACCCATTTAATAATGTCAGGATTGTTGCCAATATCCTTTATGACCCGAGGCACAAACCGCATTTTATATCATACGGTTATACTTTTGCACAATGATTTATTTGTACCACACTGACATTATCTTTTGATATATGAACTATAAGATCAAAAACATCACTTTTCTAAGTGAAAAAAATATACTTGAATAGTGCATTTTATTTGGCCAATCATTTATCTCTACATACTATATGACATATTCGAATTTAAGATCCTCGTAACCATCTATAGAATTGAGTGCTACTTTATACCAAAGATATAATCGATGTTCATTTTGATATTATGTCGAGGCCTCGTGAAACACTGCCTTAAAAAATTGAGGTGGTATGTAAATAAGAAGTTGGTTGACGTTACATATCGCTTCCCACAACGTTCTAAGCCACCAAACCTACGACATGGTAACTTGGAAAATTGCAACCTCAAGTAGGTAGAATCGTGTTACGAAATAAATAATACAAAAAAATTTCTAAGTTAATGGGTGAACATTACCATGATTCTGCCTACCTGAGGTTGTACTTCTCAAAGTTTCCATGTCTGAGGTTTGGGTGCTCGAGAAGTCATGGGAAGCGATAATAACATCGACTAACTTCTTATATACAAACTACCTCTATTTTAAGGTAGTGTGTCACAAGTCCTCAACATAAATATCATAGCTCTTCCATTTGGTTCTAATTCTGGCTCACGAGCTGATGGAAGTGGATCACGAACAGGAAGGGCAGGTATAGCACCACCACCTTCTCTAGAAAATCCATCTCCCTTGTAGTTATTAGCTTCTCTGTCTGGAAGAGAATAAAGTTGCTACCAGAGGAATAGGAAAAACAATAATAACATAATTCAGATTAGTACGAAATCCAATCATACTTGAGGAATACAGGAGCAATGTTACCTTTAACGGAGACCATTCTTAGTGATATCGGTTACATTAAGCCTTGTTTTTGCCAAGAGTATTGTGGTATCCTTTGGTGTAAGCTTATCAGTTTGGAATATGATAGGTATAGTTACATTCGATGTAAAACAACACTAGATGGCTACATATGTGGACAAAATCCAAATAAGCACGAAATCCAATCATGCTTGAGGAAAGTAGGAGCGCAGTCTGCTTCTATTTTACCAAACTCAGCTTCACTGATTACCAAACTCCTACAATTTTTGTTACCAGCCTTACAAGTAATAACTCTAATAGGAGAATCAGATAGTAAAGGTTGCATTTCCGTCCTTGAAGATGTAGTTGACTCTTTCATATTTGAGTCAAAATCAATATCCAAATGAAAAAAACAAATTTTGCATCATGTCAATAAAAAGATGTGGTAAGTTTTTTTAAAAAAATTGATGCAAACAACCTAATGAATCTCTTCATCCTATATACCAAAGATCCTTGTCGAAGATAACCTCTTGAGTTTGGCGACTGCTTCCAAGGAATCACCCAACTTAATGAGGCAAAGAATTGATTTATCTCCATACCAAGATACTCAAACTTGAGATACTTTTTAACTGAAATCTAACTTCGAAAGCATTTTTCTTTCAATATTTCGGAGCCTGAAAAATACTTCGGCAGATGTAAATATCTATCCTTAAATGTTCCTAAACCTGAAACTCTTTTTCCTACCCGCCATCCCCACTTATCACCAACATTTGTGCAATCTACAAGAGCATGTGGTAAACCTTCTCCAAGTCATACTTTGAAACAGGATAAAGTTGAAGACCAGTTTCATTGAATCTAGATGACCTCCCATTATATACAACAAGTGCACGACTGTCCCCAACCTCCTACTTGGCTGACATTTAGCTGGAAACTCTAACTCTATTGATAATGATGAAACCACCTTTTTTGGCTAAAAATAAAAAAAAACTTTAGAAGTCCTCATCAGAAAGCGAACCATTTTTGGATATGAAATAACTATTAGAGGCAGAAAAAAACAGTTAAAGGAGAAAAGCGAAACTTTGGGTCTACTCTGAATGAAAACAAGACAACTATGCTTCAGATGAAGATAAATGTATGAGCTTTCAGCATAACCTATGGAAGCATTATCCACCCAAGGAAGAAAGAAAAACAAAAAATAAACATCAAAGCTGAGCAACAAAATGTTTGTGTATAATGTCATCATGCTTGACATAAACACCTAAAGTTTCAAGGCACCTTTGAGGTGAAATTATTACTATTGTTCAACCAATATTACTAAGATACTTAGTTTAAAGAGTAGATTCAAACACAAGAAACTTAAATCCCATAAAGAAAATAGAATCTAAAACATATTAGAAATAATTAGGAAAACATTCTCACCTCATCTCAACTCAATATGTCTCAAGAATACTCAACTTGATTCAAGAATACTCCACTTGACTCAAGAATACTCAACTCAAGAGTACTCAACTCAACTTAGGATTTTTAACTCAACATATGATTTTCAACTCAGCTGAGGATACTCAAACTCAACTCAGGATATTCAACTCAAGCTCAAGATACTCAACCCAAACTCAAAAGACTCAACTCAAAATGAAAGCAACAATAAAAGATGTTATATACATGAAACTTTTAAAACAGTAGATAATACCTCAAATGTGTATTAAAATACAATAATAAACTCATTGCTCCTATTTTGGAGATTCTCTAACTGACAACCATCACTATGAGCAACATGATGATACAAGGTCTCGCTCACTCTGCCAAAATTGTCTTGTACTTTGCCAAAGTATATGACATCCTAAACTAAGTGGATTCACCAAGCTATGCTTAGAAGGAAATAAGGAATCATCTAAAAAGTATTACCATTTACCCATGTTGGCATATTTGGTTTATGGGGGTTGTATACTTTCTGAACTCTCCCCCATATTGGTGATCAATACTACTCCCAATAATATATACCCATTCTCATATGTTTAAAAATATAACTCTTCCTCAATTTGAGATAATTACTCAAAATCTTCTCTTAAAAGAGATAGTGCTCAAAACTCCTCATGAACTTATTTGGAAATCAAGGGCCCCTCATTTTTAGTATAAACACATTTACTGTTGGGAATATTTAGTTCCCATATATTCATTTGAAAAAATGAAATTCAACTCTCCTCATCCTCATACTCAAGTGCTCAAGTCTTAAAAGAAATTATAATTAATTGAATAAGACTTCTCAAAATAGGGTTCATACCGAATAATGTATGTGAACGACTCAATTCAAGGTTTTAAATAACCATATATAGAACTCAATACTTGGAAATTAACAACTCACTAACTCAAGGACTAAATGATACTACTCATCTCAAGAATTCTCAACTCATGGGGTTTATGCGGAATTATGGGCATGATCAACTCAACTCAAGGACCTTTATGTATAACATATGGTAGTCTCATAATTAGGAATATCATCTCAAAAGGGTTTGGAACTCAATACTCAAGAACTCGAAGATACTACTCCTCTAAATGATACTCACTTATGGAGTTCGTGCGGAATTATGGGCATGAATGACTTGGCTCAAGGATCTCAATAATAATGTAGACTCATGAATACACTTTTCTCATTCTCATAAATTAAGTAATTGTGTAAGATTCCTCGAAAAGACTCAAAGGGACTTTCTCAAACTCTACCCGTACTTTACTCTCAACTCTACCTTGAATTTGACTTATGAATTCAAGGATCACGATTAGGATTTATAGGATTTCTCAATGAGTAGACGTAGTTTGGATAGTTGATAATAGGAATGAGCGAGGACAGAACTTGAAGAAAACTGGTGCGACACAGAAAGGGATTTAATTTTTTTTCATGAAAGTAAATTTTAGGAAAGTGAAGTTCATATCCCCTCTGCGAAGAGGAGATGGAGTACTTTTCTGGGGACTGAATTTAAAAATGCCTCCATGACACGGACCAGAGCACCTATATTTGCCCGATCATTTCTTCCTCTCCCAAACTCGATTCAACTCATGCCCACTTCAGTTTTATGGTCTAATTTTGCAATATTTCACAAATCCAGAATGTATTCCGTAAAACCCACATAAAACTCAATCAAGAGACTCAACTATTTCTCAAGAACCTCACTACAAGGATTTCAAAGACCTCAATTATCAATTAAACTCAAGAACTCAATAATAACTTTCAAGAATGGATTCATGGCTAAAATTTTACATGATTGGCATGAGGGAGAAAAGGCCCAACAATATGAAAACTTACATACCTATGAGTCGGGGATTTCGACTCATTTAGGGGTAAATATTCAAAGTTTTAGTTTCCTCAATACCTATTTAATGCTCTAAACTGAAGTTTAAAGTGCTAATTTGCAGCAATGAAGGTAAAAGAGCAATGCAAGGGTATTACCAGGCAAAAAGGAGTGAAGAATCTTAAGAAATTGAAGGAAAGCAAGGCTGGTACTCGCCAAATCCACTCGACAAGTCACCAAATAGATTTTTAGCTAACTTAAAGTTCTGGAAAGCCAGCCCATGAACAAAACCAACTTAGCAATCTGATGGGTATTTCGGCGAGTCGCCGAAGAGTTTGGCGACACCAACTTAGCCCATAAAAAGTAACAGAGTAAGTTGTGAAAAGGCAAACCAAAATGGTGAGATGATGACCACTTGGCGCATCACTGACTAGGTCGGTGAGCCCGATCTTGGTCTCCTGAAGTTACAATAAAGAAAGGGTAAAAAGTAAAGCCAAGAAGTCGATGAAAGAGGCACTAGGTGTATCACCAAACAGGTAAGCGAAGCTAGAATTATTTCGCTGAGTTACTACGAAGCTAAAATTTTGGGAATCTATAAATGAAATTTTAAAAGTAGTTTTGGCAGTGCCCACATTGTCCAGTTCTGGGTTTTTTCTCCTCAGCATCCTAAACACTGTTTTTCACTTTGAGTATAGATTTAGGGTTTGTTTTGATTTTGAACTTTAATTTGGCATTTGAGGACTCTTAGATAATTACCTAATCCTATGGAGAACATAATTGGTAATGATTTCTTGTTTTTTATGATGTTTGGATATAATCCCTATTCTTGGGGGTGTGATTATGTGATTGAATGTTTCAATTAGCTTAGTTGCGTTATTGTTGATTTGATGTGATTTTAATTAATAGTTGAGTTTTAATTGATGAATTGTAGTTGCAAATGAAATTCTAATTTAGCATTCTAAGCTTGCTTGAGAAAGAAGTATTAGAGTTAAGACTATTAGTTTATGATTGTAGTGATTGGGTTATTATAGACTTAGCTTGAGAAAGTGGGTCTAAATTCAATCCTACCAATCTATCTTGAAAAAGTAGATTGATTGAGATATTGGGCTTTTCATAAGAGGTTCGAAATAACTCGCTTGATTCATGATAGGTGATTGAGACATGACTATTAAACCTAAGGCCTAGCCTACCCACTAAGTTTCAATGACTTCTAATAAATAATAATCACCCATTATATGAAATTGGCATTAAATTGATCACACTCCCAACAAGTCCTCTCTACTTCTTTATTCCCTGTTGTTTGTGTTATTTAACTGTTCACTAAAATCCCTCAATTTTACATATATTATCAACCATTTGCTATTTCTTTTATTGTTTTGAAAATGTCTACATCTACAAATGATTAGACCACCATTTTACTTCTTAATCAAATTCTTTACCCTATCACTCCCTATGGGATCAGCCCCAACTCTTAGTTGGGTTTATACTTATTAGAGACCGCCTACACTTAGAATTGGATGAAGTGTAGTTGAACGTTATAAAAATGGCACCGCTATCAGGGGTGGCGTTTAGAATTCTTTTAGTGAAATTAAGTCGTGAACTAATCTTGTTGTTGTTGAATCGACTTATTTTTGTTCATTGTTGGGTGCTCTTAATCAGGTGAAAAGATATGAGTGTTAACGGTAGCAATGCTAGCCAACTTGGTCACAATGATGGAATCGGTAATTTGCACGATGTCAATAAAGATCAGTCGGGATGTGCGGGTGCTATTTGATTGCCTCTAACTATAGGAAACACGATGTTTTATTTGACCAACACTATGTTGCAGATGTTGCGAATCAAGGGTCTCTTTGGAGGTCATGCTACTAAGGATCCTCATGACCACATTTGGAACTTTGTGAATGTGTGTGGTCCATTTTCCTTCACGAATATCACACAAGAATCGGTCTGACTTTGGTTGTTTCCCTTTTCTCTAGTGGGGAGGCAACAAAGTAGTTGGCCGAGTTGCCAAGAGAATCAATCACTTCTTGGGAGGAGCTCACCGAGGCATTTTATGTAAGGTTTTTACCTCCCTCGAAGATGGTAAAGTTGAGGGACCATATTCAGAACTTGAAGCGAGTGGATGGGGAACCACTTTATGAGATATGGTTGAGGTTTCAGAAGCTGCTGCTCCAATGTCCAACTCACTGACTCCCGAACAATATGTTGTTACAGCACATCTACCAGAGCCTCGACTCAGTCAACAAAGTTGTGGATGACCACCTTGTTCGAGGAGGAATCATGCAATGACTGTTGGATATTGCATCCACTCTTCTTGATGAGATAACAATAATTAACCATGCTTGATACACTATAGAAGATCAAGTGTCTCCTTTGAATTTTTGGATGAAAGAAGAGCAAGTGGAGAAAAACCAAGAGCGAGATTAAAACCTGGACAAGATGATGTCCCAAATGGAGATTCTAATAAAAAAGGTCATGGGGAGTATTTCCGAAAACAAAGAGGTTCAAAAAGTGTCAAAAATAGAGGAGGGTTCTTGCCCGGGCTCTTTAAAGTCGAGTGGGAATCGAGGTTGGAATATGCTTAGGGAGGATGGACGGAGAAGTCACAATCAAAATTTGGCTGACAAAAATAACTTTTGGAGGAGAAAAGACGACTATGATGTGTGTTACATGCACATGGGTGTTAGCCCAAGTTCTAAGGACAGTTCTGGAAGCTTTCAGGTGGATGATTTGTTATCCCACATTCTGAAAAAGATTGAAGGATCCAACAAAATGCTTAAAGAGATGATGGCTTACTTCTCATCCTTGAATAATAAACTAAACTCTCACTCGGAATCTATCAAGCAACTTGAATGTCAAATGAGTCAACTTTCAGCCCAATTAGAGTCCAAGTCGCTAGAGAGGTTTGCAAATAATATGATGGTGAATTAAAAGGTTAATCATAATTACCAAACTCCTACAAATTATATTACCATCCTTAAAGGAAATAACTCTGATAGGAGAATCAGATAGGAGAAATTTGCTTTGTTTGATCTCCTTTGATTCTATCCTCCCTTCAATTGAGCTATAGATTATTTTTCGTATATGGTGGCTGGAATATCCATTTTCGAAAAAAACACATATTTTCTTAATAAGATAGAGCATGATTCCTACCAAACACACTCCCAACTTACTTCATAGATCAATATTATATCTGCATGATTTGAAGCAGTGGTTACTAATGTTTAATTTTTTGAATGGCGAGATATGTTTGTGCCTACATATGTAAATAAATAGTCCATTTGTGTTTGAGATTTATGCGGGTCAAATAAATATTTTGTATCTACATAATCAAATCATTTCTCACTCGGAGATTGATTATTTCAATTTTATTGAAGCTCATCTTTTCTTCTCGACGAAAATCACACATGTTTTATGTTTTGAGTCACTTGTTTTGTTAGTTTCTTGTCATAACGTGAATGATAATATGACAATCATTTCACATAATTTTCGTTATGTATATCAAATAATTAATCTTCTATCATTTGTATAACCAACAATCTGTAAGTGCACCATTTGCACTAATACATGACATTTTAAATCATTTTCATGAGATCAAAAAGATTCTTTCTTTGTGTCAAATAATCTCAAAACCATTGGGCACTCAATGGAATTGTTTTAAGACATTTTAAATTAGTCAAGGATTTTCATATAACCTTCATCGTCTAGTTAGATACAATAATCATTCATTATATATATTCATGTATTTAATCTATTGCTAGACTGAAACAAGTCTCATTGCATTCACCATTGGAGAATACATCTCCATATAATAACATCAGGATTCTTGCAAAATTCTTTTATTTGCTAAGGCACAAACCACACTTTATATCTTACGGTTATACTTTCGCATAATGATTTATTTGTTCCACACTGACATAATATTTTGATAAATGAACTATAAGATCAAAAATATCACTTTTCTAAGTGAAACAAAATATACTTGAATAGTGCATTTTATTTGGCCAATCATTTATCTCTCCATACTATATGACATATTCGAATTTAAGATCCTTGTAACCATCTATAGAATTGAGTGCTACTTTATACCAAAGATACCATCGACGGTCATTTTGATATCGATTCCAATACAACATAACTTATCGAGATCTCTTTTTTTCATCATTTTCAGGCACCTGAACCTTTGCCAAGGTTTTATGAAATTTTATGTCATGGTGCTCTTGTAAAGCGCTTGCCTCATTATCATGATCATTTTGATAATTTGCTTCTCTCCTTACTCAAGGAGTTTTACATTTTGAATCGATTGGTCTATCACACTTTTAACGCACCATAGACTTTGCCCTTCTAGGACCATTTATTAGAGCATTTGCAGCTTTAAAAAAATATTGGGTCAGCAAATATATCTCACAAATTATTTGCAACAATTACAAATGAATTATCTCTTGAACTTCAAGTTCATATTTTTTTTAACGAGGATCTAGATAATTTATTCCACACATAATTTTCAGCGACTAATCATATCTCCCCCTAGAAAATCTAACATTTACCCCCAACCTCACTTGAGCATCCATCTTGTTGCGTGATGGAGCAATAAAATCATATGTGCACACATCAAACTTTTAGATGGAAATTATTTGGTTGCTGACCCTGAACCATTTGTGATGCGAGAACCTTGTTGGCTTGATGCGTACATGTTAAATAAACTCATCTCATACCAAATTTCATGGATATTTGTTCTCATAACTAATGGTCTAGCTATAATTGGAGGCATACAATTATTTCTAAACCAACCAATATTATCAACATAATTTTATAGTTTGAAACTGTTCTCTTAATTTAACTGTAACATCTCGCAACTAGAAAGAACTAGAAGGATGTTTAAAATATGGAAATAGTTATTTTTGGAAAGTGTAAGGAAATCTGGAAAATTTTAAGTAAGTTAAAGTGAGTTTTTGGTCAACTTCAAACGACCATAACTCCTAGCTCAGGATGAGTTAGGTGTAGTTCCAGATATGGTTGGAAAGCTCTTGGAATTATCTTACCAATGCCTCTAGGTTTGCACCATTCCAAGTTTGTATGAGTAAGTTATCCTGTTTGGAAGTTACGATGTTGGAATAAAGAAATGTCTAATCCGGATTTTAGAAGGGTGATTTAGTTTTTTGCTTACCTAATTTCTCTAATTCGTTTTAGGAGATTAATTGGGGTAAAACCAGACTTTATTATGTTTAGAAAAAATAGAATTTACACTAGGGCTTGGAGAGGGGAAGAAAGAAGAAAAAAGAGGAGAGAAATCAAGAAATCACCAAGAACGTTCAAGCCTTGCGAGTGGAATTCGTCGGGGGTGATCCCTACAAGGTATGTGAGATCACATAGTGTTGGGTTAGTTCACCCACACACCAATATTTTTTCAATTCAGCTAATTTAAATTGTTTAAATGCAAAGAAAGTGAGTTCTTGAAGAACATTGTAGAAAATTCGTTGAGTTCTTGATGGTTGTGTTGTTGAAGTCTCTTGTTGATTTGATTTCTGTTTCCGGGTGGATTTTTGAGTTAAATCTGTTGTATGTTGAGGGTACTATTGATCCTAAATGTTTGGGGAAAGAACCATGGAAGTTAGGAGGGTTTAGAGATGAAAAACGGAGAAGAAAAATCGTCAAAAACCTGGGGAAGGGGGTGGGGCGTCGCGCCAGACAGCGCGCCCCAAAAGAGGATCTGAAGTTCACCCCTTGGGGTGCCGTGCCAGACAGCATGCCCCAGAAGCTTCTCTAACGTTTGAGGGCTGGCGCCCCGCGTCTCTCAGAGCACCAGGGACGCCAGTTCTCGCCATTCTTCCCCCAACTTTTCGTACTAGTTCCTAAGTGATGTACCTATGTTTCCTAGTTGATTCTAACACTCTAAGGTACATCTAAACATCATGAAATCATCCATAAACATGAGATCATGAACCTTGAATCCATAATCCAATTCGAGGAAAGTTAAGATCAAAGTCATAGAAGCTAAGAGTCAAAGTCTAGAAGTTAAGTAGCAAGTCAAAGCAAAGTTTCTTAAAGTTTTCAAGAGTCTTTATCAAACGTTTTACCTTCGTTTTAAGGCTCAAGTTTTAAGTTAAGCAAAGAGTAAACTTTAAGTTCTTTTCTTCAAAAGTATATGGGGACTAAGTATTCCCAAAGAGATTTAAAATGTTTTCACATTTAAATAAGAACGGAAACTGAGATTTCCAAAGAGCCTTCAGGCTAGTTTTAAGAAAAAGTAATCGCTTTCTAAATGACGCAAGAGGGGAAAATTTGATTTCCAAGATAGCCTTTGAGCTATGTTTATGAGAACTAATCTCAAATCACAGAAGAAGTATGTTTTTAAAACATAAGAGCCAGTATATTTTGGGAGTAGTATTGAGCAACGAATTGGGGTCGAGCATGAGTTTAGATAACTCACGTCACCATAGAACCATGTAGCCACCATGGGTAGAAAAGGGTCATACTTTTTAGATGAATCCTTTACGCAATAGACTAGGGGATCCATTAGGCAATTCAGGTTCTATACCTTTGGCCGGGTATAGGAAGCGCTAGCAGTGTGAGGTAGATCGATGTATCATCACTATAGCTCTTTTGTGATGGTTGTCGGTTAGAGAAGCTCCCACAGAAGTTATTGTATTTTTATATACTTCAGTTTATTGGAATTTTACATACATTTCAGAGTTATGTTGTATCCTTGTGCATACACAGAGTTGACATCATGTTTTTAAACAACTTTTCTTTATATTGCACTTGTTTAAACTTCTTTATATTGAAATGAGTTCAGTTAAGTATTCATGAGTTGAGAAGAGCCAAGGTAAATGTTTCTTTCAAATTCTTTTTCCAGCCTATATTGTTTTAGCATTCCAACTCGCATACTTGTACATTCAATGAGCTGATTCTAGTTGGCATGCATCTTATTATGATGCAAACACAGGTAACTAGGATCGACATTCCAGACCACCGTTGATCCAGTGAGCAGTTCAGAGTCAATCGGTGAGCCTCCTTGCATTCCGGAGGATCTATTTTCATTTCTTTCTACTTAGTTCATTAGGATGTTGTGGGGTTTGTGCTAACATCTATCTCAGTTGTTTTATAGGCTTCATAGACAGTTAGATGTTAGTCCTTAGAGTCTTTTCATTATCATTTCTTGTTGTTAAGACTTGGGTTGCCACTTTTGGCCAAGTTGAATGTTTAATCTTTAAAAATTTCTCAGTTATTTTATTATGCTGTTCAGTTAAGTACATTGATCATTATAGATGTGAATATTTTCGTCCGCTGAGTTAAGTAAGTCAGGCCAAGGGTTTGCTTGGGGCCAACAACGACTTTCGAGTGCCAGTCCCGGCCAAGGTGTAGGCTCGGGGAGTGACATTAACAATTGTATTAAACAACCTTACAAAAACCAATTTGTAAGTTGATACAAATGCACATGTGACAATACCATAGATGCATCTGTTAAATCATAATAGTAAGCGATACACGTGGCAGGTGAACGGGCCCATTTCACCATTTCATATTTTCCAAATAATTTTAGGGAATACAATCCAACCAAAGCTGACACAATGATTATTTTATCACGAGAACAAGTAACACAAGAGAATTCTCAAAGATTTTTTTATTTCTTCAACTTATAGTCACGTGAATTCTCAAATTGTTTTGCATCACATTTGAACCGAAATGACCAACCGGTTATGTCAACTGATATTTATTCTAGTAAAGTTTCAGTTTACTTTTGCATGTGATTCCATTATCATGCCTATATTCATACATAACAAACAAGAGGAAAAAGTTGGTAATATCATACATAAATAGTTATAACCCACTTCGGTTGTAGTAGTCTGAAGATATTAAATCTTCTCATAATTTATAGTCTCAATATAATTTTTAAAAAATCAATTACTCCAAAACTTTAATTTTTTTTTAGACTTATTACAACACAATATTATGAACAATTTCATTCCTCTGGATCGTAACAAGTTAGCCCTTTAGGAATTCTCAATTAATTTTGTATACTGCCACAAATTTCATAACACCATTCTTATGGCGACTATCTCCTTCAAGGAGAAAATTATTATTATTGTCATGATTAAAATTATTGCATGCAAGGATTATTTCTTGACTACCAGTGACAAATTTGTGTTGCCACACAACAACATTTATTTTTATCATGACCACAACCTTTATAGAAAAAAAATATTTCTTTCTTTCGTCCTTCAATAGTTCATGATAACACATACCACAATATTTATGATGTACTCAAAATGTATGACCAAATAATCATTTATGTCAAAATATTTCTTTTTAATCTCTCAAACCTCTCGTATAGGTGAGATGTGAAATTTATCCAACCATACATGAACATGTCTTTATCCATACAAACACAAGTCATATTCTCTTCGAGAAATGACCATAACCATTTGTACATGCTCCATAAGTTATTATTAGTAATATTTTGACATTATCAACTTTATTTGACCCACCTCTACATAAATTTAAAAGTACTAAATGCACTACCACTTTGTATTTCTTTATTTGGTTGGAGGACTTACAAAACTTTCAAATTAGTTTGCACCAACCCAATGTGCCCAATAACCTTTCATACCACTTTGATGGCAAAATGTTACTTTCACATTTGAAGGACCATATTAAAAACCCATAATGTTCTTCCTTTTAATTACCACAATTGAACATAAACATTTTACCACACTCATAATCATACATTTAACCACTTGTCATTTTCAAACACATTATGTCATGCTACCACATTCACATAAGCGAATGGAGCAAATCAATTGAACAAATTTCATGACTTTTATCAAGAGCATATGATTAATCTGAGATTTGGACTAATTTAGGGCTTTGTTTATATAGAATTAGTATTCTCAAATGCTTAATTTGTGCCAATAACTGATGTAAAACCCGTGATTTTTAGGTTTATGGATTGAGGAACAAAGCAAGGACAATAAAAAGCAAAAAGGAACAGAACAGGCTGAAAGGATGAAGAAAGGCAGCATGGGGATTGCCAAGTCCTCTTGGCAAATCGCCGAATGGCTATTTGATCGCCAAAAGTTCCTGTTTGCCAACCCCTGAAGGAAAGAACCAAATTGGCAATCAAAAGGAGCAGTAGGTGGATCGTTGAGTAGTTCTATGATGCAATGTTAGATCTCCCCAAAGATACAGACCTTGAGGATATTGAATGCCAAGGCAAAAGGGCGATGGAAGTGACCAAAGGGCGGCTCGTCGAGTGGTTCGATGAGCGACTTACTTTGTCGAGTGACGCTTCGCAGCACATTTTTGGAAACTATAAATACATTTTTGAATATTTTGTTTAGCAATCTTCGCTCATATATTTTTAATCTATTATTAAGTTTTTAGCTGAAGAGAATTTTATCTAGTTTTTCCTAATATTTGAAGAATTGACTTTTTTCACTTTTGAGAAATTGGAAGTGGGTCTTTGAGATTCTTTGAATTAGAAAATAGTAAGGAGGAATCTAGTCTTACCCAGCTGATAGATAATAAATTTGGTAATGGTTTTTACATTTTTATGATGTTTAGCTAAAACCCCAATTCTTGTGGTGTGATTATGTGATTTTGGGCTAATTTAGTTTTCGGGTATTGCTAATTGTTAGTTTGAATGCTATTTAGAAGTGAATTCAATCATTAATTGTGGTTTAATTTAAGAATTGTAGTTGCAAATGCAGTTCTAGCTTTGTGTTATTGGCTTGCTCGAGAGAGAGAGGTTTTAGAACTAAGGTTTTTGATTGATGGTTTGTGGGTATTGGGTTGACCTGGGTTCAGCTCGAGAGAGTGAATCCTAAACCCAATTCCACATATTCAGCTCGAGAGAATGAATGGACTAAGGTGCGGGTTGGTCTTATTTTGCATGCTTTTTGATGTTCGAGAGAAATCAACTTAATTTGAGGTAAATTGTTTGAGAGAAAGTTTACCTCCACTATAGCCTAGCTTACTTACTAATATCTAGCTAATTATTAATAGTTTCAATTACCCATTTATCTATATTAGCCTATAATCGATCACATCCCAAAAACCTGTCTCCATATTATTGTTGCATATTGTTTGTTGTTGTTTGTAGTTGATAATCAAAACCAAAACCCCCACATTTGACATTCGTGTCACCCCTTAATTTGAATCATGTCTGTATTCGACAACTTTTATTCCTATGATTGATTTGAACATGTTCACACTTCCAAATTAAATTTGAAAAACGTACCACTCCATGTGGGACTCGACCACAACTCATTTAGTTGGGTTTTATACTAATTAATGACCATTGATGCTTAGAATTGGATGAAGTATCTTTGAAGCGTTATTAATCAAAATGGCGATGCTGCCGGGGAGTGGTATTGTTTAAGTTTCTTTTGGTGAAGTTGAATTTTGTTCTTTTTAGTTGTAGTTGAATCTAGTTACTTTTGGTACTGGTTTTTAGTGTTACTTGTTGAACATAGGAAATGCGCATATCTTATAGCAACTATAACCAAGTGGACCACTCTCTGTTGAAGATAATGATTCTAAGGGATAATAGCCTAAAATTCCCGCACTCAGAGGGTGAGAAAATCCATGAGTTATGGCTTAGATTTAAGGCACTATTGCTATAGTGTCCAACACATGAAATCCCAGATAAGATGCTAGTGGACTGCTTCTATAGATGTCTTGTTCCTGAGAACAGAGAAGTGGCTGACAAACTTTCTTCGGGTGGTCTAATACGGAAACCCTATGCAATAGTAGCCCAACTCCTTGATCACATGACTAAGACCAACAAGGAGACAGAGAAGGACCAGAATTTGGCCACACTATTGACTTCTTTTGGCCAAAAATATTATGGAATTTGAAGTCCTGTGCAAAAATAAATATAGGTACATTCCTCCTCATGAGCGTAGAAAGCCCCAAGACTATGAGGGTGGAAAAGTAGAAGCGATACACTCAGTTATTCTCCACAAAGTGGAAGAACACGACATAGTGTTGAAACAAATAAGAGAGAATGTCTCAATGCTGAATCAGATGGTTGCTTCTCATTCCATATCTATTCAGCTACTGGAGACCCAAATGGGTCATATATTGTCTCGTATCTACCCCATACAAGAAGAGGGATTGCCTAGTGATACTATTGAAAACCCCAAGAATGAAGTTAGAGCAAGGACTTGTGTCGTGCCATGACGTTAACTAAGGCGCTTCTTGGGAGGAAACCCAAGTTTTTATTTGCTTTATTTTGTTTTTGGAATAATGGGTGTTCATTGTGCAGGTTGAAGTGTAAAATGTGTTTGAAATGTACAGGTTGGAGAGCAAAAAGTCCAGTCGGTAACTCGCCGAATAGGTCGGTGAGCCTGACTTGGACCGCCATTGGGCTTAGGAAAATATCACATTAGAGTCTATAAAACTTTGCGGACCCAAGGACGAATGGGCGACTCCCAGAACAGGTCGGTGAGCCCGACTTTGTCCTTTGTTTGGACATCCAATTTAATTGGAGGTCTTGTAAAACTCGGCGAGGTAAGTAAGAGTAGTTCGGCGAGGAAAAATAGCATCGCCGAAAAGGCATGAACTGGATGGTTTTTAAAAGGCCAAAGGTTTAAAATTTCAAACTCTTTCACATTCCCTAACTTTTAACTTCATGCAATCATACTCGCACTTTAGTTTTTCAATGTTATTGCATTTTCTTACATTTTGATCTTTGATCTCGTGTTTAGAGGTGGATACTTTGCCGCCTAGCTTTACAAATTCATATTTCTTCATAAAGGCTGGTTTTCCAAACCACACACTCTAAATTAGTGGTTAAACTCAAATGCATTGTTATAAATTGTGTTGATGTGTGCTGGGCCTCTCTGAAACTGTAAATGTGTGCTAATTTTCCTTTTCTAGTTGTGATATCATGTCTAAACTGCCTAACTTGTTAATTTCCCAAATTGCATGCTTTAAAATAGATCATAAATTGTTGGGTTGCAGTACTTTGTTGTTGGGTCTAGTCGGGTGAAGTCTGTGTAACCCAAATTATGCTAAATAACGTGATTTGCCCAATGATGGGTGTTTGACGTCATTCTTAAGGGCTAAAGTCGTCAAATGGCTAAATTTGGCTAAACCAGGGGAAGTCTGAGTACCCCGGTGGCATGGGTCTAATGGGTCTGAGCCTAATTGAGTGGGTGTGTGGTTTGATTTTGGTTTCAGGGGCTACGGGTTTGATTTTGGGAGTTGGGGTTTAAAAAAGGCACGTTGGGCAATTTGGCGAGCTGGGTCGACCTCGCCAAAATCATCCTTGATCACCTTTAATTTCATAGAATTTTGAGTTTGGTTTTGTAACTTTTGGCAAGATTCCTGAGCTAATCGAATGATGTCGGCGACTCGCTGAAAGTCTCCTTTGATTGCCCTTTCTGCGCCCTTAACCCCTAAATTACACTTTAACTTTAGGCGGGCTAGTCTCTGCTCTATGAATGATGTCGGCAATTCACCGAAAGTCCCTTCTCATCGCCGACATGCCATTTTTTTGGGAATTTTTTTGGCCAATCTTTTCGGTGAGCCCGATCTGACTCGCCAAAGTGATTTGGCAACTCGCCGATCGATTTAGTGAGTCTCTCTACAACCTAATTTCTGCAAATTTTCTTGAACTATTTCTAACATTCTTCGATTTTTTTGCAGATATTGCTAAACCAAATGTAGCAGGCCAAGACATGCCTCCTCGTAAGAGGGCAAAGGGAATCACCATAAATGAGGATGTAGCTGCATCTCGAGCACGGGCGACAAAACTTCTTACCACCGGTGGGAAAGTAAAAGGGATAGGCAAGGCACTTGCTCTTGCATCCCCGGAGGTCAGCTTCGACAATGATTGCATATACGCCACTCACCTCACCACTTCTGAGAGTGAGGGTGCGTGCCAGGACCCTCAGGCTGCCATCTCTGAGGATGATGAACTACTGTTGGCCCAGAAAGTTGAGACACGATCCAAGAGGATGCATGATCAGTCTAGGATCTGAGTGCCTTAGACCCATACTCCTTCTCCCGTTCCAGATCAGGCTATGGTCCCGGCACCACCTTCACAAAGTCTTCCTCCCCGATCTATTAATAGACTGAAGGCTGAGGGATTGAGGAACACCATCGAGGAGAAGAGGATGTCTACTAATGGAGTGATAGACAGATACCCAGAGATCTGGAGCTGCTTGAAGTCTCACAAGTTCCAGATATTCACTACACCCCGTGGCACTTACATTCCAAATTGGGTCCAGGAGTTCTACACTGCCTATAGAGTCAGAGTGTCATAAGGGAAGAGGAAGGCTGCCATATTCAAGCTAGTGAATTATGTGGTCGTCAGGGGAAAGAAGATAAAGTTTGATAGCAGTGACATAAATTCTATATTGGAATGCACTGCCAACATTATTGATGACTACCAATACATGATCAAGACCAAGTCTTTGGAGACTATGAAGGAAAGGTTGGCTCCTCTGTTGTCAGATGATACTCCTATGTGGGTCGAGGCTGGAGTGCAGATTGAGAAGAATGACCTCAACGTGGTATCGAATTACTTGTTTCGCTTCATCAGTAGCACCATTATTCCATCTCAGAATGAATCCATCCTCCGCCACACAAATGCAAGTTGTCTTGGTTCCATCATTGCAAGGAAGCGTATAAATATAGGCATGATCATTGCACAAGAAATGGCCATGAGGACCAAGCAACGTCAGACATCACTTCCGTTCCCGGTGTTGATCACCCAATTGTGTAGATGGGCCCGAGTACCCCATGATGAGAAGACGGGTGTGGAAGTGATTCCCACCTCTTGTACAGACATACAACAGATAGAAGCTGAGTATTTGAAAGATGAGGCTGAGAAGAAGAAGGCAGCCCCGATGGATTCTTCCTCGGATATAGACATTGAGACTTTACCTACACAGGCAGTATTGCCTATTTCGGCCCCTGGGCCTTTAGGTATATCTAGTGTTGGCCCTTCCATGACTCCTAGTTCCTCTACCGCACCCTTGCCCCCTAGGTTTGGTGCTAGTGCTGCTGCTTTCCGACATTCACTCACCCAGGCGGTGATACTACGGATTAGGCATCTAGCCCATTCTATTAATAGGCGTGCCTCCAAGCTTGAGGCCACAATCCCTGGGATGATTGAGAGGGCCCTTACTACTGTTGTGACACTCCTTAGTGTGTCTATTGATACCTCTGCGGCACATATAGCGGTGTGTGAGCGAGGCCAAGGGGCACTGATGAGGTGACGACTCTAAAGGGCGCAAATTTTTAGCTGAAGAAGGATGTGGACCAGTTGAAGTCCAAAGATATATCCATGATTTTTGGGACTGTGGAGATCCCCGACATGCTAGTTGATATGGATGTGCCTTCGGCTACCACCGTAGGTGAGGTTCGAGTTGAGGAGATGGCTGCTTCTGAGTCCGAGGCATGAGATTGACGAGAAATAATTTTGTCTTGATAAGGAGGCTGCTTATGAGGGCCTGACAGAGGTTGAGGAGGCCATGGTAGATTCAGTCGTGCAACTTTCATTGGCAAATACAACTATGGTTGGGTCTAGTGGAGCCACTGCTGATGTTACACCGGGCACTGATGCCCCGACAAATGGAGGGACTGTGTATAGAAGACCCTTTTTTACCTCCCTCTCTGTCATATTTATTGACTTTTTATTGTTTTTTGCATTTGAGGACAACTGCCTTTTTATTTGTGGGGGGGGGGGGTGTGAGGTATTTCCATACCTACCTCTTGGGACTATCTTGTGTATATACTATTGGACTTTTGTATTTAAATTGTGCTTTGATATTGTTTTGTGGATGTTTAAGCTTGTGGCTCCTCATTATGAATCTAAATTATTTTTGACCATTCTAAAAATTTTGCCACCTCTTGTGTGTGATTGTGGTTGTACTTGTGCAAATTTGAGTATCGGTTATGATCAATACCAATAACTTGAATAGTTCTCTTAATTGAACAAAAATGAATGTGCAGTTACGATATGGCCAAATGAAGTTGCATAGACAATATGTGGACTTTTTGCATCTCGTTGTGACTAGCCAATTATCGAATGAATCTCTTGTGATGAACATTGCACACTAGCAAAAGTGTGGAGTCTTGTTTGATATTGGTGTCAATGCCTTGTGTGATGAGCTTACCGTGAACCTTGTGTGATGACACCTAGAATTTTCCCCATTGGTCTGGTTGACTAAGTGAGGCAAGCTCTTGAAATGATCTTAGGCAACAATTTCGAAGAGTGAAACACAATTTGACATTATACCTCTCTTTGGCCAACCTTGTGAGATGTGTTAACTTTGCCTTTGAGCCTTGTCTTTTTATTGGAAGATGGAAACCCTCCATACAAAAAAGGAGAGAAAGAAAAGAAGAATTAAAAAAAGAAAAAGAATAAAAAAGTTGTGAATGTTGCAAAAAAAATGGGTTGTTCGTTATTTCATTGGAAGTGAATAATGGGGTAAATTTTGAGCATGAGTGAAATTACTGAAGAAAAGGAGGGAAAAATAATGTTCGTACCACATTTCATGAGGATAGCAGTCACTGAGCCTAAATTACCATACATTTACACTCAACCCCATTACATGCCTTGAAAAGACCTTTTTGATCTTAAGTGAGCTGAAACGAATGTTGATTGGAAAATACGAGCAAACCTATGGGTGAAGTTATGCATGTGTTCATCTTTGTGGGTGTGAGAGTTATGTATGATTATGGAACTATAAATTGATGAACAATTGTGTGCGAATATGGAATCATCTTTGTTGTGAGGGCATTTGAGTACCCTTGTTGAGCTTGAACTTGCATTTGAAGCAAGTATTGTGAACTTGACAATCTTTTATAATAGTGAGTCACAACTTGAATCTTTGAGTGCATAATTGATCCTTGCATGAGTAAGTTGAGTCTTGTTGTGTGCATTCATGATTGAGTCTTTTATAACACTGTTTGAGAAATCCTTTTTGAACTGCTGAACTTGAGTTTTACTTGAGGACAAGCAAAAGTTTAAGTTGGGGGTGTTGATGAGTCCGATATTTGGACTCATTCAGGGTTTTGTTTATATAGAATTAGTGTCCTCAAGTGCTTAATTTGTGCCAATAACTGATGTAAACCCGTGATTTCAGGTTTATGGATTGAGGAATAAAGCAAGAACACTAACAAGCAAAAATGAACAAAACAGGCTTAAAGTATGAAGAAAGGCAGTCTGGTGATCGCCAAGTCCACTTGGCGAATCAACGAATGGCTATTTTACCACCTAAAGTTCCAGTGTGCCAAGCCCTGAAGGAAAGAACCAAATTGGCGATGGAAAGGATCAGTCGGCAGATCACCGAGCAGTTCCGCGATGTAGTGTTAGATCAACAAAAGTTACAGACCTTGATGATGCTGAATGCCAAGGCAGAAGGGCGATAGATGTGACCAAAGGGCGGCTTGCCGAGTGGTTCGGTGAGACAGACTTACTTCGTTGAGTGACTCTTCGCAATAAATTTTTAGTGACTATAAATACATTTTTGAACTTTAGTTTATCAATCTTAGCTCATATATTTTTAATCTATTATTAAATTTTTTAGCTGAAGAGACAGTTTTCTGTAGTTTTTCCTAAGCTTTGAAGAATTGAAGTTTTTCACTTTTGATAAATTGGAAGCGGGTCTTTGAGATACTTCGAATTGGGGCATTGTAAAGACAAATCTACTCTTACCCAGTTGATGGAAAATCAATTTGGAAATGGTTTTTCACTTTTAATTTATGATGTCTAGCTAAAATCCCAATTCTTGGGGTGTGATTATGTGATTATGCATTGATTTAGTTTATGTGTATTGCTAATTGTTAATTTGAATGTTATTTAGAAGTGAGTTCCATCATTAATTGTGGGTTAATTTAAGAATTGTAGTTGCAAATGCAGTTCTAGTTTTGTGATCTTGGCTTACTCGAGAGAGAGGTTTTAGAACTAAGATTTTTGATATATGGTTTGTGGTTATTGGGTTGACCAGGGTTCAACTCGAGAGAGTGAATCCTAAACCCAATTCCACATATTCAGCTGGAGAGAGTGAATGGACTAATGTGTGGGTTGGTCTTATTTTGCATGCTTGTTGATGTTCGAGAGAAATCAACTTGATTCGGGGTAAATTGTTCGAGATAAAGTTTACTTCCACTTTTGCCTAGCTTTCTCAGTAATATCTAGCTAATTACTAATAGTTGCAATTACCCATTTATCTATATTAGCATATAATCGATCACATCCCAAGAACACGTCTCATTATTGTTATTTCATATTGTTTGCCGTTGTTTGTAGTTGATAATCAAAACCAAAACCCCTCATTTGACATTCATGTCACCCCTTAATTTGAATCATGTCTTTACTCGACAATTTTTATTACTATGACTGATTTGAACATGTTCACATTTCCAAATTGAATCTGAAACACATACCACTCCCTGTGGATTCGACACCAACTCATTTAGTTTGGTTATAAAATGATTAACAACTGTTGATGCTTAGAATTGGATGAAGTGTCTTTGAAATGTTATTAATCAACATATCAATTTGCTTAGTCATCATTACATCATCATTATATTATTTTGGGACTTGAACCCAATGTCTTAATCATAAGAAGGCATTTTAGGTCATTATTTATTGGGACTCAACTCAACATTTTATTATCATGATGCATCAAGACTCTCATTTGTTGTATTACCCTCTTGGTGCGACTTGAATCCTTCGTCTTACCCTCAATAAATGACATAATAAGCCAAATATAATAGGACTCACCATTTAGCCTTAGAAAAATATTGTCACTTTGTGATTAACATGCACAAATAAATATAGAACTAAAGAAACACAATAAAAATATTCTCAACAAAGTATGTACTAATATCTTAAACATGTCAAAACAAAGCGCTACATATAACATTATATTATATTATGTTTGGTGCACCATTATTAATCTAGTGAATTACCATTGTAAATTCAAAAATCAATTGCACACTAAGAAAATAATAATTTCAATTTCACTAAAAAAAATATGCTCACTACCACCACCCCTTTTTCAATTTCCAAGCGAACCCAAAATATTTCACACAGTAAACAAACTAAATTTAAAACTTATGTAATAACCCAAATAGTGAGCATAATCATAAATAAAATATAAAATATGTTTCACATACAAAAGAAAGTATATATAGTCATAGGTAAAAAAAATGTACAGTAACAATAATGTTAATCATTCACCTTGTTCACAAGTAAAATATATATATATATATTCCATAATAATTTACGTTGTTCCCGAGAGAAAAATAAACACAATTAATTTACCTTCTTTTATTTACGTTGCTTCAATCCTGCAATGGTAGAACATTCGTGTTGATAACGTGTTGTAAAACTTAAGAACAAAAGAACAATATAAAGATGAAGACAAGAAGAATATCAGACAAGAGGAACAATATAAGATAACTTTCTCTCTTACAAGTGTTCACTAAATCTTCAAGTCTATATAATATGAACCCTTATGCCTCTATTTATAGTGTAACATAGAGGCATAGAAAAGGTTAGTCATAAACGTGACATTAAATATGAACATAATGGAGGAGGTTATGTAGGTGAAAGGTTACAAGAATAAAGATCATAAAGGTGGAGGTTATCTTCATAATGGAGGAAAGTAATGTAGTAACTTCTTAGTGTAGTGGACATCCACAATATATTATTTTATAACAAATATATAATAAATAATAAGTATATCACAAAGCTACTCAAAAGATCTTTTCTAAGAGAGTTTATCATTAATTTTGTTAAGCAACAAATATATTTTTAGCAACTATTTTGTTCCATAATTTTATGATTTCCATCTTTAAATACTTACAACTAATATGTCCAAAAATACAAATTTATGAACGTTAAACATGAGTCACCCAAACGACAATTTCATATTTTTTTTATCTCTTTCGTTATGTATCATAATTAAGTTCATGGCTGATCAATATATATATTAATCAGTCTTTGATAACCTAGTCATTGATTTATCAACATTGCTTATAGTGCACTTGTTTTCTCCCCGTTCACTTTTATTTGTCATGTTGCGCTTTAAAAGTCAATTTAGCTAATTTTTAAAGTTAAATTGGATTACATATATTTTATATTTTAAACAAAAAAAATAGATATTAAAAAACTATATGAAAAGTACTATAAACAACAATTTTTTGCATACCAATATGATGAAAAAATACATTGTATAATGTTAGTCCAAGTTTTTATATTTTGACTCTAAAAAAGGAAACTATGACAATTAGAAGTGGATGGAGGTAATAGTATTTAATTAACAATATTTCAGTATCTTGTTTTCAAAGGATTAGTTTAGCATCTGCACATAGAATTAGTTATTAAAGACAATTATGTTTTTCCTCTTACCTCTTCGTTCTGAGTTTATTTATAAAGATAATAATTTGAAAATTACAGATATCGTAAATTTTTAAGTAATTTTAGCACTTTAAAATAATCTTTAACAAACGAAAAAGAAAGCTACGCAACAAAGAATAAAAACACCTTTATAAGTTTATCATATTTTACTTTGAGATAATGTACATATACTTATACTTATATATATTTATATTTATATTTACTACCATAAAAACATGAACTCCCTAACTTAAATGTTAAATTACTATAATACCCCAGACTTAAAACACCCAATTTAGTGTGTGTGTGTGTGTCTGTATATATATATATATTCTTCTATATTATATTAAATGATGACACCTTTTTCACATTGATGAATTGTAAATTTTTTGAAGGGTTGTGACTTTTTCGTTGCTTTAAGACATTTTCGAGAAGTTGTTATTTTTCTTAAGGGTTGTGACTTATCTGATAAGGCATGACAAACACCTTTTCATACTATCCTTTGTTGTCTATAAATAGAGACGTTTACTCAAATTTTTAAACTCAAATTTTGTAATTTTTATATCATTCTTCTTAAAATAAGAAAGATTGTGAGAGTTGTTCAATTATGTAATTACAAAAAATTTTGTGGGTAAACTAGATATATCAACAAAAAATGATTCAACAAGGGGAATAGAAATACTCAACATCAAACGAGAAGACTATCTAGATATTAATAGGCACTCATTTTTATAGACATAAATATTTTTTACATTAACTTCTACTTGACAAGAAGTCCAATGATTATTTGTTGCACAAACTATAACTTGGTGTTCAAGTTGTGCAAAGTCTCAAAGTATTGAAGAAAAAGGATTTGATCCAAGACTTGATTGAAGAGTCCAAACTAAATTTAATAGGTACTCCTCCACTTCCAATTTATTTGTTGTACTTTTATTTTATTCAGTTTAATATGTTCTTTTCCTTGGGGCTCGGGGGCACATCTTTAAGACAAGATAGTTAAAAGACATTTTTATATGTTCTACATATCCTTAAATTAAAAGTCTTGTTTATATTCTAAAATTTCATATAAAATTAAAATTAGACGAATCTAAATCTATCTTTTTTATCTTTACTGCCTTAAAAGAATAAACTACTTAGCGTAAATGTTAAATTATTATAAAAACTCCAACTTAAAACAACAAAATTAGTATACTTCTATATTTTAGATTATATTATATTTACTTATATTATATTATATCAAAAAACAACCTTCTTTTCACATTAAAGGGTTGTGACATTTCCAAAGACATATAACTATTCTGATTAGTTGTGACCTTTTCGAAGTGTTTTGACTTTTTACAGGGTTGCGACTTTTCCGAAGAGTTGTGACTTTTTCGAAGGGTTGTGACTTTTCCAAACAGTAATGACTTTTTCGATGAGTTGTGACTTTTTGAAGGGTTGTGACTTTTCTAAACTGTTGTGCCTTTTTTTTCTGAAATTATTAAACTACAATTATTAAAGGTTTTTCGTTGTTCTTCTTCTTAAAACACCCAATTTAGTATGTCTTCTATAATTTATATTATATTTATTCTTATTATAATATATTATATTAAAAGAAGACATCATTTCACATTGAATGGTTTTGAATTTTTTAAAGAGTTGTGACTTTTTCGATGAGTTGTGACATTTCCGAAGTGTTGTGACTTTTATGATAAGAAACAATATGCACATGCTCATACTACCCTTTGTTAACTATAAATGGAGGGGCTTCCTCTCATTTCTAAACTACGATTTTTTTCAAAATTTCTATTCTTGTCTTCTTCAAAGCTCAAGTTTGATTTACAGATGTTGACAATCTCAAAGTTCAATGAAATTTGAACACTCCCTAACATGAATGTTAAATTAATATAATAGTCTAACTAAAACATTCAATTTAGTATATCTTCTATATTTATATCAATATTTATTTATATTATATTATATTAAAAGTTAGAACTCCAAAAACACAATAATAACTAAGTAATGTACTATGAGGGATGGAGGAGAAAGTATATTTAAGAGGTGTAACTGAGAGATTTTAAGAGTAACAAACTTCCAGTAGTAAGAATAAGAAAGTTTACATCCACTATTCATAGGAAGTTATACATTATTATTAATTTTATAATTGTTTACTTAATTTTTAAATTTTATAATATTTGATTTGATAGTCACGTGCAACGCACGTGCGTCAAAACTAGAATTTTTTAAAAATATCACTTATCTAAACCTCTTTATATTTTTTTTCAACCTCTTTTCTCAAAGTATGACATTTGCATTTCTAATACATTCTTTTAGAGAGAAAAAAACATAATCTGATCACAAGTAAGTTAAAAATAAAAAATCATTTGATGAAGTTTAAAATAACAAAATAAAAATGGAAAGAGAATTGTTGGGCATAGTTTTGATAATTAATAAAGATACATGTACAACGCATTAACAAGGATAAAACTTGCAACACACGTTCCCAGAGCCTAATATATTGATACACTAGTATTTTATTAACCAATGATTTTGGGCCATGGTCATGAGCCCATGGTTTTAGCCCATTAATTGTATAAAAGTGGTTTAGTTTCTATATATGTCTTGCTTAGTCATTAAAATAGTGGTGGTAAAATAATTTTCATTTGTGATGTAAAGTTTCAAAAATTGACAAAACCCTAAAAGCTTTCTCTTCCTTTTTTTCCCTCACAGCCACCGCCACCACCACCACCAAGCTTCAAATCTACCAGCAAAACAACACCTGAAACCCCAACAAAACGACCTCCATTTTTATAGTCTTCGACAAGCTTCTACTAAGCAGCCATCACCATCTAAAGACTATTCCTCCCTTTTGTCTCCTTCTCCATCAAAATCCACACCCATCAATCCCTAAATAACTTCGGAAACCACAAAAACACAAATTCTCTTTGTCTTAAACCACCTCAATTCTATCACAAAACGACCTCCATTTTCATAGTCTTCAACAAGCTTCTACTAAATAGCCACCACCATCTGTTTTACTTTTTTTTAATTATTTTTGCTGCTAAGTTTGCACTCCAGCCTAGTGTTTGTCTAATAAACTCCATAAAGGTTGGGTACCTTGATTTTACTCGTTCTATTTCACATGTTATTTCATTCTTGTTGTGTTGTCGTATGACTGATTACTATTTGTAGTAGGTTGGTTTTGCACAATTTCTTTTTCCATTAATTATTTTGTCATTCACCACTGACTTAATAATTTTTCTTGGTATTTGAACTAGTATGATTCTCTTTTTTTAACTGCGAGGTTAAGTTTTCTACCAAATATGTGTCAATGCTATTATTTGATTTTGTCTTATTACTTTGTCTAGTTTTAAAATATTATTATTATTATACTGCCATAGTTTATTCTCAAAAATATGTATATTATTTCAGTTATGTTAATTTCTTCATTATTTTCCAATTTTTGCTGTATTTTATTCAGAATCCTGTTACACTTTGATTTAGTGCATTTTATCGTAGGTCATTTTGTTTATTGTTTGTTAGTGATTGCATGTTATTTTAACTTTGTTAATTTTATATGGGAACCTGTCCACATATGTAGCCATCTAGTATTGCTTCACATCGAATGTAATTGTACCCATCACAATCCAAACTGTTAAGTTTACATAAAAGGATACAACAACAGTCTCGGGAAAAATAAGGCTCACTGAAATAGATATTACAAAGCATGGTCTCCAGAAAAGGCTTACATTTCTCATGCATTCCTCAAGTATGCTTGGATTTTGTGCTAATTTGAATTATGTTTTTATTATTCTTTCTATTCCTCTTGTAGCAACTTTCTTCTCTTCCATACAGAAGAAGCTAATAACTACAAGAGAGTTGGATTTTCTAGATCAGCTTGTGGTGTTATACCTTCCCTTCCTGTTCGTGATCCACTTCCATCAGCTCGTGGGCAAGAGCTAGCACCAAATAGATGATTTATGCTATTTATAACGAGGCCTAGTAAAACACTACCTTAAAAAACTGAGGTGGTATGTAAATAAGAAGTTGGTGGTTGTTATTTGTTGCTTCCCATAACGTTTTAAGCCACCAAACCTAGGACATGGAAACTTGGAGAATTGCAACCTCAAGTAGGTAGAATCGTGTTAGAAAATGAATAATACAAAAAAATTTATAGGTTAATGGATGAACATTATCATAATTCTACCTACTTGAGGTTGTAGTTCTCAAAGTTTCCATGTATAAGGTTTGGTGGCTCAAGAAGTCGTGGAAAGCGATAATAACATCCACCAACTTCTTATATACAAACTACCTCTGTTTTAAGGTAGTGTTTCACAAGGCATCAACATAAATATCATAGCTCTTCCATTTGGTGCTAATTCGGGCCCACGAGCTGATGGAAGTGGATCACGAACAAGAAGAGCAGGTATACCACCACCACCTTCTCTAGCAAATCCAACTCCCTTGTAGTTATTAGCTTCTCCATCTGGAAAAGAAGAAAGTTTTTACCAGAGAAAGAGGAAGAACAATAAAAACAAAATTAAAATTAGCATGAAATCCAATCATACCTGACAAATGCAGGATCAATGTTACCTTTACCGGAGACCATACTTTGTGATATCGGTTACAGTAAGCCTTGTTTTTGGCAAGTGTGTTGTTGTATCCTTTGGTGTAAGCTTTTCAGTTTGGAATATGATGGGTATAGTTACATTCGATGTAAAGCAACACTAGATGGCTACATATGTGGACAAAATCCAAATAAGCATGAAATAATGTTGTCGAATAATTCTTGGTAATCATCGTATGAGTGTTTTTTTCTTAATTTTAATTGAAATAAGTATTAATAGGCCTTTAATCTTAATTCCCGTGTCGTTACTTGTTTAAATCGAGTCTAAATTGTTGGGTTGTGTTAAATATGTGTTGGTTCTAGTGGGGTGAAGTCTGAGTAACCCTGGATTGTGCTTAATTTCATATTCTACCAAATGATAGAGCAGTTGACGTCATTCTTAAGGGAAAAAGATGTCAAATGGCCAATTTTGGCCAAATCGGGGGAAGTTTGAGTATCCTGAGGGCAGGGTTAGTATGGGTCTTGCTTTAATTTTATAGTGTAGGTGTTTAATTTTTATTTTGTGGGCTGCAGGCCAGAGTTTGAATAAGTGGGGTGAAAACTGGCACGAAGGGCAATTTGGCGAGCTGAGTCGAGCTCGCCGAGTGGTTTGATGGTTCGTCTAAGTCTCCCTAGATTGCCCTTTATTTCTCTAATTGGTGAGTATTTGTCCTGTAACTTTCAGTGATATACCTGAGCTGGCCGAGTTGACTCGGTGACACACCGAAAGTCCTTCATGATCACCCTTCTGCGCCCGTAAATCCTTAAAATACACTGTCACTTTCGGTGACCTACTTTTAGTTCACCGATTATTTTCGGCGATCCACCGACTGGCCTTGGAGATCGCTAACCAACTTTGAATTTGTGAATTTTTTGTGCTAGAACTTTCGAGAAGCTCTGGCTCGCCAAGTGATTCGGTGACTCGCCGAACGGTTCGGCGAGTCTTTCTGAAACTTAATGGATGGACCTAAAGTCACTGATAGAGACATGCCACCCCGCAAGTGGGCACGTGGAGTGTTTATAGATGAGGATGCAGCTGCATCCTGAGTGAAGGCAACTAAACTCCCTACCAAGGGAGGAAAAGGCAAGGGCAAGAAGCCCATGTTCGGAATAAGAAAATAGGAGAACCCCATGGAAAGATACTCGGTCGAATTAAGCCCTTATCCTACAAATATTTCAATTGTTCCTTAATTCCTTAAGTTTTACCAGAGCCATTCGATAAGGAGGAATAAATATAGGTTGCGTCTCTAAGACGAGGTCAATACCAAAGTTTATTTTCCTTTCAGGAGAAATACCTAGTAGATCATCTGGAAAAACGTCTCGAAACTCATTAACAATGGGGGCAGACTCAAGGATAGGTGTTTCTGAATCCTTATCCCTAACATGAATAAGATGGTATATGAAACCCTTAGAGATCATCTTTCTAGCTTTAAGGCAAGAAACAAACTGACTCTTAGGCAAAAATTTCCCATTTTCCACTCTTGGATGGGTTCATTTGGAAACTGAGTTGACTACTTTAGTTCTACAGTCAATAGAAACATAACATGAATGCAGTTAATCCATACCAAGAATAACATCAAAATCTAGCATATCAAGGTCTAAAAGATCAACATGACTGTCATGTGGGACAAGGAGACATGACACTTTCTATAGTCTCTTTTCGTCACAATAGAATCACAATTTGGAGTAGAAAAAGAAAAAGGATCTAACAACACATCCAGAGGAATATCAAACCTCATCGCCTCATATGGTGTCACAAAATACAAGGTAGCACTTGGGTGAAGTAAAGCATAAACATCAAGTTGGAAGACTTTCAACATATTGGTAACCACATCGGGATAACCCTCTTGCTCATAACGAGTCTGAAGTTGTCACGACCCAGGGGTCCCCCCTAATGTAACATGTAGTATAGAACCCTGAAGCACTCCATACAAGCCACTTAGCTCTCATAAAATAAAAAATAAAATAAATAAGAATCAAAAAATAGTCCAAGTCCAAATCCTTTTATAAAACAAAAAGCGGAAGTCTAAACTCGTGTCTCATCATAACCATCTATTATAATAAAATGAAATTGGGCCTAGTCCATACATCATTTCCAAAAAGGAAATACAAGAAAGAAACTAAAACAATTAAATCCTTCCTCGAACCATGAGGACTCACCAAGCTCGGGAAACAATCAAAGTCCAAGCTCTACCCACAATATTAGGAACTCTGTCTGTCGAATCTTACATTTGGAAAAAAATGTAGGAAAGAATATGCGTTAGTACAAAAATGCACCAAGTATGAAAGCTATGCATAAAAACATTTAAAAATTCTTAAGAGGAACATTTCATTTCATGACATGCAATTGACCAAGTAAAGCATGATATAAGAAGGCTAGAAACCATAAATCATAACATCATGGTCAATCCAAGCCAAACCATTTTTAAATCCTTGAAAAGATATGAGATACTCCTTGAGTAACCTTAGTTTACTTTTAGTCTTGTTTTAGGAAAATAAAACTTAATCAACATAGAGACCATGTGAGCTATAACATGATCCCCCAGTGTCTCCCACACTAAAAAGGGTGGTCGTACTTTCCTAAGGTAGAACCATGAGCTTTTAGCTTAAGTGGATCCACTAGCTAATCATCCTATGGGGGCACATAGTTTATGGGATAAAGAGATTGTTACAAGAAACCCGACCTCTACTAACAGGAGAGCTTCCATGTCAAGAGATTTCTTCTAGAAACTCGGCCTCTACTAATGGGAGAGCTTTCATCTCACATAAATATCCACTCGGTGCTAAGCATAATTCCCATGGAATAGTCAATTCTCACTTATTATTATTATTCATGGAAAGGTGTCCTTGAACAACCAAGCCAAGCTAGTTTCATTATGATAGCTCTTACTCTTTGATTCAATAAGATGAGAATAGACTTTCAACTTACGAATCCATATTATGTGAGAAAACATTTCACATCGTGGTAGTATGTGTTGATGAGAATATCCTTACGCAACACAACATAGAACATCATCATTTGGCGCTTCAGTCTCAAAGCACCCTTAAAATATTTACATTGGTTTCATAAGATAATAAATAAACTCATACTTTGCCCTTTCAAGTTTCAAAGCTTACTTTCAATCACCAAATCTAGAATTAAAGGTTTTGATAGGTATTATTTCATAAATTCATGTGATTCTATCACTTCATGCTTTAGATCATAAAACTCCTCTTTCATAATCAACAACCCATATCATATGAGCAGAATTTGGAAAACATGGGGGTTTGCATGGGTTCATAGGGGAAACATCATAAAAGAATTGTAAATCATAAATTCATGCATATTAAAATATAATTCAATCATTAAGATCAATAATCAAAAGAACCCATGGTAATTGAAGAAAACCCTAGCTAATTAAGGAATTCTACCTTTTGAAATAGAAGAATTTGGGGACTCCATGAATAAAAGGAATTTATGGATGAAAGTTACCATACCTTTAATCCAAATTCTAGCCTTCAATGGAGAAATTGGACAGTTAGCTTGAAACCTTAGGTTGAATCTTCTTCTTCTTCAAGTTTTAGAGAGAGAATATTTGGAGACTAATTTGGTTTTCTTTTGGGAATTTGGAAGAATGAATTATATGGGGTGAATTTGGGGGTAAAAAGACTTATATAGGGGTCTTAAACATAGACAAAATGACGTAGTATAAGAATTAATTAACTTGAAAAAGACCCAACTACCCCTTGAAATAACTGCCAGGTGACCATCCACGGACCCTAGTCGACGGACCGTGGTCTGACCTACGGTCCGCCCTAGTAGACCGTGGTTTGGTTGTATGTGACTTGATTTTTGGGTCTAGAACCATTGACCCCTGGATCACCGACCGTGGTATGACCTACGGTCCGTAGGTTAAGCCGTGATCCTGGACCTCTAAACTTTGGCAGGGTGGCCAGCCCACAGATCCACCTACAGTCCGTGGTTCAACCCATGGAACGCGGTTGGCCTCCGTAGCTGGCACCTATAACTTCCCAAAATTTGGTTTATTTCCCTCTTTTGGATGCAGGGTGTTACAATATCTCCCCCTTGGGATCATTTGTCCTCGAATGAGATTCTAGGCACATTTTAAACGAAAACATTCAAGACTAGTAGCCCATCATACATGTAACTCATCAAAATGCACATAACCGAGGAGGAAACATCAACTCCAAGCCAAACATACTCAATCCATCAAAAGGAAGCATGAACTACATCTAGCAACCCAATACACATGAATTCTCAAAATTTCTCATGTTCAACGAGTAACTACCTTCTCCCAGCTAAAAGCATGCTCAACACAATCTCATGGATCCTTTATGCATATTTATTCTCAAGAAACATATCTAATTCATGTTCAACAATCATCTCATGAAGTCTATAGGCAACTCATAATCTATGCACAAAAACATGATGAAAACTAAATCATATAGGCAATTTCTTTTAAAACTTAAGCTTTTTTATTAACATGCATAACAGAAGGAAATCATGGTAGCACATAAATCACACATGACTCCTAAAACATAGAACAACTAAGAGGAACTCATTACCTAAAGATAGAGTAGGAGTAGAAGGAAAGTGATGAGGATATTGAGACATCATATCGGCCTTGGCCTCCCAAGTAGCACCCTCAACTAAATGATTCCTCCATAGCACCTTAACGGAAGCAACTTCCTTATTTCTCAACTTCTTGACTTTCCAGTCTAAGATCTCAATAGGAACCTCTTCATAAAAAAGATTCTCTTTAACTTCCAAGCCTTCTAAGGAAACTATGGATGTTGGATCACCAACACATTTCTTTAACATAGAGACATAGTAAACCAGATGCACCGATGTAAACTCATTTAGCAAATCAAGCTCATATGCAACCTTACCAACACATCTCGAAATCTGATATGGGCCTACAAAATGGGGACTAAGTTTCCCTTTCTTACCAAACCGCATTACACCCTCCATAGGTGAGATTTTCAAGTACACCCAATCATGAACATCAAACTCAAGATCCCTTCTTCTAATATTGGCATAAGACTTTTGTCAACTTTGAGCCATTTTCAACCTCTCTCTAATAAGCCGAATCTTCTCTATGGCCTCATGTACCCATTCGGGACCTATGAGAGTAATTTCACCCACCTCAAACCATCCTATAGGAGATATACACCTCCTACCATAAAGAGCCTCAAATGGAGCCATATCAGTACTCAAGTGATAACTATTATTATAAGCAAACTTAATCAATGGTAAATGGTCATCCCAATTACCTTAAAAATCAATCACACAAAAGCTCTCAACATGTTTTCCAAAGTTTGGATAGCACGCTCAGCTTTTCCATCGATTTGAGGATTAAAAACTGAGCTAGGATCAACTTTAGTACCAAGGCCCTTTTGGAATGGCATCCTAAACTAAGAAGTAAATTGGGTACCACGATCTGAAATAATTGACAAGGGCTCTCCTTGCAACCTTACCATCTCTCTCAAATATAACTTAGCATAATCTTCTGCCGAATAGGAAACCTTGACTGGAATAAAATGAGCCAATTTCATCATCCGATCCACTATTACCCAAATCGAGTCATGTTGTCACCGGGTGAGAGGCAAACAAACAATGAAGTCCATATTCACATCTTCCTACTTCCAAGTAGGAATACCAATGTCCTGGAATAAACCTCCCGGATTCTGATGCTCATTCTTTTCTTGTTGAAAATTTAGACACTTAGCAAAAAAACCCGCAATATCCTTCTTCATCCCATTCCACCAATAGATCTCCCTGCAAATCACATTGCATATTGGTGGCTCTCGGGTGAATAGACTACCGAAAACTATGGCCTTCTGCCAAGATCTATTCCCTGAAGTCATCAACATTCGAAACACATAATTGACCTTGATATCTAAGTACCCCATACCTCCTTGGGAGAAAGCCTCAATGGACTTTTTGAGTACCGCCACTTTCAATTCTACCAAAATTTGATTAAGACCTTGCTTAACCTTCACATTCGTCACAAAAGATGATTCAGACCCATTATGAACCATAACACTACCTTTGGTGGAATCCACTAGTTGAACACCTAATCGGGCCAATCTATGAACATCTCGAACCAACTCTTTCTTTTCATCCTCAACATGAGCAACACTACCCATCGGTACTCGACTAAGAGCATCCGCTACCACATTTGCTTTACCGGGTGATAGACAACACTCATGTCATAATCCTTCAACAATTCCAGCCATCTCCTTTGGTAGAGATTAAAGTATTTTTGGTTGAACACATATTCCAAGCTCTTATGATCGGTGAAAACATTAACATGGACCTCATACAAATAGCGCCTCTAAATCTTTAAGCCAAAAACAACCGCCACTAACTCAAGGTCATGAGTAGGATAATTTTTCTCATGGATCTTATGTTGCCTTGAAGCATTGGAAATAACTTTACAATTTTGTATAACCACACATCCTAACCCAATTCTAAAGGCATCACAATATACGACAAAGCCATTTTTACCTTCCAGTAAAGTCAACTGTGGAGCGGAAGTAAGTTTATCTTTCAACTCCTGGAAAATTTTCTCACAAGCTTCCGACCATATAAACTTAGCCTTCTTTTGAGTCAAAGTTGTCAAAGGAGAAGTAATAGAGGAAAACCCCTCTACAAACCTTTTATGGTACCCGGCCAAACCCAAGAAACTTCTAATAACGGAAGAACTTAGAGGTCTAGGCTAACTCTTGACCTCGTCCGTCTTCTTCGGATCAACCTCAATACCCTTGCTTGAAACAATATGATCAAGAAAAGCTACGGACCTTAACCAAAATTCACATTTGCTAAACGTTGGAAGAAGTTGTTGGTCCTTAATAATTTGCAACACAATTCTCAAATGGGAAATATGCTCATTCTCACTACTTGAATAGATCAAAATATCATCGATAAACATAATTACAAACATATCCATGTATTGTCTAAACACCCTATTAATCAAATCAAACGCCACCGGAGCATTTGTCAACCCAAAAGACATGACCAAACACTCATAATGACAATACCGAGTTTGAAAAGCTGTCTTCGAAATGTCATCTTCTTTCACCTCAATAGGTGATAACCCAATCGAAGATCAATCATAGAGAAGTAACTAGCCCTTGAAGTTGGTCAAGAAAATCATATATCCTTTAAGAAGGATACTTATTTTTAATGGTCACCTTGTTCAACTGACGATAATCAATACACATACGAAGGGAACCATATTTCTTCCTCACAAACAAAACTGGAGCACCCCATAAAGAGATACACGGTCGGATGAAACCCTTATCCAACAAATCCTTCAATTGATCCTTTAACTCCTTAAGTTCTACTGGAGCCATTCAATAAGGAGGAATAGAAATAGGTTGCATATCTGGGGGAAGGTTAATAACAAAGTCTATTTCCCGTTCGGGAGGTATACCGAGTATGTCATCTGGGAAAACTTCCAGAAACTCATTTATGATAGGGACCGACTCAAGAGCAAGGGTTTCAGAATCTACATCCCTCACCCTAACTACATTGTAAATGCAACCCTTAGAAATCATCTTTCTATCTTTGAGACAAGAGACAAACTGACCCTTGGGCATAAACTTTCCCCCCTTCCACTTAAGGGTAGGCTCGTTTGGAAATTAAAATCTGACCACATAAGTCCTACAATTTATAGAGGCATAACAAGAATGCAACCAATCCATCCAAAGGATAACATCAAAATCTAACATGTAAAGCTCGACCAAGTCAACAAGAGTAACTCTATGGGATAAGGAAACTGGACATCTTCTATAGACCCTCTTAGCCACAATAGAATCACCCACAAGAGTAGAGACAAAAAAGGGATCTAAAAACACTTCGGGAAGAACATCAAACCTCATAGCCACATATGTATCACAAAACACAAATTAGCACCGGGATCAAGTAAAACATACATATCAAGTTGAAATGTTTTTAACATACCGGTAACCATATCTGGAGAACCCTCTTGTTCACCTCGAGTCTGAAGTGCATAGAAAGGAAACTGAACCACTAGGAGTAGTTTGCTTGCCCTCTCTCCCCTTAGCCATAAGCATTGGGCAATCCCTCATTTTGTAACCACTCTTTTCATATCTAAAGCTACCATCCATGTTGGCTAGACACTTACCATCATGCTTCTTCCCACACTTAGCACAAGTAGACCTAGCCAATGAAGATCCACCACCATTCCCTCCTTGAGGCTTAGGTTTAGACACCCTATCCTTGTTAAACTTAGGAGGAGCATTGGAGGAACCTTGACCAGAAAACTGTTGATGAAACTTAGGACAACCATGTCCATCAGACCTTGCATTAGAAAATTACCATCACTGGTCTTAGCCCTTTTTACCTCCATAGACTCTTCCTTGAGTTTCTCCTATTCAATTTGTTGTGAATGCACCATGAAATGAGAGATGTCCATGTTACCAATAAGCATGGCGGTACGACACTCTTTAACCACCATTTCAGAAACACTCAACACGAACTTACACATCCTCGCCCTAGAATTGGCAACCATTGTTGGAGCATATTTCAACAATTGTGTGAACTTTAGAGCGTATTCCCTCACACTCATGCTTCCTTTACAAAGGTTGATGAATTCAAGCACCTTTGCTTCCTTCATCTCAAGGGGAAATAACCTATCAAGAAAAGAAGATTGAAACATTTCCCAATCTATGGGGCTCGCTTCTACCGATTTTGCCTCTTTCCATTAGTTGTACCACACTTGAGCAACACCTTTCAATTGACAAGCGGACAATTCCACCCTCTCTCCTGAAGTCACTCCCATGATAGAAAGTACCTTATAGACCTTATCGATAAGCTCTTGCGAATCTTCTTCAATCTTGGAGCCATAAAATTTCGGATGGTTCATCCTCATAAAGTCCCTCACTCTTGAAGCCGTCGTAGTCAGATTTGGGCTCACGGGGACTACCACCTCTCTATTGGCTTAGACCATCATGACTCGAGCCAACACTTGAAAAGCTGATCTAAACTCTGCATTTGTAACTTGTTTGGCCAAAGGATTAACCAGAGCATGATGAGGAGCTTGGGAAGGAGCTTCTTGCTCCACATTCTCCCTCACATTCCTTCTATCATAAGCTATTCGCGTAGACATATCCTGAAGAACATAGGGTAAGGATAAAGAGAGAGACTTAATAGAGTTAAACTCTTTGGCACAACTTTAGAGTTTTGATAGAAATGGAGTTTCCTAATCATCTTGTAGCCTCTCATTCATAAATGTGCTCTCTTCACACTTATGGACAAGACTCTACTAGACGTGGCTTATGAGACATCCTAGGACCGTTCTAAACCTTGTGCTCTGATACCAAGTTTGTCCCGACCCAGGGGTGCCCCCTAGATGTAACATGGTGTATAGAACCTCTAAGGACTCCATACAAGTCACTTAGCTATCATAACATAAGAAATATAAGCAATAAGAATCAAACAATATTCCAAGTCCAAAGCATTTTATAAAACGAAAAGCAAAAGTCTAAACTCGTGTCCCATCATAGCCATCAAATACAATTGAATGAAATTGGGCCTAGTCCATACATCATGTCCAAAAAAAATACAAGAAATAAACTAAAATAATGAAATTCGTACTCGAACCATGAGAACTCACCAAGCTCGGGAAATAATCAAAGTCCAAGCTTTAGCCACAATATTGGAACCCTCTTTGTCGGACCATACATTTGGGAAAAATGTAGGCAAGAGTATGCGTTAGTACAAAAATGCACAAAGTTTGAAGGCTATGCATAAAAACATTTAAAACATGCTTCAGAGGAACATTTCATTTCAAGACATGCAATCCACCAAGTAAAACATAATATAAGAAGGTTAGAAAGCATAAATCATAACATCATGGTCAATGTAAGCCAAATCATCTTTAAATCTTTGAAGACATATGAGATACTCCTTGAGTAACCTTAGTTCACTTTTAGTCTTGTTGTGGGAAAATTAGCCTTAACCGACATAGAGACCATGTGAGCTATAACATGATCCCCCGGTGTCTCCCACACCGAAAAAGGTTGTTCTACTTGCCTAAGGTAGAACCATGAACTTCTAGCTTAAGTGGATCCACTAGCTAATCATCCTATGGGGACACATAGTTTATGGGATAAGGAGATTGTTACTAGAGACCCGACCTATACTAACGATAGAGCTTACATCTCAATAGATTGCTTCTAGAAACCCAACCTCTACTAACGGGAGAGCTTCCATCTCAAATCAATATACACTCGGTGCTAAGCATAATTCCCACAAAATAATCAATTCTCACTTATAATTATCATTCATGGAAAGGTGTCCTTCAACAACCAAGACAGGCTAGTTTTATTAGGATAGCTCTTATAACAACCAAGCCAAGCTAGTTTAATTAGGATAACTTTTAGTCTTTGATTCAATTAGGTGAGAATAGCCTTTCAACATAAGAATCCATATTATGTGAGAAAACCTTTCAGATCATGGTAGTATGTGATTATGAGAATAGCCTTTCACAACACAATATCAAACATCATCATTTGGCACTTTGTTCTCAAAGCACCCTTAAAATATCTACACAGGTTTCATAAGATCATGCATAAACTCATACTTTGCGCTTTCAAGGTTAAAAAGTTACTTTGAATCACTAAATCTAGAATTTAAGGTTTAGATAATGATTATATCATAAATTCATGTGATTCTATCACTTCATGCTTTATTTCATAAAACTCCTCTTTCATATTCAACAACCCACATCATATGATCACAATTTGGAAAACATGAGGGTTTACATAGGTTTTACGGGAAACATCATAAAAGCATTGTAAATTATCAATTCATGCATATTAAAACATAATTAAATCATTAAGATCACTAATCAAAAGAAACCATGGTAAATGAAGAAAACCCTAGCTAATTGGGGAATTTTACCTTTTGAAATAGAGGAACATGGGGACTCCATGAATGAAAGAAAATCATGGATGAAAACTACCATACCTTGAATCAAAATTCTAGACATTAATTGAGAAATTGGACCCTTAGCTTGAAACCTTAGGTTGAATATTCTTCTTCTTCTTCAAGTTCTAGAGAGAGAATATTTGGAGAGTGATTTTGTTTTCTTTTGGGAATTTGGAAAAATGAATTAGATAGGGAGAATCGAGGGGTTAAAACAGGTATATAGGGGTCCTAAACTTTCGCAAAACAACAAAGTATAGTAATTAATTAATTAGGAAAAGACCCAACTACCCCTTAAAATAACTGTCAGGTGACCATCCACGGACCCTAGTATGCAGGGGCGGACCCACGTTGTATCCAGGGGGTTCACCTGAACCCCCTCGGCAAAAAATTACACGATATATATAAGGTAAATTTTCTGTATTTTTCTAGATATATATATTTTGAACCCCCTAAATAATAAAGAGAAACTGATGGCGCAGTGGAAAGTACCTCCAAAATTATGTTGTACGTCACTAGTTCAAATCCCAAAGAAAGCATTTTACCTTTTACTTATTCAGTTTAAGTTTTTTAAAAATTTTCAGTTCTTTTTTTCAAGTTTTTTTTAGTTTTTTTTTACTTTAAAAAATGTGCTAAAAGTTTGGTTTTAAACCCAAAAGAATTCAAGGTTTCCATTTCTAAAGGCGTATTTACACGTTTATACTTTTATTTTTTGAACCCCCTGAACGAAAATCCTGGGTCCACCACTGCTAGTATGGACTGTGGTCTGACCTACGGTCCTTCCTTGTGTACCATGGTTTGGTTGTTAGGGACTTGAATTTTTTTGTCTCAAACCACGCACCTTTGGACCATAGATTGTGGTCTGACCTACGGTCCGTAGGTCTGTGGTCTTGGATCTCTAAACTTTGGTAGTGTGCCATACCCATGGACCTACCTACGGTCTATGGTTCAACCCACGGGCCGTGGTTGACCTCCATTGCTAGCACATGCAGCTTCCAAACATCTTGTTTATTTCTCTCTTTCAAATACAGGGTGTTACAGAAGTGCATAGAATCAGTTTCGCTTTGGAGAATTTGAACCCGAAATACTAGGCATAGCTTGCTTACCTTCTCTTCCCTTAGCTATAAGGGATGAACAATCTCTTATTTGATGACCACTCTTACCACAACTAAAGCAACCATTCATGCTGGAGAAGCACTTACCCTCATGTTTCCTTCCATACCTAGCAGGCGTAGACATAGAGAATGAAGATCCACCACCATTTCCTCTTTGAGGATCAGGGTTGAACAACCCATCTTTTTTGAACTTAGGAGTAGCATTGGAGAAACCTTGGTCGAATAACCTTTTTCAGAACTTAGAACGAATATGCCCATCAGACCTTGAATGTGAGTAGTTACCGTCACCTGACCTTTCTCTTTTTGCCTCCCTAGACCTTTCCTTACATTTCTTCTCTTCAAGTTGTTGAGAATGAAACATGAGATATGAAATGTCCATATCATAGATAAGCATGTCGTTACGATATTCCTTAACCAACATGTCGGACACACTCAAAACAAAATTACTTATCCTTGCCCTAGGGTCGGCAATCATAGTAGGAGTATACCGAGACAATTGTCTGAACTTAAAAGTATATTAATTCACACTCGTATTTCCTTGATGATTGTTGATGAATTTAAACAGTTTTTCCTCCATCATTTCAAGGGGAAAGAAGCTATATAGGAAAGCAACTTTGAACTTTTCCCAATCAAGAGGACTTGTCTCTTCCGCCCTCTCTTCTTTCCATTGCTTGAACCATATTTAAGCAGCACCCATAAGTTGATAAGTGGCAAACTTTGTCTATTACACCAGCGTCACTCCCATGATCATCAACACCTTTATACACCTGATAATTGAACTCTTGAGGATCTTCATCAAACATAGTACCATGAAACTTCAGAGGATTAATTCTAGTAAAGTTTGTCACTCTAGTTGTCGTCGTACCCACATTTGGGTTCACAGGTACCACAACCTCCCTATTGGCTTGATCCGACATGGCTTGAGCAAACACTTGAAAAGCAGCCCAAAAATCTACATTAGTCACTTGCTTGGCCAAAGGGTAGATTGGAGCTTAAGGAAGAGCTCCTCGTTCCATATTTTCTCCCGCATTCCTTCTAGAATATGCCCTTCGAGTTGCCATATCTTGTAGAGCATCGGGTAAGGATTAGGAGAGAGACATTATAGAGTTAAACTCTATTGCATGATTCTAGAGTAATGAAAGAAGTAGAGTTTCCTAAATATCTTGTAGCCACTCATTCATAACTATGGCGTACTTAACAGTCATGAACAAGACTCTACTAAACGTGGCTTATAAGACTTCCTAGGAACTTTCTAAACCTTGTGCTATGAATACCAAGTTTGTCAGGACCCAAAGTATACCTGATATACCATGAGTTTACAGTATATTTGATGTATTTCTTTAGAAGTTGTGTGTGCCTAAGGCTATATTGTATTATAAATATTGTGTTTTCTATCATGTTTGTAGGAAATAGGTGTGGAATGAAGTTGATGGAGATGACAACTGAAATTATACAGAAGTAGCCACCAAAAGAGTGACCCACGGACCGTAGGTCTTGTGACTGGCCATCGTTGGGCAGGAGTGGAAGGATAATCAAAGAATTTTGACAAAATGTGGATCTACGAAGCAACTGACAAATCGTAGGTTGACCCACGGGCCGTCCTGAACATCCACCGATGAGTTCAGACAGTTGAAGTTCCAGTACCTTATGAAAAATCCTAAGTGTGAAGCCACAGAAGTGGATCCACAGACTGTAGTTAGACCCACGGCCATCCTGCACGTCCATCATTGATGATCTGAGAATGAAGGTTCCAGTACCTGTTGAAAAGTTGCTAAGTGTTGACCCACTGAGGGTGACATACGGACCGTAAGTCAACCCACGGTCCATAGGTCGTGTCGTCGACAAAAATTGCATCCAGACTACTTATTTCCTTATTTTGTTTCCTTTTTGTTTAGGACATATTTTTCTATAAATAGGGTATGTAAACCTTATTTTTGGAGGTTAGACAACATTGTTTACTTTTAGTTCTTGGTATTTTGTGGAATTAACTTGCAACTTTATCAATTTGATTTCCATATTTCATTCTATAAGATTTTAACTCTGCAATTCAATTGGAGATTTTGGGTTTCTTCTACTTAAATCGTAAGTTCATGAATTCTTCTTATCAAAACATGAATTGTGTTCTTTCAAGCATGAGTAGCTAAATCCACAACTATGGTTGTGGGAACCATAAGCAATTAACAATGTATGAATAATAATTAAGTAATTCTTGAATAGTGTTTATGCATGTACTGGTAATTCTTTCGCTTAGAAGTTTTTTTAACGAGTGCACGTGTTAAAACTCGTGGATACTGGACAAAGGAGGTAGTTAATGAGAAAAGAATTAACAACAGAGATTTAGTGGATACTGTCTAATAGTCTAATGTCAATTGGTGTGAGGGTGAAAACTAAATCATACATTGATGTGATGTCTAATCTGAGGTAAAGGTAAGGGTTAGTAAAGTATACACTCATAGTCGGACCAAGGTGTGTAGTGAAATTCCTATTTGGAGGACCAATCACTCAGGGATACATATCTTACCAACTTTGCATGTAAAACACTAGGAAATGATTACTATTATTAGGATTACCGTGTTAAACACTTGTAGGGAACACATACACCCTAGTTTCTTTTTCATATTGATAATCAAAAGTTTGAATCCTATGCACTTGTTACTCAATGAACAATCAGTTATTTGCTTACAACCCCACCTTTAATTACTTGTTTCAGAAATAGTTTGACTAAACGGATATAGTAGTGAGTTAAGTTTAAGTCTGAATCATATTCCTCGTGGGATCGACCCCAACCTACAAGTTGGGTTCTTTATTTGACGAGGACCGCTTATACTTCTTTAGGGAAGTGTAATTTGAGCGTATCAAATTTTGGCGCCACTGTTGGGGAATAAGGCTTTTAGATTATGTTTAACTACATTATTTAACTTTAGTCAATTATTTCCTAATTTTACGTTTTGTTTTGTTTTTCTTTTCTTTTCTACAGGATTCTACTCTAGTGTATGCCAAGTACATAGAGTCGAGGTGAAACATTGACCCCATACGATCCTAAACTAAGCAAGACTTTGAGAAAAATGGCAAAGCAAGCGGTCCATAACAATACAATCATAGATGAGCATGAGGAGGAAGTGAATAATAAGAATGCTCAGGCTCGTGGTGGTAATCTACTCGTAGATGCATTGAGGGTACTGAAACCACTAGAACCAAGGTTGCGTGATAATTACAGGGTTGAATTCAATACAATTGAATCAGAAGGACCTATTGTTCTCCCTCCTATACCTCTAGGGCATACATTTTTGGTGCCCAGCAGTCTGATGCAAAAGCTTACAACAAGGGGGTTGTTTTCTGGTCTAGCTTCGGAAGATCTATATGGGCACATGGTTAAGTTGAGAAGTGTCTGCAAAAGTTGTGTGGGACGATCGGAGTTGGATATGAATGTCATAGGTTTGAGATTCTTCCCTCTATCATTGACCGGTGATGCTGCAATGTGATTTTGTGAGCTTTCATATAACTCGATACATACATGGGACCAATTGCATAAGGTTTTCATAGCAAAGTATTTTCCTTTTTCAAAGAAGTTGAATCATAAGGACAAACTCAACAATTTCATAGCACTACCTGGAGAGTTTGTGAGCATTTCATGGGATAAGTTCACTGCATTCATAAGAAATGTTCTGAATCACCACATCAATGACGAGTCACTAAAGAAGTACTTCTACAGAGGTGAAGATGACAATGGAATGGCTGTGCTGGATACTATTACTAGAGGATCATATGGTGAGTGCGCTTTTGAGGAGATCACTGAAAAACTAGAGAAGATTTCCTGAAATAATAAAGCATGGAGCACTAGAAAGTCAGACACTGGAAGAAGCACATTTGCAGTTCAAGCTGCACCTAGTAAATCTACTGATGACATTCGTGAGAAGATCGCTCAGATGAGGACATAACTTTGGTTGATATTGAAGCATGTGAGCAGCAGTGTAGAAAAGGTGAATGCGGTAAATTACATAACTAGACCTCCACCAGCACCAGTTGAGGACTGCTACTATAAGAAGGGTGTGTACTTGGTGAATGATCAGACGGGGGTTTCCAAGCCAACGCCCAAGGTTCCAACTCGAATAATTGGCGCTAAGGTCAAGGAAGCCTAGTTCGAAACTATGGAAACTACAATCGAGAGGGAAACTATGTCCAGGATGGTAACTACAATCATGATAACAACTACAACCGAAACAACTATTGCAACCAAATAAGAGAGTTGGGCCTTCTGTTCCACCTTCAAATCGGGAATCTGGCAATAAAGAAGATGGGGGTAGTATGTCACGCATTGAGAATATGATGCAAAAGATGATAAAGAGGTTTGATGAGACTGTGAGAATGTGAAAGAGATACGAAATGACTTGTCTAGATTTGGTCAAAAAGTTGATGCCCATGCAGTGTCGATAAAGCAACTTGACTAGCAGTTTAATCAGTTATCCACTATCGTGAACCCACATCAGCCTGGCACACTTCCTAGCAACTCCATCTAGAATCCAAAGATTGATGGGCATTGTATGGCAGTCCCTACTCAAAGAGGTAAACAAACCATTGATCCCCCTATGTCATCTGAGGTTGAGATTGTGGTAGAAAGAGATGAAGATGAGATCGAGGTTACTGGAAAGTCTAAAAATGCTACAGAGAAAGAAATGGAAGTGACACAAAAAGTCGTTCCCATGCCTAGACCTCCACCTCCATTCCCACAGAGATTGGTGAAGAAGACCAAATAAGGTAAATACCGTAGGTTAATAATTATGTTGAAGCAGCTTTCCATCAATGTTCCATTGATAGAGGCTTTGGATCAAATGCCTGGGTATATGAAATTTATGAAGGATTTGGTGACCAAAAAGAGGGATGTTAGTTTTGAGGATGATGCAAGGTTACAACATTGTAGAGCTATTGGTACATTGTCATTAGTGCAAAAGAAAAAGGATCTTGGAGTTTTCACTATTCCTTGTACCATTGGGTTGTTGCATTTTGCGAAGGCATTGTGTGATTTGGGTGCTAGCATTAATTTGATGCAATTGTCTATCTACAAGAAGTTGGGTTTAGGGGCTCCAAAACCGACTGCGATGCGACTACTCATGATAGATAGAACTCTAAAAAAGCTCATTGGTGCTCTCCAAGATGTCCTTGTGAAATTGGAGTCGTTCATTTTTTCGGTGGATTTTGTGATACTTGATTATGAGGTTGATTTTGAGGTTCCCATCTTCTTAGGGAGACCATTCCTTGATACTGGGTATGCCTTGGTCGATATGGAAAAAGGGCAGATGAAGTGCCGATTGAAAAATGAAGAGGTAACTTTCAATAGATGTAGGTCTATGAAGAAGGAAAGTGATCTCAAGTCAGTATCAGTGGTGAATCATATTGTGGAGCGAGGTTCTGAAGTTTCTATCGAAGAAAGGTTGGGTGTTGATGCACTGGCAGCGGTAATGATGAATTTTGAGGGTGATAGTAATGAAGACTATGATGAATTAGTTGCCGCACTTGATAGGTTCGAATTTCGTTCCAAACCAAAAAAATTTGAGCTAGATATGAAGAATCGCGACTCTCTACCCGAAACACCATCTGTGAAAGAAGATCCAAAATTGGAGCTCAAGGCTCTACCATCGCATTTGAGGTATGTATTCTTGGGAAGAGATGTCAGTTTACCAGTAATCATTGCGGCCGATTTGAGTGAGGTACAAGTAGAGACATTGGTTTCTGTGTTGAAGAAGTTCAAGCGGCCTATTGGATAAACTATTGCGGACATTATTGGGATTCCTCCTGCCATTTGTTCTCATAAAATACAGCGCATGTCGGACAACAAGCCAAGTATTGAGCACCAAAGAAGATTAAATCGTCTTATGCAATAGGTCATGAAAAAGGAAATCATCAAATGGTTAGATGCTGGAGTCATATACCTCATTCCAAATAGTAATTGGGTCTTTCCTGTTCAGTGTGTACCTAAGAAAGGTTGGATTACTATCATTCCTAATGTGAAAAATGAGCTTATTTCGATGAGGCCGGTGACTGGATGGAGAGTATGCATGGACTACCACAAGCTTAATGCTTGGACAGAAAAAGATCACTTCCCGATGTTGTTCATGGATTAGATGATGGATCGTCTTGCTGGTAAGGGTTGCTATTGCTTTCTTGATGGGTATTCGGGGTACAATCAGATCTCCATTGCTCCAAAAGACCAAGAGAATACCACCTTCACTTGTTTGTATGTGACTTTCGCCTTCAAAAGGATGTTATTTGGGTTTGGTAATGCTCCAGTGACCTTCCAGCATTGCATGATGTCAATACTTTCAGATATGGTGGAGGACAATATTAAGGTATTTATGGATGATTTCTATGCGGTAGGTGCATCGTTTGATGCAATTGGCCGAGGTACTGAAACAGTGTGAAGAGTGCAATGTTGTGCTCAATTGGGAAATGTGCCACTTCATGGTGAAAGAGGGGATAGTTCTGGGTCATCAGATTTTTGAGAAGGGTATTGAGGTTGATAGAGCTAAAGTTGAGGTAATAGAAAAGCTTCCACCACTGTTAAAGGTGTTACAAGTTTTCTTGGGCATGCAGGTTTTTATCAGAGGTTTATTATAGATTTCTCTAAATTTGCACACCCATTGTGCAAACTGCTCAAAAAGGAGTGTAAGTTTGATTTTGGTGATGCTTGTCAGAGAGAATTTGGAGAGGTAAAGCAAGGCTAGTTTCCACACCTATCATTATTTTGCCGGATTGCGGGCAACTGTTTGAAATAATGTGTGATGCGAGTGGAGAGGTTCTTGGTGTGGTATTGGGACAGAGGCAAGAGAAGATTCTTCATCCGATTTACTATGCTAGCAAAGCTCTGAATGTGGCTCAAAAGAACTATATGGTGAATCAACAGGAGCTCGTTGCTCTGGTTTTAACATTTGAGAAATTTTGATCCTACTTACTTGGTACTAAGGTTATAGTGCATTCTGACCATTCTACATTGAGATATATGATGACTAAAAAGGATACAAAACCGAGGTTGATCAAATGGGTATTGTTGTTGCAAGAGTTTGATTTAGTGGTAAAGGATAGAAAGGGGACAGAGAATCAGATTGCCTACCATTTGTCCAGATTAGAAGAAGAAGCTATGCTCAAGCTAGGAGATGTGGCTGAAATTAATGATGCATTCCTAGACGAACATGTATTGGCTGCTTCTTATGATCTTATTCCTTGGTTCACGAATTTTGCTAATTACTTAGCAAGCGATTTGGTTCCATCGGATTTGTCATTTCACCAAAGGAATAAGTTTATGCATGATGTGAAGAAGTTATTTTTGGATGAGCCTTGCTTGTTTCGTATTTGTGTTGATGGGATTATTCATCGGTGTGTGTGAGGTTGAGATGATGAGTATACTAGAGATGTNTTAGCAAGCGATTTGGTTCCATCGGATTTGTCATTTCACCAAAGGAAAAAGTTTATGCATGATGTGAAGAAGTTATTTTTGGATGAGCCTTGCTTGTTTCGTATTTGTGTTGATGGGATTATTCATCGGTGTGTGTGAGGTTGAGATGATGAGTATACTAGAGATGTATCATTAATCGCCTGTTGGTGGGCATCATAGTGGTATTCTGACTGCTCATAAAATTTTGCAGTGTGGGTATTACTGGCCTACCATCCACCAAGATGCTCATGATTTCGCAAAGTCTTGTGACTGTTGCCAAAGAGAATGAGGAATTTCAAAGAGGCAAGAGCTACATATGAATCTGATATTGGTGATTGAGTTATTTGATGTTTGGGGCCTTGACTTCATAGGTCCATTTGTGATTTCACATGGGATGAAGTATATTCTTATTGCGGTTGACTATGTATCGAAATGATTGGAAGCAATTGTGCTTTCAAACAACGAGGGTAAGAGTTTCACCGCATTTCTAAAAAAAAGTTTCTTCTCCATATTTGGTAAACCTAGGGAAATTATCAAGGATAGAGGTTCTCACTTTTGTAATAAGTTGGTCAAGGCGTTTCTAGAGAAATATGGAGTTCGTCACAATGTAGCTACTGCTTACCATCCGCAGTCTAGTGAGCAAGTTGAAGTGTCAAACAGAGAGATACAGAAAATCCTTGCAAAGACTGTGACCGCCAATAGAAGGGACTGGTCAAGAAAGCTTGATGATGCTCTATGGTCCTATCACACCGCATCCAAGACTTCCATAGGTATGTCTCCCTACCAACTTGTATATGGGAAGTCATGCCATTTACCGGTAGAGCTAGAGCATAAAGCCATGTGGGTGCTAAAGAAGTTGAATTTGGATTAGGGCTCCGCATCAAGTCAAAGGATACTGGGTATGAATGAGCTTGATGAGTTTTGCCTGAATATGAAAGTTCAGCCTTGTACAAGGAGAAGATGAAGAAGTATCATGATCAAAAGATTGAAAAGCATGAATTTGTTGCGGGTGATCTGGTGTTTCTATTCAACTCAAGGTTGTGCTTGTTTCCTGGCAAGCTCAAGTCCAAGTGGACCGGGCCAGTCACCCAAGTATTTCCACATGGAGAGGTCGAGCTCGAGCATAAGGAGGGAACAAGGTTCAAAATGAACGGACAGAGAATCAAGGTTTACGTGGGAAAGTCAGAGAGTGCAAGAAGTAGTAGAGGCCTACTATCCTGATGAAGTCTGAGTAATCAAGGTGTTTGAGTCGTGTTGTGAAGTTCAATCAAGCGTTGCTTGGGAGGCAACACTAGATGTACAATCTAGCCAACTATAGGTTTTCTTTTCAATATAGGAGTTTTCTTCTTTTATTTTGATTTTCGTAACTCTTTAGATAGGTGTTTTATTTTTATATTAGTGTTTGCTAGATATAGAGTGGGGTCCGTGTCTAAAAAGTGTGCAGAAAATGTAAACAGAAAGTCCTAATGATTGCTACGTGTGTAGGGACGAAAGGAGAAATCTGCAGAAAAACAGCAGTACAGTGTTCTACGGACCCCATCGACTGTTCGTTGGTCAATCCACGGACTGTAAATGGCATCCATAGATCCTAGGTAAGTTCCCAAATTTTTCTAAGTGTCAGGGTGACCTATGGACTTAACCCACGCTTCATAGGTTGACCCACAAACCGTCAACGGGGTCTCGTGGGTCCAAAATTAGGGTTCTGCCAACCTGACCCAGACTCCTTTTAAATAAAACCCTTTCATTTTAAACATTTCCCATGTCTATATATTCCCCCCCCCCCCAACGGTTTTTCAACCGTCAACATCCCCATAATCACGCTAATAACTCCCATATCATCCCCCCTAATAAATTTCCCATATCACATAATTCCCTTGTTCTCTCACAAATCAGTCTCATAAGATCTTCTCCCCTAAATCGATTTCACAAGTCTAGGTTCGATGTCAAAAGGCTAGAAAAGGTTCAAAGAGTTCATTGCAATAACACACTTACCCACTTTGATTACTTGTAAGGTAAACGACTTCACCCTAACTTTGAATTTTTTTGTTCATTGTTTAAATTTTGAAGTCACGAAGTTAGATCTTGACCTTGAATTGTTAATATTCTAGTTGCATATTGAATTGTAGTTAGAAACACCCTTGGAACGATAGAATGTGAGTGTGTTATGAGTTAAAACCACATAAATCAAGTAATGGGTCTAATTGGATGTTTTTACTTAGGGTTCATAGTTTGATAGGTTAAAAAGTTAAATTTTGTGCATTCGGAACCCTAAGGATGATAAACTACCATCTTATATATTGAAATGCATGTATAGGCCAAGTTTGTTTATGTAATTATTGAAAGAAAAGGCATGAAATTGAGTCAAGTTCTGAAACGTGGCACATAACTCACCCACGACTCCCCGTCCACGGATCGTAGGTCGAGGTCCGTGAGTCTGTTGGACACAAAGTTTTCACTAATTGTCAAACCACGATGTGGAATACGGTCTGTCGTTCCATCGACGGACTGTTCTACACATCTGAGATCTAATTTTGGGTACTCTGACCTACAAAGGGGACCCACGGACCGTCGTTCCATTGACGAACCGTAGGTGCCCACCATGGGTCAATAGTTTAGCTACTGTCCAAAAGCAATTTTTGTTTGGGTCCGTTTCTTATTCTAAAATTCTTCCATGTGTTTTATTGTCTTGTTTTGGTACTAACTAAGCTTCCACAGGTACCATGGCTCCTAACCAAGCCCTCACCTACGCTCCAACAGGCAAGTCCAAGTCTGCAGCAACTTTTCGACGGCTAATCGCTAACGATGATGATGAGTACATTCTGCTAGCCACCATGACCTCCCCTACTGCTCCCTCCACAACTATGAACAGAGCCCAGCAGGTGATTTCCAACAAGGTTACTACCCCCTAGTCTGAGGAGCGGGCCACACCGATCAGCTCACAGGCTGACTCTGAGTTGTAGTTCGGCCCCGGTTCGAGCGACAGCACCGCCTCCTCTGCTGAGGCTGATAGTACGGGCGACATTCCAGTGACCCTAGTTCTGAGCCTGCACCAGTCACTACGGAGCCTAACAGGTGGTGTGTGACAGGGAAATATCAAATATACAACGATGCTCGCATATTGAATAAGCACGGGAAGATGGTCAGAGTTGTTACTAAGGAGCATCGTGTTCTCACAGGCAGCCTCCACACAACTCCAGTCATCAACCATCTTTTTCGGAGGCACGAATATGAGTGGATGGAATGGATCCTAGGGTCCTATAGCGAGGAGATAGTTCGAGAGTTCTATATTTCTTATATGGCCAGCGTCAGAAATTCCATCTCCAAATGGGCCAAGCCCACCGTTCAGCCTCCTCTCAAGGTCACCTTAGTGCGAGGTTTCTCGATCTATATATCAGGTGTCACCCTTCGGAAGTTTATCTATGGCCTAGACCACACTCTACCCATCAATACAGCAGATTTCTACTATAGGATGGGTATCGTTCAGAGTGGGCCATTTTAGAAGAATACCGATCAGAGGGAGTCATTTTTAAGGTGGCTAGCACGACTTCTTGCCACAGACTGAGAGCACGCTGAGTGGGTTCAGACTCTTAGCCTGGGTATCAAAAAGGCTAAATTGATCTTCACCGTGAAGTTCTTCTTACTTCTGGTGCGGAATAGACTGTCCCCAACCAAGGCGGACAATGTGGTCACATGGGACTGGGCCGTGATGGTTGCAGCCATAGTAACAGATTTTGAGATAGACTTTTCCCACATCCTGATTGCGGAGATTCATGAGAAGGCCTTCAAGGACACCACCGCCCTGCCCTTCATGTGCCTCATCTTCCAGCTCTGTAGGGATGTCTTTGTCCCCATTTAGCACTGTGAGCGGTTGCTTAATGCAACCAAGACTCTTGATATCGGCCTTATTTGGGATGATGTCAATGTAGCTGCACCTTGCAGGGAGCCACAGGTTGAGGTACCACCATTAGGAGATGATCTTGCTACGGATGTGGAGCAGATGAAGGTTGATGACACTGCCTCTCAAGCCCCTACAACAGATTCCCAAGCACTTCTGTCTTGGGCCGCCAATCACTCCCCTATCTCATCTAGAGCCACTCCCTCTTCAAGGTCCACCGCCATCCCTCTAGCTTGAGTTCTGAAGCTGGAGACACAGAAGGCCACCTTGCTGCAATATATTAGGTCGTGGATGCAACGTTTGATTGAGCAGTATGATCGTAGGATGGAGCAGTTAATGGACTAGAAGTCTCAAGTCGTTCATTAGTGCTTAGATGTGTTCGAGCTATGAGACCTGGAGAGGCCGGCCTCGACTATTAATTTGTCTACCTTCCAGAGAGAGTTGGCAAACCTTCGTGCTAATCTGGATACCCTCCTAGCCCCTCCAAAGTCTACAACAGATGCTGCCCCTGTAGAGGAGGTTGATACCGTGGTAATGTCTACCTTATTTGGCGATTCCATGCCACCACTGGATTCTTCCCGTGCTACTGGGAAGCGCTCCCACTCCGACCGCACTGCTGACACTGAGGAGTCCCACAGACTTAGAAAAAAAGAGCGTCAGCAATTAGAAGAGGTTACGAGGGCATCATTACTAGAGGAAGAGATAATACAATAGTGGGCCAGGGAGATAGGGGTTGGCCCATCCGGCAGTGTGAGCACTATTAAAGGTGATGGGAGAGTTGATGTGAGCACTACTAAGGGTGCTAGGCTGTTGATGGGAGAGCTACTGATGGCGTTCCGAGTATTAATCCAGCAGGCTCCGGAAAACCGAACCCACCCACTTCTTGAGAGGTCTTCGGCGTATATGCGCCACATGTTTGCTTCATCATAGCCTTTACTTTTGATTTTTGTGCAATGGGTACAATTACACCTTATTTTGTTGGGGGTGGGATAAATAAATTGTGAGTGATAGGGTGAACTGTGAGTAACTCAACTCATAATCCTCTCTTGGGTCTTGCCTGTGTTCTTTTCACCGAGAGATTGTTTTAATTTTTGCTGAACCGGCATGTTTAGGAATGTAAAATGAAACCATGATGGCATAAAAAGAATGAAAAATATTATCTTCGTCAAAAAAAGTGTGAAATGTTCTAGATCTTTAGGCATGATAAGTTGAAAGTGCTGGATCTCAATGTGACATGATAAGGAACCAATTTGACCACATAACTTAAACTAAGGCTTGAACTGGGTAATCGAATAATCTGATAATGAAACAATGTGCCAAGTGTGTGTGAGAAGAGCTTGAATGTTCATACAATGTGTGCCAATCTAGAACTTAACCCATTGGTCCTGCTAAAATAATCTAGGATAGAAGTTTGGAAGTGATCATAGGCCCTTGTTCAAATAAGTCAACTAAATCCTCAAATAATCCAACAAAATCAAGTAAATGTTTCCTTTGATCCAAATGTTTGAGCCTAATATAGACCACTTCTTTCAATTCACCTAACTCACCTTCCATAAAATAATTGTATTGGCCCCGGTCCCTCCTTGGACATGTGCACCTTGACTTAGGCCAAAAGCCAAAGTTGAGGCTGGCTAATTCAAAAGTTACCGTGATTTTGGCCCTGGTCCGACATCGGATATTATGCACCTCAACTTATGCTAAACCCATAAGTTGAGGGTTGATGTGAAAAAGGAAACTGAAAGAAAAAGGGTATGAAAAGAGTTGTGTGTTGAAGAGAGAACCAGAAAAGAAAGGATGTGACCTTGTGCAAATGAAGCAAAAAGATGCAAACAAAACTGCTGAAAGAAATAAAGAAAAATAAAGTGAAAGAAAAAGAAAAAATTGGAATATAAGAGCTATAAAGTCAAGAGTCACATCTGTGTTGAAGAGAGTCATGAGAAAGAAATTAAAATGAAAGGATGTCAAGAATAGGTTGAGAAAAGAGGTAAAAATCCAATGTAATGTCAAGTAGGGTAGAAAGTCACTAAAAAGTACCCAAATGTACCACACCTGGCCTTGAGCCTACGTTACAAGCTAAGAAAGTCCTATGGTGATCCTAGCAACTAGTTTGGAGAGTCTAAGCAATGAAAATAAGGGCAAGCCTATAGTATTGAGCACTAACTGTACTTCAAGTCACTTTTGAGCGTGAGTGTTGAATGAATCCAAAATAAAACTTGAAAGACATATCTCTTGTTTGTGGATAAGGATTTCTTTTGAAGTGAGGGCACTAGTTACATTGTTGGAGAATTGATACCTTGGTGATTACGAAGGGTGTATGATGTTATGTCTATTGGTCGATCTATGTCAAGTTTTGATCAGTATGAGTTAGTTTGTTGAGTATACATGAAGAGATTTGCACTAGAAAAAAATTGGAATGGATTGAAAAAGTGATGTGATTGCTTAAGTTTGTATTTTTGCTTCTATGTAAGTGTCGTTTAGAGTTTAGTGTGTCACTTGAGGACAAACAACAAGTTTAAGTTGAGGGGGTTGACATACCGTGATTTTATGGTATTTTTTATGCATTTTACTTAGAAGTTTTGTGTGTCTATGGATATATTGTATTAGAAATAATGTGTTTCGTATAATGTTTGCAGGAAATAGGCGTGGAATGCAGTTGATGGAGATGACAACTAAAATTATGTAGAAGTAGCCACCCACGGACCATAGGTTCTGTGACGGGCTGTCGTTGGGCAGGCGTAGATGGATCATCAGGGAATTCTAACCAATTGTGGAACTACGAAGCAACTGACGGACCGTAGGTCAACCCAAGGGCCTTCCTGCATATCCGTTGATGAGTTCAGAGAATTGAAGTTCCAGTACCTTATGAAAAATCCTAAGTGTTGAGCCACGGAAGAGGACCCATAGACTGTAGGTAGACCCATGGTCAGTCCTGCACGTCCGTCATTGATGATCTGAGAGTGAAGGTTCCAGTACCTGCTGAAAAGTTGCTAAGTGTTGACCCACGGAGGGTAACCTACGGACTGTAGGTCGACCCACGGTCCGTAGGTCGTGTCGTCGACAGAAACCGCATCCAGACTGCTTATTTCCTTATTTTGTTTCCTTTTTGTTTAGGACATGTTTTTCTATAAATAGGTTATGTAAACCTTCTTTTTAGAGGTTAGACAACATTGTTTACTTTTAGTTCTTGGTATTTTGTCGAATTAACTTGCAACTTTAGTAATTTGATTTCTATATTTCGTTTTATAAGATTTTAACTCGACAATTCAATTGAAGATTTCAAGTTTCTTCTACTCTAATCGTAAGTTTATGAATTTTTCTTATCAAAACATGAATTGTGTTCTTTCAAGCATGAATAACTAAATCCATTACTAGGGTTGTGGGAACCATGAGCAATTAACAACATATGAATAATAATTAAGTAATTCTTGAATAGTGTTTATACATGTATTGGTATTATTTCCCTTAGAAGTCTTTTTAACGAGTGCGCGCGTTAAAACTCGCCTCGTTGCCACTTGCTGGACCAAGGAGGTTGTTAATGAGAAATAAATTAGCAACAGAGATTTAGTGGATGCTATCTAATATTCTAATGTCAATTGGTGCGAGGGTGAAAACTAAGTCATACATTGATGTGATGCCTAATCTGAGGTAAAGGTAAGGGTTAGTAAAGTATACACTCGTAGCCGGACTAAGGTGTGTAGTGAAATTCCCTATGTGGAGGACCAATACCTTAGGGATACCTATCTTACCAACTTGAATGTAAAACACTATGAAATGATTACTATTATTAGGATTACCGCGTTAAATGCTTGTGGGGAACATATACATCCTAGTTTCTTTCTCATATTGATAATCAAAAGTTTGAATCATGCTCACTTGTTACTCAATCAACAATGGGTTATTTGCTTACAACCCCCCCCCCTGTCCCCAATCTTTAAATACTTGTTTCGGAAATAGTTTGATTAAACAAATATAGTAGTGAGTTAAGTTTAAGTCTGAACCATATTCCTCGTGGGATCGACCCGAACCTACAAGTTGGGTTCTTTATTTGACGACGACCGCTTCTTTAGGGAAGTGCAATTTGAGCGTATCAATACCCTAGGCGTAACATGGGGTATAAGACCCTGAGAGGCCCTTTACAAGCCACTTAGCATACATCATACAAGATAATATAGTTTTATGAGTTTGAAAGACAATTCAAAATCATAAGTGTTTATACAATGTAGTAGAAGTCTAACATAGTCTCAAAACCATCTAGTACATCAAGAGTGATCGGGACGTAACCTCTACATTACATACAATGCTCAAAAGAAGTAAAGATAATACAGAATCAATCTCGATCCTTGGAACAAGTGAACTCACCAACCTTCAATCTACTAAGTGATCCCTATCCACAAATATGCAAATCAGGAGCGCCAGACCCTACATTAATGAAATAATGTAGGCAAGAGTATGCGTTAGTAAATTGAATGTACCAATTATGATAGAAATGCATAAAAGTATGAAAGCATGCAAAAAGGACCTTACGTGACAAGCAATGACCAAGATAAATCATGAGATAAACGGGTTAGAAAAAATAAATCATAAAAACATGGTCAATGTAAGCTAAAATGTTTAAAAAATTCGTGAGACACTTCTAGAAGTAACATTAGTTCTTTATTGTAGAAGATTCACCTTCAACCGACATAGAGACCATGTGAGCTATAACACGGAATCTGGTGTCAACCCCACACAAAAATGGGTGTACTCCTTTCCAAGGTAAAACCATGAACTTCTAGCTTATGTGGATCCACTAGCTAATGTATATCTAAGACAATCATCTTATAGGGGCACATAGGTATGGGATAAGGAGATTGTTACTAGAAATCTGACCTCAAGCTATGGGAGATCTTCTATCTCAATATCCTCTCGGTGCGAAACCGAAATCCCACATAATAGTCATTATTCTTTACTCATCTTATAATCCATGGAAGGGCATACGAAGTAGCCAATCCAAGCAAAAGTTATATTATCATCCATGGAAAGGTTCAATTTAGCAACCAATCCCAGATAGGTTTCATTAGAATAGCTCCTTTGTTTTTATTCAAAGTTTAGTTGAGAAAACCTTTCAACGCTAAGAATCCTTTATGTGAGAAATCCTTTCACAATAACAACAACACTGATGCTTCACTCTCAAAGGAAATCTTAAATCATTTTCATCCATTTCATAAGAACATACATCTCTTCATAAAACTCATCTTTCATGATTCAAACGCTTTATCATACAATCTATTCTAGAAAACATGGGTTAATGGGGATTCAACTTAGAAGTATGCAATTTCTTCAATTAATGCATAAAAGGACATAAATAAATCAATAATATCATAATTGAAAAGAACCCATGTGGTTGAGTAAGAACCCTAACTTCCATTGGAGATTCTACCTTGTGAAAATAGGATAACTTAGGAACGCTATGGAGGAAAGGATTCCATAGATGAATAATATCATACCTTGATTCCAATAGCTTACAATCAATGGTGAAATTTAATACTTCACTTTAAACCCCAATCTTCTTCTTCAAGCTTCTAGAGAGAAATATTTGGGAGGATGAACTTGTTCTTCTTTTAGGAATTTGAGTTAATGAATTGAATTACAATATTTTGGAGGTAAAAAGACATAAATAGGGCCTCTAATAGAAGGTAAAACAACACACTATTGGGTTAGAATAATTAGGAAGAGACCCAAAAGCCCCTCTTAAAAATAACTGTCGACCTCACCAATGGCTAGACCTACGGTACGTTAGTCAGACCATGGACCGTCCTAGTTGGTCGTGGATGAGATCAGAGACCACTATATTTTGGACCCCCAACGACGAACCAATGTACGATCTGCGGGTCCACCTACGGGCCATACACATCAGTCGTGGGTTCCAACTTTTGACTGTAAAGTTTATCTCTAAGTCTTGGACTCACCTACGAGACCTACCTATGAATCATACATACGGAAACAGACTATCCTGGTGTACCGTATTTAAATACTGAAAGTTTTACACTCTTAGAAAATATGTACTGGCCAACCATGAGCTCACCTACGAACCGTGTGTCGATCACAGGCCGTTGGTGGTTCTAGCACCAAAACCCACAAACCTGCAATTTTCTATCTTTTTGAATCTGAGGTGTTACAAAGTAGGAGAAATAAAAGCAATATCAAATGCTAGAATATAACACAATAGAAGTCAAGGAAAAGAAAGCAAAAAACGAATGCACATGAGTATACTAACGACAAAAGTGAAATAAGTACAACTAACTAAACTTAGTTGGGCCCTATAAACCCAGAAGGAACACTCGGCACTAGTTTAAGTAAAATTCGAAGAGATCCCCATGAACCCGACAAGTACACAAAAGAGCTAAGAACTAAACCCAAAACTCAAAGTTAGAACCAAAACTGCCAAAGCCTACCAAGACCTACAATTGCAGTACAATTATCCAAGTATCAGTGAAGTCACCCAGTAAGACCTTTAATATTATCATACGGGAATCACTCAGTCATACCTTTAATCTGATCAAAGTGAAGATATAAGTAGGAATGGCACCCAGTAGAAAATATATGCATATGGGAGCCCAAATCAAGAGTAATAAGGTACATGACCTCAAATCATCAAAAATGTACTCCAACAACCCCAAATGTTATTAAGAAAACAAAATTGTCCCAACCTTGGTAAGGGACCATATCAAAGCACGCCAGGGACCCACTCTCACTCCTACTCTGCAACTTCTATCCCTGATGATTCTGAAGACACCGAGCTTTGAATCACCTTAGTCATAGCTCCACATCTCTCACTATCAAAATTTGAAGTTCAAAAACTGCGGCTAATCATGGTCTGTCCTTTTATTAAAAGAACAAACCCAAATTCTATCCGCAAACGCGTCCCAGAAGGCATGTGGAGGTGGAGGCTCAATAAAATACCCTTCACAAACGTGGAAAGGAGATCGCAAACACGAAGACAAAGGGGACATGAGGTCGCGAAAGTTGTAGGTGTCTCGTGAACACAAAGGTCAACAACCCTGACCTTTGCAAAAATGGTCAGGCTGTGCGAACGCGGAGGCTAGTCAACTTTCTCTTCTTGAATGCGGCCAAGAGGGCTCATGAATGCAAAGGAAAAAGCTTGACAGCACTAGTTGATGCATATGGAAAGTCCCAAATCTCTGACGAGGTGCTCGAAATTCGTTCGAAACCCCATGCCCATAAACAAGATATGCTACCCCACAAAAATTAACAGTCTGAACTCAATGGAGCAGTTAAAACTTCCATCGAATGTCATCTCATTAAAAAGTGGATCCCACACCCAAACTCTATTTTTAGCCTAAATTTACAAGGGGCTAGGTATTAATTTTATAAGGAGCTTCGTGATCCGCATGTTAGGGTTTACCTTTTCATTGAATGGATGAACCTATTCTCAAACGCAAATGTCATAGATGAGCCAAACTTTTGACAGATGACATAGATGATCCTTTTCTCAAAGTTCAATGGCATATTTTAGCCTTTTCCTTTTCTTTTTTTTAAACTTCAATCTACTAGAAAAAATGGTAAATATGTTGGTTTATTAGACAACAAGGAGATATATACAACATCTATCAATGACAGGGTACATATGCACCACACTATTAGTGAGGGGTATATCCTCTCTAACTCATAAAGTTAAAGGATTAAATTTTCCTTTTTCCCAAGTAAATTATCTGCTTAATTTGTGCTATATATACCCCATCAAAATTATTAAATATCGACATAGAAAAAACACTTCTTGATTTCTTCTCTTCCAAATTAATTAGTTTTGAATATTTTAGAGCAGAAATGTGTCATGTAAAGGTTTCAACTTTTTACTATGGGGTGGTGGATGCGGGTGGGTGTGAGGACTGCGGTAAAATATTTTGTTTTTGGAGCTTTTAATAAGATCGTTACTATAATATGAGTACCCGTATTTACCCATATTATCTATTGGTTAACTGATTTTTATCCATTTAAAATATGAGTTGAGTCGAGTATTTTATCCATGTTTGTGTAACTCATTTTTTTATCAACACATACACGACTCGACCTGCTTGTTTGCCACTCCTATATAAAACTTGTATTTTTATGGTCTTAACCAATGTCATATATTTTCATAGGAGTGTTACTAATTCTGATATATTTATAGAGGGAGTAATTAAACTACATAGTTAGCTGATAACACTCAAACTACTCTTCAAAATCAATTAAAAGTGTAAGCAACCATTGTTAATAAAAAAAACTAACTAAGAGTCAGGGTCAAATCCCGTTGAGAATGATACAAGGAAAGGAATTCTATCAAGAAATTTGAAATGTAAATTCATTCAATTACATGAATAAAACACGTAGGTTTATGATTTCACCAAATTGAATAAAAAGATTTGGTTATCAAAAGTCAGAATTAAGCTAATATTTCAAAAATTCAAAGAAGTAACAAGTAATCTAGAGGTGCAGGGATTGGAAATCGATGTGACATATGGGTAATTGTGTATCTATATAGTGATACACATTAATGGATAGGCTTGGTCATTTTCAATGACACTAATCTTCTTTCGATCTCATAACATCATATCATAGAATATCCCTTCGGTCTCATCTATGTGCTATACTAAATAACCCCACACCTTACGCTATTTTCTCTTTTGATGCAGCAATAAGGCAAATCGATTAGACCCACAACTTCTCTTTCCAAGCAAGTTACAGACATCAAACATAAATTGGAAGTATCAGACTAATTACCCACTTTAATTCATCTCTTTAGGCATGAATCAGAGATCAAAAGTAGGAATTAAGTTTGCGACCTTAACACATAAATTAACCCCATGCTAATTAGCCCAAATCCATTTATGAACATTAGTAAAACAGAGCATAACACAATACCACTACATTAAATCAACACCCAACACCATAATTACACTAGTAGATTTTGAGGTTTTAGCAACTCATCACAAAAAGTAAAGAAATTATACCTTCCATGAAAGTAGTCATGGGTAACATAAACTTCGCCATAACAGACAATACCTACTTTGTATTTCAACATCAAATTGGCAATATAAAGAGCAAAAGTTGAAAAACCCCATAAACTACAAGTGTTCTTCACAAAGTAAAGTATTTATATCTCTAATAAAAGATTTCTTCACTATTGTTCGGGTCTTAGAATTTTAGAACTCTTATTTTTTCTCTCCTTTGGGCTATTTATATTTTTACCAAAATTTGGCAAAAACATAATGTGTGACCCATTGGGCGATGCTATTTGGACTCACCAATCATGTTAGGTGGATCGCTGCACCTTTTTCTTGCTCTAGGCTTCAGGTGTTTGAACCTCAGTTTCCAAGCTCGTTCAAGTCTGACTTTCATATTCGGTGTATCACCCAGTACCACCTTTGTTTGCCTTTTGAGCTTTCAATTTTTCTCCTTAAACTGTCACCTTCGGTGATGGTCATCATATTCACCTTTCTCATTCAGTGTATAACTTTTTTGATTGTAGTTCCCCGACTTACCTCGATTAATTCAAGTATTGTGCAATGTCAATTTGGGCGAAGTCATACTCATTAGGTGATCCACCCTTCTTGTTAGGTGATCAACAATGTGGAGTTTACACTTCTTTTTATACCTTTGGCTATTCTTTCAAACATTCATCCTTGCCTTTTCCTTTAGCCTTCATAGCTGTAAATAATTGAAATATCATTAGAATAAGAAATAATTGGGCATTCAGGACACTAATTATTGACCGAAATAGGCCTTAAATGAGTTTAAATATACCACTAATAAACACCCCTAACTTAAAATTTTATTTGTCCACAAGTAAATCAAGAACACAATCAACTCAACAGGTCTACAACAGTTCTCAATAAGAGCTAACATGCAAGTGCCATTACAAGACTACTCCCAACAACATGCTACACTCAATCATGGTCAAGAAGATTCAAATGATCTCTAGATGGTATCAACTCAAGCTCAAGCTCACAATAGCTTTTTTTCATAGCCAAGAAAAGTTTCAACAAATGCATTCAAATGCCCACACATTAAGAACGATTCCTTACTATCACAAAGCAAATCAATAAAGAAGTAAGGAATTAATGCAACTCTCACTCTCCCAAAAGAGAAATACATGAAAGCTTCATCCAATAGGTTTGTCCAATTTTTTCAATCATCACACAATTTAGTTCATGCAAGATCTCATGGATCTTTTATGATTTTAATGTCTCTGAAGGCTAAGTTATGGTCAATTAGGCTTAGTGACTTCACCTTTTCAAAGCATTGTTGCAATTATCTTCACCTCTTCTCAAGTTCTTTTCATTATTTTTGTTTTGTGAACTCAAGCATTGACTTGTCGATCATTTTATTGGGAACCCTCTTTTATTTCATCATCTCTTTTTTTCATTTTAATTTTTCAACATTGTTCATAACAATATTTCTCCTTTTTTTTTATAAAGAAGGGTCCTTCTTTTTGTAAAAAACATCAAAGTTGAGTCTAATTTCATCTTTCTTTGCCTTTCACTTGGATTTTCTTCCTCCTTACTTTCCACACCCAACTTAGGCTTTTGGCCTAAGTTGGCTATCCAATGCTTCAAAAAGGATTTTAGATAAAAAGGTAGGGACAATTTGGCTCAAGGGGTTTCAATATGGTTGTCAACAAATGGTTTACTCTCAAATGGTGCTGAAATGGATGTACACCCTCAGAAGGTAGTCACAAAGGGTATGGAAATTTGGGTTCCATCTTCTTAAAATTTACCAAAGATCATGCCTTGCACTTACCAAGGTTTAGACAATTAGACTAACAAGGAAAATTCTTCGATTCGACACACAAGCTTTCATGTAAAACCTAACCACACATGGCACTTCAAATACACCCATTTAGCACAACCTAAAATGATCAAAAGCTTACATGCGATGTTCATTGCAAGGCTCACATTAAAACGCAATTAGTCAACACAAGATTCAAAAAGATCAATCAATAGTGCACCCACATCAATTCTTTCTTGAAACACAAAAACTTTACACTAGGCTCATCATGAGTACTATTCAAGACATCGATATTGAACTCAACTAATCCTCGAATTATTATCAATGAAAACTCATGCCTTTCATGATTTCAAAAACTCATTGGGTACGAGAAAGTTTTGAGAGAAAGAGGCCAAGAGAGATAAACCAAACCAAATGAAACACTATCATAAAAACAAAAAACAAAATACTACAATCATCCAAGACTGAAATTAACAAAATACCAAAATACAATAAAAATGGAATATTGGTACAAGTGCCCTCACCCTACCAAAATGTAAGCAACAGTCTCCTCAATGTGAAAATAAGATAAAAGAGTAAGAAAGGAAAAGTGAAAAGGTCCCCCTATTAGTCTATGCTTGTGGGGTGCTCGCATCAAGAGTCTCTAGAGGAGTGGCATCATCTAGGGAATCAGTGCCCGACAATAAGATCACTGGAGGCAGCAATGTAGCATCATCTGGGGCATTAATTCTTGACACACACTACGAGGAATGGGGGAGTTTGAAGAGACTCCATTGGTGCCAACTGCAAAGGTATCCGAAAGGGATCTTTCCAATGTCGCTTGGACTATTACCTCTTTAGTATCCAATAACTCGGTAAGTGCCAATGCAATCCTCAACTTATCCTCCTCTCTCCTAAGCTCATCTTTGTCAATCTACTAATCCAAATAATCACCGACTATCTCATCCCCTCATCAACATCATCATCATCAATAACTCTCTCAGCCTCTCCACTCTATTGCACCCTTTAAGATGGCTCTCTACTAGGTATAATCAGTGGCATAGAGGTAGGTGCATCAAGTAGGAGAACATCTCCCCAAAGAATCAATATATATGTAGACCTCAGTTGGTCTACATATGCCCTCAAGGTATTAAGCTCATCTCTCATAGTATTAAGCACCTCCGAACAACCCTCGACCTTTTCCTGGGCTTATTGTCTAGAAGTGAAGTTATAAAACCTCACACCGTGTGACTCAATCAATGCCTCGCACCCCATCAATCTAGCTCTCAGTGGGGCTATAACGCTCTCAATTAATGAAGCCATTTCCTTCTCAACCCTCACACTCGTAACATCCCTAAACCGAGAAAGACTTCCTATTAGGTAGATCAAGTCCTGGGTCAAGGGGAGACAAGAAGTAGGAGCAACGAAATGTGCAACTACAACTATAGTAGCAGAAGTGGAAGGCACACTAGGGAGCTGAGATATACCTGAAAACTCGATAGAAGAAGCAGATGTGGTGGCCTCAAAATACCAAGTAGAAGGATCAGCAACGGACGTGGTATCTAGTGGTGGCGACTTTGTCCGAGCCACATCGTCCCATAGATAATTGGCCTCAATCATTCCGATATCATTAGGGGAGGCAAAGGTGATTCAAACATCAGTCTTCCCCCAAAAGGGAACGCCAGCATCCTCACATAGTCATGTGTTCAGAACTGCAAAGGAAATAAGGTATGCGTTTGTTGGGATCTCAATAGCTCACATCAATAATAATGTATCTTACATTTATCTGCTCCCCGTCAATAATGGTTCTTAATAATACCGCCTTCAAATGTTGAGGGATGGACTCATTTTGAGAAGGCATGGTGTTGCTGCTGATGAACCCAAACCAATATTGGACATTGATATTTAGATCTTTCTTCTCAATTCTCTCACTATCAGCCATCCGAGGTAGAAAAATATCAAGTATCAGTTGGGCTAGCAGCCCCTTCAATGGATCAAACTTTTGGTGCATCCGAAGTTGGAACATATCAACTTGATTTGATGGACTTCTGAGGGTTATATTTATTGCACATACATGGCACTATACCATTTTACCCACACTTTGACCTCTTCCAAGTGGTTCCAAATAGTGCCTTTCCTCTTCTTTGGTAGGGCATGAGCATAGGCCATGTAAAATTCTTGAACCCATGATGGAACATATGGGTTATGAGGTTTTGTGAAACCTCAAACTTATGGACTTGAATCGTATCCCAACTTTCCAGGTAGTCACTCAAAACACCATCTATGGAGAATCATCTTTTTTCAAGAATGGTACGCTCTCCAACAGCTTTGATCCTATTTAGTCTTCTTGGAATGATTATCGAGAGAACTCTATATACTGGTGCTTGAGTAGATAAAGGTGGCACAAGTTTGGATCGGAGCAACGATTTTTTTCTTGCGATGGTTGGTTGTGGTCGGGGAGCCCCTGATGGCTTGTTGATCACTATCCCCTTTTTCTTTTAAGATGGAGGAGAAGTAGAAGTATAGTCTCTATCAGATACCCTATCCAAAGTCACCACCTGTTTTCTCTTAGTTCTAGCCATAATCGACAAATCATAATTATTCAATCATCAAATCAGTGAAGGTTAGTTGAAAACAAAGTCAATTGAAAGCACAATTCAAAAAATTGTTCAGAGGCTTGCCTATTGGAAATGTGGTTCACCTAACACGATGGGTTAGCTTCGGTGAGCTCACCAAAATAGACAATACCAAATATCAAAGAACTCATGCATGATGGGTGTAGTTGATTCCAACTCACCAATTCACCGAGTTGGTTTCGGTGGGCAAAGAAAATTCCACGAAAACTAACACTGTAAAAGCAAAAGAGATAGGCATAAAGAGTGATCCCCACTACAACTTAGCGATACACCGAGTGGGTTTCAGCAAACTAAGATGAGTCAGCTGAATGGAACAGTACCCAAGGTCACATATTCACTAAAAAAGGTGAGCTAGGGCTTCTTTGGTGATTCACCTAACCTTCTTTGCGAGATAAGACAAGCCCTCCAAATAGGTGGTGTTCAACACAATGCCTATTTTCACAAATTAAACAAACACATACAACAATATCTTCCCCATCAACTTTATAATCAACCCACACGTTTTTCTTCCCATGAGTACTCAAAGATACCCTTCCCCTAATCATCACAAAGTATTGCTCAATTTGACAATTTGCCATTAACAAAGTCGTCGTATCATTGGAAAAAATAATGTTATCGGGTCAACATTGGGCTACTCAAACATCACCCACATCAAATTCAACCAAGAACTAGTATATACAAGGGATCGATTTCAACATTTATCCAACACAATCAATTTAAGAAATTCTAGGTACAAACACAAGCAATCGGCTCACTGGCATAGTTCAATACAATCATTTTAGAACTACCCAATGAAATCAACTAACAAAATTTATCACATGGACTAATGCCCATTCATAAAACATATTTTTACAAATCATAAGATAGATGTCCAACACCAACCTCAAAGAAAAGAAAATATGTGCAAATGAGGGGGGTTAGGGTTTGGGTCAATAATACACTCCGTGCACTCAAGAATCACACAATAAGGACACTAACATACTCAAATATGATATTGTAAGTGAAAGAAAGAAAAGGGCTTCAGAGATGGCAAAGGGTTTTCTTTCTGAAAATTAAAAGACCGTTTGGCCTTTTTATACCAGTCACGCTCGACGGTCATGACTAATGTCGCAGTGTATTCGGCATATCGCCAATTGGAGCTAAAGCTCACCGAAAAGGCTTGAACGAATACCAAACCTGAAAGATAATTCAGCAAACTCGATGGAGTCTGCATAGTGTACTTCGGTGAATCGCCTTTTGGAGCTTATATTGCCTAAATGGACAATACAATTTCTTACATTTTCTATCTTAGAAGGAAGACATGAAAGAGTCCTGACAACACCTCTGTTATGATTTTGCCATCGCCTATTGTTTTACTCGCAACACTTTGACTTTTTATGAACCTACACTCACAACACACATTATTGAAAGCAATAAAATAAAAGTAAAGACTTGGGCTGCCTCCCAAGAAGTGTCTTATTTAATGTCATTGCACAACACAGTTCTTCCTTCCTCAACATTTAATTTTGGGTTTTGGGACAGTTTCACTAGGCAACGTTCCTTTTTGCTTCAAATTGAAATGGGTAGAGATCTGACACATCTAAGTTTCCAACTATTTGATAGACTCCAAATGAGAGATCACCATTTGTAAGGGGGAGAGTCATTTTCAATTATTTCAAGACCTTGTTGGATCCTTCAACCTTTTTGAAGATCCTTGTACGCATTTTCTTAGTGTGGTTTTCTGACATATCTGCTAGTTCTTTTGGTTTTGGACGATCATGTGGAGAAGTATATATATCTTTCTCAACCTCTCTATCTCTCCAATTTCCACCTCTCCCATCTTTCCAACCACTGTATCACTTCTTTTTCCAACCTTGGTTCCCACCATGTCGTTGGTAATTTAGGTGAGAACCTCCCATTTGGTCTCCTAAGTATTGAACTTCTTCAATTTATAATGCCTCAAAGTTGGCATCTTCATGGTATTGCCCACTATCGGTCCAACCACATTTACTGACTTCAAAGTACCTCCCATGATATCTTTAGCGAACAAATCAAGTTGGGTCACTATTTTTTCCATATTATCATCACGCTAATTGCCCTTCTCGATTTTACTTTGCTCATGCACAATTGTTGAGTAGACACCTTGTCCTCTCTAGTATGCCATGCTCGGTTAACTTTCATCATATGATCTTGAAACAATATTTCCACTTCATATAATTGTCTCATTAATCCTACTTGAACCAACTAATCAACCACACCTTTATTGACTAAATCAAGGGTGCAATAGAAGTACTGCAGCAACAAGTTATCTGGAACACCATGTGTTGGACATTGCAAGAGTAATTTTTTGAACCGCAACCAAGTCTCATGTAGAGGTTCACCTCCAGTTCTTTTAAAAATTTGGATTTAGGTTTGAATTTTAACCATTTTCAAAGGGGAAAACAATCTTTCCAAGAAAGATTTAGTCAACTCAACCGAATAAGTGATAGAATCATTTGGAAATTTCGCTAACCATCTGATAGCTGCACCCGTCAAAGAGAGCGGGAATAACCTCAACCTCACATAATCTTGTGAGATTTTTTTGAACACAAATGGCCCGCATACCTCCATATTCTAAAGGTGTTAATGGGGATCCTAATGAGCTAAATCCCTAAAAATTCCTTGTTGTTGGAGCAATTGTAGCATTGTTCCGGTTACAAAAACTTCCCTCCCAACTGTGGGAGGTATTCGCACGGCTCATTTGGTTTGAATGATGTTCACATGCATCTAATTCAAATCACTGATATTGTAATTTTACCCATAGTGACTTTCATTGTCACTACCGTGATCACTCATGTTCTAAACCTGGAAACCAAAACCCCAAACAACAAATCTACTACAACTAAACAAATTTATCAAATGGAAGTTCTATCCATCATTCCCCGGCAATGACGCTATTTCTTATACCGTTCAAACTACTCTTCAAAACATATCAAAGGAGTAAGCAGTCGTTGTCAATAAAAATACCAACTAAGAGGCAGGGTCGAAACCCCCAAAAAATGATACAAGGCAAGGAATTCTATAAAGAAATTTGCAGTGTAAATCCATTCAATTGCAGCAATAAAATATGAGGGTAGATGATTCCACCAAATTTAATAAAAATATTTGGTTATCAAAAGTCATTATTAATCTAAGATTTCAGAAATACAACTAAGTAACAAGTAATCTAGGGTTGCGGGGATTGGAAATTGATCTCATACAGGGGTAATTATATTGCTCTATAGTGATGAACATTCATGGATAGGCTGGGTCATCTTCAATGAAACTAATCTTCTTTCAATCTTAAAGCAACATATCATAGAATTTCCTCTCGGTCTCATCTACTTGCTATACAAAAAAAACCCATTACCTTACACTATTCACTCTTTTAATGTAAAATAGGGCAAATAGATCCGACCCGTAACCACTATTTTCAAGTAAGTTACATACATCAAACCTAAATTGCAGGTATTGGACTAATTCCCACTCCAATCAATATCTTTCTAGCATTAATCAGAGATAAAATTAGGAATTAGGTTTTTAAACTTAACCCATAAATTAACCCCATGCTAATTAGACTAAATCCATGTATAAATAGTAGAAAAATAGAAAATAACACAATACCCACTACATTAAATCAATACTCAAACCCATAATTACAATCCTAGATTTTGGGGTTTTATCCACCCATCACAAAGAAATAAAGAAATTAGACCTTCCATGAAAGTAGCCATCGGTAACATGAATTTAGCGATTACAAAAAAATATTTACTTTTTGTTTTAACTTCAATTTTTCAATTTCAAGAGAAAATGTTGAAAAAACCCAAAAACTGAAAGTGTTCTTAACAAAGTAAGGTGTTTCTCTCTCAAAAAAAAGATTTCTTCACTATTGTTCATGACTCAAAATTTTCAAACTCTTGTTTTTTCTCTCCTTTGGGCTATTTAAAATTTCTCAAATTTTTTGCCTAAAACTCAATACGTGACCCAATGGGAGATGTCATTCGGGCTCGCCGATTACATTAGTTGGATCACCAACTGTTCTTCAGCTTAGCTTTCCCTTTCTTTAGGCTTTACGTGTTCGAATCTCTGTTGGTCAGCTCATATGAGTTTGTCTTTCACATTTGGTGTATCGTCGAGTATCACCTTTGTTGACCTTTTAAGCCTTCCATTGTTCTTCTGATACTGTTGCATTTGGCGATGGTCAACATGTTCCCCTTTGTCATTTGACGTGTCGCTTTTTTGGTTGGAGTTTGCCAACCTGCCTCAATTAGTGCAAGTGTTGTGCACTTTCAATTTGGGCAAGGTCATACCCATTAGGCTATCCACCCCTCTTGTTAGGCCATCAACAACAAGGGTTTATACTTTTTTTCATTCTTTTAAACATTCATTTTTGCCTCATACTTTAGCCTTCATAGCTTCAAGTAATCAAAATTTCATTAGGATGAGATATAGTTAGGCACTGAAGACACTAACTGTTGAGTTAAATAGGCCTCAAATGAGTGTAAATCTACCACTAATCATTAACTAGTCAATAATCGCATACTCGTGCATTTGTTTTGTAATGAACTCTATGTCATTTCTGTGTTCATGCTTCCTATTCATTATTTATAGCTTTCTTGTAGAGACCCCAAGTAATTTATGACCTGCTGGGATTGACATTTTAGTCTCTTGGTCATTTGTTTGGTTTTATGTGAGTTTTAGTGTTTTGGAGCTTTTAAACTTTAATGGTCATTTTCGACTAGAAATTCAGGAAGATGACTTCAAAATAATTTTTTGACAATTCCATCAGCACTAGAAGGGTCATTTAGGCTGGTAGCATAGTCGGCACGACTCCTGAGGCTTTCAGTGCAAGTCTATGTGATTAGGCGTTTTGACTTTGAAGTTAAATCCCAAGTTTGCCTTTAGTCAATATTCAGGGTAAGCGAAATAGACTGAGAATTCTGCTGTTGCGATTAGCTCTGGAATATTGAGTTTGGTCTAGAATTACTCTTTGTTTAGGAGGTGAGGCTTCTGGGCTAATCAAATGGCCCCTCATCAATTTTAGATTAAAATGAAAATTGGGTATGGGACCCATTTTTCATCAAATTACCTCGAATGGGAATTTTTATGGTTATGTTGAGTCCAGAATGTCATTTCTGATAGGGTAGCATAGTTTGTTTGCAGGCCAAGGGTTCTAGATGAATCTCAGACACCCTATTGAATTTTAGAGGCACTTGACCTTTGCTCTAAGATGAGGACTCACATTCACATGCCTAGCTTCATAGTCATGAATGGATAGTGCCTTGGGCGTTCACGTTCTATCACGCCCCAAACTCTAGTGGTGCAATTGGAACCTAATGTCGGAACTTACGCCTGAGACGACCCTACAGAACCACTTGCTAATGGCACATGGCAGCCACATACAGTTAAGAATACAAACAAGTATATCTCGGCTTAAAAAAAGCCATTGGTTGTCAAAGTCCCTATCAAAAGTATAACAAAGAAAACAACTACTCCCCACAGTTTATATAAAGCAATACCCAGCTAGCATAGAAGCTTGTTTGGGCCGTTGAGGCCACCATGGTATCTAGGAATGCAAAAACAGTATGTGGGCCATCAAAGCCATCTTGATATCTATACAGAAAATGAAAATAGAAACATATATAAACTATATGCCAACAAACTATCAAACATCAGCCGACTAGAATGCAAGGAAAACATGGCCAACAATGTGACTAACAACCCAACACACTAATCTCCAAGCCTCTATGAATAAACATTTGGATGGGACAGGCCCCTACCTACCCAAAATTGCAAACCACAAAATAAGCAAACCTCTAGGACGCTAGCAAACCCTGGTAGAAAGGAGTCAACTAATCAACTGGATAGGTGGTTGTACTACTCGGCAGGTCTGTCTGGATATCGATTAGGATCTGCAGGTATGAATGCAGCGCCCCCAAACAAGGGGTGTTAGTAGAAAATAGTGTATTGAGCATGTAAGGTAAACTGAAAGTTGAAGTTATATTTTAAGTACTAAATAAAAAGGGAAGGGGTGGAACAAAAGTACAATACCTTATCTCCTAACAATAAGGAAATATAAACACATAACAAGCAATAACCTGAGCAGCCCCCATAAGCCTGGCAGGTACAAGAAACACACAATCACTATAAGTCCTAATGAACACAAATAATTTCTAAATATTCATATTAGCCCCCTTAGCGAGATCACAATGTTAATCTGATCTAAACTTTCTGAATATACATGTGCCATGAATCAACGCAAATCTAAGGCTCTTTAGTACAATACATATATGTTTTTTGTAGTTGTGGCATGAATCAATGAGAATCTTAGGCTCTGTGGTACAATATATGTATTCTACCTTATAGGTAAAGCCTACCGATCCATAGGCACAGTCTACCCGGCCTGTAGGATCAATCTCCTGGCCCATAAGCTTGGTCTACTCAACCTGAAGGCTCGGTCTACCCGACCCATTGATGAGTCCATAAATTAGACTAATTTAGGGCTATATTTTGATAGAATTAGTGTCCTCAAATGCATATTTTATCTCAATATCTTATGAAAACCCTAAATTTTCATGTATTTAGAGTTTAAGGGAAAGCATGGACACACTTAGCTAGGAAGGAACAAAGGCAGCTGAAAGAACGAAGGAATGATGATCTGAGAATTGTCGAACCCATTCGGTGAGTCGCTAAAAGGTTTTATCCTCGCCTTTTGTTCTAGTGTGTAGAGCCTTGAAAGAACGGATCAAATTGGCGGTGAAAAGGAGTAGTCTATATATCGCCGAGCAGTTCCACGAAATTGTACTATGTCTCCCAATGATAAAAAACACGATGATGCTAAAGGCTAACACAAGACGGCGATGATCTAGACCAAAGGGCAGATCGTCGAGTTGATCGGCGATCCCGACTAACTTCGTCGAGTGATCCTTTACAGCACATTTCCTGGAAACTATAAATACTAGTTGAAGTTTTGTAGCTTAGCATCATAATAGAAATTATTTTATCAAGTTTTATTATTAAGTTTTAATATCAAACTTAGAATATTATCCCTAAGCTTGGAGAGGGTTTTGAAGAACTTAAAGATTCAAAGGGTTTCAACTCCAAGATTTTGGTCTTGGGACTTGTGGATTCTTCACTTTTGACTTATTTTAAGACTTAATCTTGCATACCCATTGATAAAAATTGAGATTGGTATACATTTTTACCTCTTTTACATGTGTAGCTAAAACCTCAATTCTTGGGGTGTGATTTTTTGAATATGGATTAGATTAATTGTTAGGTCTTGCTTGCTAATAGTTTGTTTGTTGTGTAAATGTGATTTCGTTTAGCAGTTGTCATGGAATTTAATGAAATTATAGTTGCAAATACGATTTCATCTTTGTGTTTTCGGCTTGCTCGACAGAGAGATCGTAAAACTAAGACTACTAAATTGATGGCTGGTGGGAGTTGGTCGACATGAGGTTCATCTCGAGAGAGTGAACCCTAATCCTTCTCCCACACACTCAGCTCGAGAGAGTGAGTGGGCTAAGGTAGAGGTTGTTCTTCATACGGCAAGTGGGTGTCCGAGGAACCCATTTGATTCGAGGTAAGTTGCTCGGGAGAGAATTTACCCCACTATACTCTAGCCTAGTCACAAATTCTCAAACTGATTTACTATCAAAAGCATGTACCCAATAGTCTTGTCTAACCCGTATTCCTATCACATCCCAAGAATCATATCTCCATATTTGTATCTCTCTTTATTTTTGTTGATTTTGCTCTTTACTTGTTCACAAACCCCCCCCCCCCCCCCCGCGTTGATAATTGACACTTATGTCACACCCTTTAATTTGTCATATCTTCATTCGATGAAGTCTTTAGTTATGGTTAGCTTTAGCACTTTTGCGCTTAATCACTAATTTTTAGAAACCACTCCCTTGGGACTTGACCCCAAACCTTGGTTGGGTTACTTTACTATTGTATGATCGTAGACACTTGTATTTGAAGTTGTGTATTGATTACGCAAATATCAAAATGGTGCCGCTACCGGGCAGTGGTGTTACCTGAAAATTTTTAGTTAAGACGAATTTATTTTCGATAGTCGTAGTTTACTAACTTTATTTTTGGTTTTGTTTTGCTTTGAAATTGTTCATATTGGCAGATACCCTGAGAATGGCTGAGAGAAATGGTAGCAACTCGTCTGAGATGAGTCAAGAAGTCGAGAGGGACTTCAAGTTAACCGCACTGGTAACTCAGCTGAACGAGTTAGCCACCAAAGTATCAGAGGTGGAAAACCAATGCAAGAGCCAAGGGAGGTACATACCCCCTCATGAGCTGAAACAGTCTAAAGAAAGGGAAAACAATTGTGTCGAGGACACCCTCTAAATCATTCTCCAAAAGATCACCGAACAAGATCGAATGTTGGAAAAGTTGAAGGAGAATATTAAAGTGTTGAATCAAATGATTGGCTCCCATTCTAGATCAATCCAGCTCATCAGGACACTCATGAGTTATCCAGTGCCTCATCTTCACTCAAATGAACTATTGGGGTTACCTAGTAACACTAGGACCAACCCCACCAATGGAGAGTGAGTAAGCACTCGCATCGCGCCACGACGTTAACTAAGGCGCTTCTTGGGAGGCAACCCAAGGTTTAAATGCTTTAGTTTGCTTTTACAAATAATGATGTGTTGGTGGTGCAGGTTTAAATGTTGAAAGTGTTTGGAAAATGCATATCGGCGAGTGAAATGGTCAGTCGGCGAATTGCCGAAGAGGTCGGCATGCCTGATGAAGATCGTCATTTGGTCCTCACTTTGACTGAAGGTCCTCTAAAACTCGGTGAGCCAGTAACCACTCGGCGTGTACCCGAGTGGATCAGCGAGTGCAACTAACGTCGTCGAATGGACCCGAACTGGATAGTTAATAATGGCCAAAGGTCTCAGAATTTGAACTTCTTCACTGTCCCTCACTTTTAAACTTCACAAACTCACACCAAGGTAGTATTTTCACTATTTTTATATTCTATTAGTATTTTAGTTGTTGATTGGTGCTCAAAACTAGGATTTCTTTGCCGCCAAGCTTTCCAATTGCGTTTTAATCGGCATTTAAGGTTGGTTCTTGAATCCTGAGTTTTCATTCGAAAATTTTGTACTCATTTGCATTGATTGTATTGTATTTTTGTGTGCTAGGTCTCTCGGATAGAATTAGAATGCGTAAATGCCTATTTCAATTTGCAAATTTTTCCCTAATTGTTTTGATAGTTAAATGCCCGTATTTTTTTTGCTTTTAAATGAATAAATTTACATTGAGTTGTGCTTACGTGTTGTTTAGATTGATTGGGTGAAATCTGGGTAACCCATGTTTGTGCTAAATGATGAAAATTGCTCAATGATAGAGCGGGTGACAACACTCTTAAGAGCAAACAACGTCAATGGCTAAATTTGGCAAAATTGGGAAAAATCTGAGTATCCCAAGGTGATGGGTAGTACGGGTCTTGTTTGAATTTCATTAGTGCATGCTTTGATTATGTTATCGTGGGATCGCAGGATTGAATTTGAGAAGGTGGATTGAAAATAGGCACGTTGAGCCATTCGGCGAGCTGGTTCGAGCTCGCCGAACCACTCGACGGTTCGCCTAATGACCCCATCTCGCTTTTAAATTCATGCTTTATGTGTTGTTGGAGTCTGTAACTTTTGGAGAGAAGCCTTTGGTCGCCGAAAGCACTCGGTGACTAACCAAAAGTACTCTTAATCGCCCTTTGTATGTTCCCATGAACTTCTCTTGCACTGTAACTTTCGGCAAACAAACCCATGATCGCTGAAAGTAGTCGGCGATTCGCCGAAAGGGCCTTCCCATCACCGACTTGCTATAATTTTTAAGCCAATCCCTTCGGCGAGCCCGACTTAGCTCACCAAAGAGGTTCAGCGACTCGCCAAATGGATTGGCGAGCCTATCTGCAATAGATTTTCTGTGTTTATGTTTGAATTTTCTCCTAATTTGTCCCGATCTCTTGCAAATATGATACACACAAATCTAACCACACAACCTCAAAAGAAAGCACAGGGCATATCCATAAACGAGGGGGGGTAAAATCCTCCAAAAAGGAGAGGAGAAGAACTCCCACTAGGAGATAAAGGCAAAAGGAAGAAGCATATAGCTAGAAAAGGAGTAGCTATTGAAACCCAGGCTAATTTTTCAGAACCAGAAGATGAGTAGTCTCTGATAAACCAAAGGGATGAACTTTGAGCCAGATCTCAGTCCAAATCAACCAATATTCCCTCAACTGCCACTCCTCCGGCAACAGACTCCGTGCCAGCACAGACACCTCTAGTGGCCCCTGCACTCCCTATCATTACTCCTCCTAGTCTACTGAATAGACTGAAAGGTGAGGGAGTACGGGCCATCCTAGAGGAGAAGCTATTATGTACTGAGGGAGTGGAAGGCAAGCATCCCGATGTGATTGACACCCTCCGATACTATGAGTTTGAGTAGTTCACAAGGCCTCGAGGCCCTTAAATTCCTTCTTGAATTAGGGAGTTTTACACATCTTATAGAGAGTTGGTGCCCAAGAACAAGAAGAAGGCAAGCGATTTTAGATCGATAAGTTGGTCATGGTCAAAGGCAAGGAAGTTGAGTGCCACAGCGACTATATTAACATTGTATTGGGTAGACCGCGGCACTCTGCACTTCCCTACGAAGGGTTGCCTATTGTTCAATCCCTAGATGACCTGAAGGGTTAGCTGGCTCCTTTGATTTCTGACACCATGATGAGTCTAAAAATTGGACTCATTTAGGGCTTTATTTTGATAGAAATAGTGTTCTCAAATGCTTATTTTGTCTCACTATCTGATGAAAACTCTTAAGTTTCAGGTATTTGAAGTTTTAGTGGAAGCATGGATACTTAGGCGCAAAAAGGAACAAAAAGGCTCAAAAGAATGAAGAAGCTAAAGCCTGAGCATCGCCAAGCATACTTGGCGAATCGCCGAAGGGACGCACTCCGTCCTTTGTTCCAGTACGCGAAGCTCTAAAGGAGAAGGATCAAAAAGGCAATAAAAGAAGCAGTCGGAGCTTCGTTGAATAGTTCCGTGAAGCGGTACTATGTCGCCCAATGACACAGAATACAACGATGTTGAAGGCTAGTGTAAGACGGCGACAAACTACACCAAACGGCCAATCGCCGAGTTGATTGGCAATTCCGACTAACCTCACCGAAAGATCTGCCAGCACTATTTTCTGAAGTCTATAAATACTGAACATTTTTATTAATTTAAGGAATCGAACATTTATTTTAATTTCCAGAATAGAATAGTACTTTTTGGATATTTACTCTCAAGTTTGGAGAGGGTTTTTTAGGAGAGTTAAAGAAAGAAGGATTTCATCTTCCGCAAGTTAGAGGTGGGTCTTCTCCAAGCTTCTTCCTTTGCTTAAATCAAGGTTTAATTTCGTATACCCATTTGATTTTAGTATCATTTTAGGTCTATTTTGGTATTTCTTGATGTGTGGCTAAAAACCCCCCATTCTTTGGGTGTGATTTAACAAATATGTGTTGATATTATTGTTGGGTCTTGCTTGTTGATAGGTTAAATGTCGTTTATTGGTAATTTTACCTAGTGTTTGTGGTTTAATCTAATGGATTTGTAGTTTTAAATACAAAGCCACCCGTGTGTTTTTGGCTTGCCCAAGAGGGAGGTCGTGAAACCAAGACCACTAGACTGATGTCCTAAGGAGTGAGTCGACATGAGGTTCAGCCCGAGAAGGTGAGCCCTAGTCCCATATCCTAGCACTCAGCTCGAGAGAATGAGTGCGGTAAGACGTAGGCTGGCCTTCATGGGGCAAATGGGCGTCCGAGAGGAACGCATTTGAAACGGGGTAAGTTGCTCGAGAGGGAACTTATTTCCATCTAAAGCTTAGCCTAGTCACTATTAACTTGCAAATTTCCTATCGAAAGCATGTACCCAACTATTTATCTCAACTTGTATTGTGGTCACACCCCAAGAACTTCTCCCCATACTTGATTATTCTTATTTTTGTTGTTTTTATTACACTTTTGACAAAACCCCCAATTGATATTTGACACTTTTTGTCACCCCCTTTGATTTACAATGTTTTTAATCGTTAATATCTTTAGCTACGACTAATTAGAACTAAATTTTATTTTTCTATTAATTCTCGAAACCACTCCCTTGGGACACGACCCCAACCCTTGGTTGGGTTACTATATTATCAATGATCGTTGACACTCCAACCGTAGGTTAGTGTTGTTGGTCACGATAAGTATCAAAATGGCGTCGCTGCCGAGGAGTGGTGTCACTTGAGAATTCTTAAATTAGTAGAATTTTTGTTCTCTTTAGTGTAGTTTTACTAACTAAACTTTTAGTCTTGTTTTGATTGTGTAAACATTTCAAAGAGCATGAGTGTTAACGACAGTAATGATAGCCAGGTGGGCCACCAAGATGACATCGGTAACCTCAACGATGTCCAAGAGACAAATGTCAATGACCCCTATCTCATGGGAGGTGTTGGAGCCATCCGCTTACCCCCAGCCGAGGGGAATGCAGTGTTCCATATAACGAGCACTATGTTGCCACTCTTGCAACTAAAAGGAATTTTCAGCGGATTGGCTCATGAGGATCCCCATGAGCATCTTCAAAACTTCGTGGATGTATGTGGGCCATTCCCTTTCAAGAACATCTCTCAAGAGTCAGTCAGGCTGTGATTATTCCCATTTTCTCTGATGGGGGAAGCTTGCAAGTGGTTAGTTGAATTACCCCGAAACTCGATCACTTCATGGGAGGAGCTGGTCACCGTATTTAATGTGTAATTTTTCTTTCCCTTGAAGATGATGACTATTCGAGATAGCATCCAAAGCTTCAAACGTCTGAATGGAGAGCCTCTACATGTAACTTAGCTTCGATTTAAATAATTGGTGCTACAATGACCAACCCATGGTCTTCCTCATAACGTTCTCCTTCAATACTTTTACCAGAGTCTAGACTCGGTAAACAAGGGTGTCACAGACCAACTCTCACCCGGAGGTTTAATGCAACAGTTGTACGCAGTAGCAGCCCAGCTTCTAGATGGCATGACAACCATCAACAAAGCGTGGTACACTCGTGAGGACCAGGTCTCCCCTGTCACCTTCCAGCTATCTAATGAGCAGATTGAAAAGGATAATGAGAGAGACCAAAACATGGCTAATATCATGACACACCTTGATATTCAATCTAAGAATGTCATGGGGGCTGGTACCCATGGTATCAATGTTGTGGGGGTTAGGAGCACGAATCCTGTAGAGATGAAATTTGAAGCTCTATATAGAGATGAGGTAAATTTTCAAGCAAACCAAGGCGGTGGTTATCGTTCAAACTACCTGAGGCAGAGTGGTAACCAAGGTTGGGCTAGAGACGAACGATGGAAATATCAATACCGTGAATGGAGGGATCGGAATCCAAATTGGAAGGATGGGGAGAAGGATAGATATGTACCTCCCTACGAGCGACAAAAGCCTATGGATTCGGAAGGTGGTAGGTCCGAGGAAATGCTCTCGCGTATCCTAAGCAAAGTTGAAAGGTCAGACAAAATGTTAAAAGGCATGAAAGAAGATGTGTCCACCCTTAACCAGACTGTCACCTCTCATTCAGTTTCAATCAAGCAGTTGGAGACCCAAATGGGTCATATCTCTTCTCATCTTAACCTAAGACAGCAGGGGGGTTTGCCTAGTGATACTATGGCTAACCCCAAGAGTGAGGTTTGACGATTGACTTGCATCATGCCACGACGTTAACTAAGGCGTTGTTTGGGAGGCTACCCAAAACCCCTTACTTTGCTTTAGTTATATTGATAAAATAATAGTGTTTTGATTGTGCAAATGGGAGTGTGGAGAGTGCACTAAAAGTACAGATTAGCGAGCAATAGAATCTGTCGGCGAATCATCGAAAGGGTCGGCGAAGCTGATCTTACCCTCCGTTTGATTCAATACATCTAAATGATTGGGTCTGTAAAGCTCGACGGAGTGTGAATTCCTTCGGCACATCGCAAAATCAGTTAGCGATCTCGACAAAGATCGTTGAGACAACACCCACCTGAACTGAAAACTCTGTTATATTCAGCAAAAAGATCATATGTTTAGCGCTTCACTGAGTGAATGGGAAAACTTGACTTACATCGCCGAATGGGCAGAAACTGGACGATTTTTGCAAGCCACAGGTTTAAAAGTTCTATTTCATTCATTTCCTCTCACTTTTTCATCCTATCAAACTCACACCTGCACTTTAGATTTATACTTCTTGACAATTTAAAGTATTTTAAGTGTCGAATTGTGCGCGGATTTGGATCGCATAGCTGCCTAGCACGTCACTACAATCTAATTCAACACCAAGGTTGGTAATCGAACCCCTCAGTTATTTCATTAAAATTTGTACTCATTTGCATGATGATTGATAGTATACAATCTCTGCTAAGTCTCTGAGTTACTGGGATTACATTTATTATTGATTATGATTAGTAGCTTCCGCATGATTTGAGGGACTCCCAATTCAACTGTGCTTTGAGTTGAATTATTTCATGGAGGAAAATGTGAAACTTCTATGAGTTTTCATTAAAATTGTATTATTTAAGCCTAAATTGCATTATTTGGGTTGTGGGGTGAAAATTTGAAAGAAATGGGTTGAAAATAGACACATTTGTCTGTTCGGCGAAATGAACAAACTCGTCGAATTACTCGGTGGTTCGCCTAACGTCCCTATTCCGCCCTTAATTGAATACTTAATGTATTGATTGATCTATGAGTTTTGGCAGTCAGTTTAATTCGCAAAATGCACTCGGCGACTCACCGAAAGATCCCTTGTTCGCCCTCTGTCTGCGCCATTGTATCATTTGCATATCATTTTCAACGATTAGCCTAACAGGGTAAGCACTTCGCCAACTAGCTTGGCTAAGCGATTCCACACTCAGAAACACTCTTTTGCTCCTGTCTGAATTATTATCTAACTTATCCTCGAAGTGTTTGCAGAAATGGCTAGACCAAAAGTTGCAGGGAGAAATGATCCACCCTGGCACATAAGAGCACGAGAATTTAAAAATGATGAAAAGAAAGAAGAGCTAGCCAGACAAAGGAAATATACCCAGGAAGATAGTGCAAAGAGATGAATTCCCATCGACCCTAATGTGCCTCCATGGGCTCGCAGTTTAGTTAATGCAATACGAGCCTTCAGAGCAGCTTATGAGATAGATCAGATGATTGCAGCTTAATCTTGCTGCAGAGGCCAAGGCAGAGGCAAACGATGAGGACCCACATAACAATACTCCGGGGATAATTATTTTACTTCAGGGAGATGCATCGGGCACTGATGTCCCAGCAGATAGAGGGACTGCATAGACAGGACCTTTCTTCACCCCTCTCTGTCTTATTATATTTTCTAATTCTGATACTTTCATTTGCATTTGAGGACAAAACACTCTTATTTGTGGTGGGGTGAGGCCCACCTTGTTTCGCCTATTCTGGATACTCGTGTTTTAGTGTACATTTGGGTTGTCTATTTTTAATTGTGTTTTTAAAACTGCTTTGCGATTGTTTGAGCTTGTGGCTCCGTTTCCGTTTATTTTTTAATTGCAAAATGATTTTGACTCTTCCAAAAAAAATTGAATTTTTCGCACATTTCTGCCACCTCTCATGTGTTAAATGTGGCTGTTCTTTTGCAAAAATTGGAGTCTCGATTTCGATCAATACCGATGACTTCAATAGTGCTTACAATTGAACAAACATGAATGTACGGCTACGATGAGGCCAAATGAAGTTGAATAGACAATAGGTGAGCTTTTTGCATCTCGTTGTGATTAGTCTTGTATCGAATTGATTCTCTTGTAATGACTGTTGCACACTAGCGAAAGTGTGTGGTCTTGTTTGACATAAGTGTCGATGCCTTGTGTGATTAGCTTGCTTTGAACCTTGCATGAATAAACCTATAATTTTCTCTATTAGTCTGATTGATTTAGAAATGTGTGCTCTTGAAATGATCTTTGGCAACTTTAAAGAGTGTGAGCCAAATTTGAAATATACCTCTTTTGTGGCCTACCCGTGAGTGTGTGAAACTCTTTTGAACATCCTTTTAGCCTTTCCTTTCTTAGGAAGAACCTTGATGAATTCTAGACCTTACATGACCCACTACCTATAACCCTTTTGATTTGTGGTTTAGTGAATAGCCAACTTAGGCCAAAAGCCTAAGTTAGGGGTGTGGTAAAAAGGAAGAGGAGAAGTCAAGAAGTGCAAGAAAAGTCTCCCTTAACCCATGGTGTTGCGGAAAATGAAAACCCTCCATCTAAAAAAAAGTGGGATAAAATACAAAAGAAGTCGGGTTTCCAAGCAATCCATGGAGGTGAATAAAAAGATGACTTAGAAGCACTAGAAAAAGAAGTGATAAAGGAAAAGAAGAGAATGCTTTGAGAATACCACATCTCATGAGGAAAAAGTCACTGAGCCTAAATGATCATACCTTTGCACTCAGCCCCATTACAAGCCTTATAAATACCTTTTTGATCTTGAGTGAGCCAAACCAAAAATCGATTGGAAAATAAGGGCAAACCTATGGGTGAAAACATGCATTGTGTTCCTCTTTTTGAGTGTGGGCGTTGCATCTGATTCCTAATCTTTAATTGATTAATCTATTTGTGTGAATGAGGAATCATTCTTTATGTGAGGGCATTTAGATACTTTTTGTTGAGCTTGAACTTGCACAAGTAGCAAGTATTGCGAGCATGAGAATCTTTGATAGTGGTGTGTCACAACTTGAATCTTTGAGTACACAATTGATCTATGCATAAATAAACTGAGTCTTGTTGTGTATGTTCATGATTTAGTCTTGTATAGCACTATTTGAGACACCTTGTAGAACAACTGAACTTGAGATAGCTTGAGGAAAAGTAAAAGTTTAAGTTTGGGGTGTTGATGAGTCCACAAATTGGACTCATTTTGGGCATTATTTTGATAGAAATAGTGTCCTGAAATGCTTATTTTGTCTCAATATCTGATGAAAACTCTTACGTTTCAGGTATTTGAAGTTTTAGTGGAAGCATGGACAATTAAGTGCAAAAAGGAACAAAAAGGCTGAAAAGAACGAAGAATCTGAAGCCTGAGCATCGCCAAGCATACTTGGCAAATCGCTGAAGGGACGCACTCCGCCCTTTGTTCCAGTACGCGAAGCCCTAAAGAAGCAGGATCAAAAAGGTGATGAAAGGTGCAGTCGGAGCTTTGCCGAATAGTTCCGCGAAGCAGTACTATGTCGCCCAATGACACAGAACACAACGATGTTGTAGGCTAGTGCAAGGCGGCGACAAACTACACCAAAGGGTTAATCGCCGAGTTGATCGGCGATTCCAACTAACCTCGCCGAAAGATCTGACTGAACTATTTTCTGAAGTCTATAAATACTAAAAAAATTTATTAATTTAAGGAGTTGAACATTTATTTTAATTTCCAGAATATAATAGTACTTTTTGGATATTTTCTCTCAAGTTTGGAGGGGGGTTTTTGGGAGACTTGAAGAAAGAAGGATTTCATTTTCCCCAAGTTGGAAGTGGTTCTTCTCCATTCTTCTTTCTTTACTTAAATCAAGGTTTAATTTCTTATACCCATTTAATTTTAGTATCATTTTAGGTGTATTTTGTTACTTCTTGATGTGTGGCTTAAAACCCCCATTCTTGGGGTGTGATTTAGAAAATATGTGTTGATATTATTATTGGGTGTTGCTTACTGATAGGTTAATTGTAGTTTAATGGTGATTTCACCTAGTGGTTGTGGTTTAATCTAATGGATTTGTAGTTGTAAATACAAAGCCACCCGTGTGTTTTCGGCTTACCCGAGAGGGAGGTCGCGACACCAAGACCACTAGACTGATGTCCTAAGGAGTGGGTCAACATGAGGTTCATCCCGAGAGGGTGAACCCTAGTCCCATATCCTAATACTTAGCTCGAGAGAGTGAGTGGGGTAAGGCGTAGGCTGGCCTTCATGCGGCAATTGGGTGTTCAAAAGGAACGCATTTGAAATGGGGTAAGTTGACCGAGAGGGAACTTATTTCCATCTAAAGCTTAGCCTAGTCACTATTATCTTGCAAATTTCTTATCGAAAGCATGTATCCAACTATTTATCTCAAATTGTATTGCGGTCACACCCCAAGAAATTCTCCCCTTACTTGATTTTCCTTATTTTTATTGTTTTTATTACACTTGTGACAAAACTCCCAATTGATATTTGACACTTTTGTGTCACTTCTTTGATTTACAATATTTTTAATCGTTAATATCTTTAGCTACGACTAATTAGAACTAAATTTTATTTTTCTATTAATTTTTGAAACCACTCCCTTGGGACACGACCCCAACCCTTGGTTGGGTTACTATATTATTGACACTCATAGACACTCGAACCGTAGGTTAGTGTCATTGTTCACGATAAGCATCACACAACCCCGAGGTGATTGGATGCAGGGGCACCTATTGAGAAGAGGGACTTGAACATCGTTGCCAGGTTCTGGTTTGATTTCATTAGCACCACAATCATGCCATCCCTGAATGAGTCTATTTTGCACCATCCTAAGGCAGCTTGGCTTAGTTCTATCATGTCCAAGAGGCACATCGATCTGGGGCTGTTGATTTCACAAGAGATGGCCATGAGGGCCAAGCAGAAGTTGACTTCTCTGCCATTCCCAGTCTTGATCACGAAGTTATGTCAGTATGTTGGAGTACCTCGGGACACTACGAGGGATATTGAGGTCACCTCGTCTTCCTCCACTAACATTTGGCGTATTGAGGCCGAGTTCACAAGAGAGAAGATTGATAGGAGGAGAGAAGCTCTGGCAAATATTTCTCCGGAAGTTGACGTTGACTCGTTATGAGTAGAGGCACCTTCGCCTACTCCGGCCTCTGAGTCTTCAGGTACATCCGCTCCTTCCTCTTCTTCATAGGACCCAAATGATTCTTCCTCCTCCTAGCCTGCTAGGATTACTCAGGCCATGATTATGAAGATGGGACAACTGACCTATTCAGCGGATGTGAGAGTGACTCGATTGGAGAGATACATTCCAGGGATGAACAATAGTGCTATCTTGGCTGCACTGACCCCCTTTAGGGCCTCTGTTGATGATCTGGCTACTAAAGTCACTGCTCATGAGAGCAGACATGGGGAGACATCCGAGGTTTCGGCTTTAAAAGTTGATGTGGCAGATTTGAAGGACATAGACCATTTGAAGTCTACCGACTTCACCTCATTGATGTAGGGTGCAGATGACGAGGATTCCTCTGGCTACCACCGGAGATGTACATAGGGGTGGCACAGCATATGAAGAGTCAGAGGTAGAGAACGATGAGGAGCTGATAGCAGTACATGAAGAGGAGATGATGGAGAGTCGAGAGCAGAGCATATTTAGAGATTAGTCAGATTTTGTGGGGACGATTTTGCAGCCGGTGATCCAGACATCACCGACTGAGACGTCCAAAGCAGCCCCTAGTGGATCTGGCACTGCTATTCCCTCTGAGGTGACTTCGGGCACTGGTGCCTAAGTTCATACTGCTACACCAGCCATTGAGGCCTCGACAGATGGAGAGACTACATAGATAGGACTTTTATTTACCTCCCTCTTTGTCTTACTTACTTTTACTTTTTGATACTTTTATTTGCATTTGAGGACAAATGATTTTAGTTTGTGGTGGGGTGAGGCCCACCTTTGTGCATACTTATTTTGATTATATATTTTTGGTTGTGAGCTATTATTTTGTTATTACACTGATTTATGTGGATGTTTGAGCTTGTGGCTCCTTTTATTTTAAATTGCACAATGATTTTGACCCGTCCAAAAATTTTTAGTATCGATGACTTGAATAGTGCTCTCAATCGAACGAACATGATGCGCGGCTACGATGAGGCCAAATGAAGTTGCATAGACAATATGTGAACTCTTTGCATCTCGTTGTGATTAGCCATGTATCAAATTGATTTTTTTCTGATGAACGTTGCACACTAGAAAAAGTGTGGAATCTTGTTTGACTTTAGTGTCGATGCCTAGTGTGATGAGCTTACCTGTGAACTATGCAGTTGGATCCTAGAATTTGCCCCGTTAGTCCGATCGACTAATTAAAGCGGTCTCTTGATATGATCTTAGGCGACTTCGAAGAGTGTGAGCCAATTTGGCATATACCTCTTTGTGGCCTACCTTGTGAGCATGTGTGAACCTCTTTGTAACACCACTTGAGCCTTACCTTCCTTTGGAAGAAACTTGATGAATACTAGACCTTTCTTTATCCATTACCCATAATCCTCATGAAGTTGTGGTTAGTTGAATAGCCAACTTAAGCCGAAAGCCTAAGTTGGGGGTGTGGCGAAAAGAAAAGGGAAAGTGAAGAAGTGCAAGGAAAGTCTCCATTAACCCATGATGTTGAGAAAAATGGAACCCCTCCATATAAGAAAAAAAAAAGAAAAGAGAAAGGAGAAGAAAACGAATGAAAAAGTTTAAGAATAAAGTGTGAAGATATAAAGAAAATGGGGTTTCCAAAATTCCAAGAGAAGTGAATAATGGGATGGCTTATGAGCACTAGCAAAAATGATGAACGAAGAGGAAAGGAAGTGTTGTGAGTACCACATTTCCTGAGGATGAAAGCTACTGAGCCTAAATGACCATACCTCTGCACTCAGCCCCATTACAAGACTTGAAAAGACCTTCTTGATCTTGAGTGAGCTGAAGCAAGTGTTGATTGGAAAATATGGGCAAACCTATGGGTGAAATTATCCACTGTGTTCCTCTTTGTGAGTGTGAGCGTTGCATTTGATTCCGAAACTTTAAATGATTAAACCTCTGTGTGTGAATATGGAATCATTCCTTTTGTGGGGGCATTTGAACACTTTGGTTGAGCTTGAACTTGCATTTGAAGCAAGTATTGTGAGCATGAGATTCTTTGATATTAGTGAATCACAACTTGAATCTTTAAGTGCACATTTGATCTTTGCATAAGTAAATTGAGTCTTGTTGTGTGCATTCATGATTGAGTCTTGTGTAGCACTGTTCGAGATACCCTTTTTGAACGGCTGAACATGAGTTTGCTTAAGGATAAGGTTTGAACGGCTGAACATGAGTTTGCTTAAGGATAAGGAAAAGTTTAAGTTGGGGGTGTTGATGAGTTCACAAATTTGACTCATTTAGGGCTATATTTTGATAGAATTAGTGTCCTCAAATTCATATTTTATCTCAATATCTGATGAAAACCCTTAAGTTTCATGTATTTGGAGTTTGAGGGAAACCATGGACACTACTTAGCAAAAAAGGAACAAAAGAGCAGTCGGCGTATCGCCGAGCAGTTTCGTAAATCTATACTATGTCGCCCAATGATCCAAAACACGACGATGCTGCAGGCTAATGCAAGACGGAGATGAACTGGACCAAAGAGCGGATCGCCGAGTTGATCGGTGATCCCAACTAACTTCGTCGATTGATCCTTCGCAACACATTTCTTGAAAACTATAAATACTAGTTGGTGTTTTGTAGCTTAGCATCAGAATAGAAATTATTTTTATCAAGTTTTATTATTAAGTTTTAATATCAGACTTAGAATATTCTCTCTAAGCTTAGAGAGGGTTTTGAAGAACTTGAAGATTCAAAGGGTTTCAACTCCAAGATTTTGGACTTGGGTGTTATGGATTCTTCACTTTTTACTTGTTTTAAGACTTAATATTGCATACCCATTGATGGAAACTGAGATTGGTATACATTTTTACCTCTTTTACATATGTAGCTAAAACCCCAATTCTTGGGCTGTGATTTTGTGAATATGGGTTAGATTAATTGTTGGTTCTTGCTTGCTGATCGCTTATTTGTTGTGTAAATGTGATTTCGTTTAGTAGTTGTGGTGGAACTTAATGAAATTGTTGTTGCAAATACAATTTCACCTTTGTTTTTTCAGGTTGTTCAAGACAGAGGTCGTAAAACTAAGACTACTAAGTTGATGGTCGGTGGGAGTGGGTCGACATGAGGTTCAGCTCGAGAGAGTGAACCCTAGTCCTTCTCTCACACACTCGGCTCGAGAGAGTGAGTGGGCTAAGGTGAGGTTGTTCTTCATGCGGCAAGTGGGTGTCCGAGAGGAACCCATTTGATTCGGGGTAAGTTGCTCGAGAGAGAATTTACCCCCATTATAGTCTAGCCTAGTCAAAAATAGGCAAACGGATTTACAATCAAAAGCATGTACTCAATAGTCTAGTCTAACCCGTATTCCTATCACATCCCAAGAATCTCATCTCCTTATTCATATCTCTCTTTATTTTTGTTGATTTTTCTTTTACTTGTTCACAAACCCCCCGTTGTAATAGTGCAAGCTCAGTAGCAATCGTAATAAAAAAAACTCAAATCTTATGTCTCAGCTCTATAACACGATTTGAGTTAAAAAAGGGTAACTTTTCTAAATGATATTTGTAGCTTCTTGCTAATAGAATATGGTCCATAATATATTTATAAACAACAGTCTAGTTAAGACAACTTGCAGACTCCCTAGGATATGACATGGCTCTAATACTAAGTTTGTCACGCCCCAAACTCAAGGGGTGCAACTGGCACCTGAATCCAAAACTTAGGCCTGAGTCGACCCTACTGAACCACTTTCTAATGGCGTATGGCAGCCACATAGATTTAAGAAAATAAACAAGTATATCTCGACTTAAAAATAACTCATTGGTCGACAAAGCCACTATCAATAGCTCTATAAAGAAAATAGCTACTCCCAACAGTTTATATAAAGCAATACCCAACTAGCATAGAAGCCTATTTGGGCCGTGGAGGCCACCATGATGAACGATATATGGGCCATCAAAGCCACCATTATCTCTATACAGGAACTAAAAAATAGGAAAACATATTAACTATATCGTAAGAAACTATCAAACATTGACCGAGTAAAATGCAAGGCCAACATGGCCAATAATGTGACTAACAACCCAACACACTAGTCTGAAAGCCACTATGAATATAACACTTGGATGGGACAATGCCCTGGCCTACCCAAAAAATGCAAACCACAAAATAAGCGAACCTCTAGGACTCTTGCGACACTTGGAAGAAAGGAGTAAACCAATCAGTAGGATAGGCGACTCTGCTACTCGATAAGTCTGTCCGGACGTCGCTCAGGACATACATGCATAATTACAATGCCCCCTAACAAGGGGCATCGGTACAAAATAATGAATTGAGCATGTAAGGTAAACTTAAAGTTGAAACTGCAGTATAAGTACTAAATAAAAAGGGCTGGGGTGGAACACAAGTACAATACCTTATCTCCCCACAATAAGATAACATAAGCACATAACATGAAATAACTTGACCAGGCTCTCAGAAGCCCGACAAGTACAGATAACACACAATTACTATTGGTCCTAATGAATGCAAACAATCACTAAATACCCATATTTCCCACCTTACCTGGATCCCAGTGTTAATCTTATGTGAACTGTGTGAATGTACATGTACCATGAATCAATGCAAATCTAAGGTTCTTTGGTAAAATATATATATGTTTCTTCATAGGTCTTCCATGAATCAATTCGAATTTGATGCTCTGTGGTATAATAGATATATGTTGTCTCATATGTACAACCTCCCTGGCCCATAGGCACGGTCTACCCGACCCATAGGCTTGGTCTACTCGACCCATAGGCTTGGTCTACTCGGCCTATAGGCTCGGTCTACCCAAACTGAATGCTCAGTCTACCCGGCCTAAAGGCTTGGTCTGCCCAGCTTGTACGCTTGGTATAAGAATCAATTTGTATGCTCAAGAACTTTACAATGTGAGTGTCTACTGAGGCCAAAACAAGCTCATAGGTGGCATCTAGACGATAAAATATCACAACAATAAGAAGTAATTATAATTAATCAAAACAAAATTGTAACCTACTTTTCTATGCTACTAAGTAAGAAGTAGTGTGTCGTTGATAGACATTATATCATATGGTCGTAGCGAACTCAACAGGATAGGGCAATAGGTCAACTAATTATATTACACCGACCATAACAATCTCAGACAATTAGGATCATGCCTGAAGAGAAATAATAGCCTTAACATACCTTCTAACCAATGCCCAAAAAGTCTATATGAAGCTTGCCCAACAATGCAACAAGCGGAAATCAGTGAGACTGCAAGAACAAGCCATGACTAATCAATAAGACACTATTGCCACACTCCTGACCAGCCAAGTCCAACCGACTAAGTGAGGTAAATAACGACAACAATCAACAGCTAACTTTATTGAAGGCATTCCAACAACATCTCAAAGGAGCGACAAGCCCCCGAGGAAAAATAACTAGGTGTATTTCACGTCGTTCAATCCAACAACTATCATATGCCACTCTAATAAGAATTAGACGAACCCCAATAACTTCCAGAACCTTAACACCATCAACAAATACCAATAACAGTGAAACCATATAAGACAAAGGGGCTTCCCACAACCCCAATATCAAAAACACAACCACGTACCTCAAAAATTTGTAAAAATGATACTATGATATGAAACTACAAAGGAGGGTTGTAAAAATAAGATTACCTCAACCGAACGTCTAAAATAATAATACTAAGATTCTTCCTCTTTGCAGCTACAACAACAATCGGAGCCCAAACCAAAAAGAAAATTATACCACAACGTTGAGATCACGACGTAGAGCAACTTTTGTTGAACTTTCAAGTTGAAAGAATCAACACCCATGGAGGATTTAGTAGTTTGAGTTCTGATTTTTTTGGGTTTTTCTAATCAGTTCTAATGAAAAAAAACTAAGGAGATGGGGGTATTTAAAGACTAATCGACTTAGGCGATGGGGGACCCACTTTGAGGTGCCGGCTGTCGCAGTCTCACAAAAACCTACATATCTCTCAATTAATATATATCTTACGAATAAATATTATTTTTTAGAGAAATAAATCTTCAAGATAAAAACATAAGAAACTAAATGGTACTTTATGGTGCAATAAATAAATAATATTGTAGTCAAGTCTTTTCGTCGACTCTTATTGGAATTCTTAAAGACAAATCATAACACCTCAAACTTTGGCCAGTTTCTAGTTTTGGGTCAACTTCAAACGGCCGTATCATTTACCACATAAAGAGTTAGGTTGCATAAGACCTATCAAATTGAAGGTCTTTCAGTCCTTCTTCAAACACCACCAAGATTGCTAAATGATAAGCTATGAGTAAAAAGCTATGGTCAATTAAGTGAAGCCTTTCTAAAACATTTTCTTCACTCCTAATATGGGTTTAATCTGATTTAGACTACTTTTCCACATTCCTAAATGCTTAGACTCTTAGGGCTACGTTTCAAGAAGAAGAAAATAGGGATTTCAACCATTCTTCCAAGAATTAAAGAATTTCGCCAAGTACAAGGGTTCCTTCGAGGTATATAAGCTTCTCATAGTTTTGGGTTTATTACCCCTCATGTCAATGAAGGAATTTCTTTTATGAATTCATCCATGAGATTTTTTATATTGAGATACTTGAGAAGTTCTTGAATTTTAACCCCATTTCTAATAATGGAGGTTTTTAAGTACTTGAGGTGAGGAATTTTGCGAATGAGTGTTGTTTTTTGATGGGTTTTTGTAGGATTTAATCAACATTATATTGGGTTTATGAATCAAAGACAGTTGGGAGGAAATCATTTGATTTTAGATGAGTTAAGACTTGAATTTGAACAAGAAAGTTCTTTAAATTTTTGGGCCCAATTGTGGGGCGGCGCGCCACCATTGCCCCAGGACTATAGGCTAGTAGTTTGGGGCCTGGCGCGGTGTTCCACTCAGTGCACCCCAACAAACTGTCCAGTAGTTTTGGGGCTAATGCCCTGCGCCACTTAGTGTGCTAGGGTCGCCAGGTCCTTTTCTTTTCCAGCCTTCATTCTGTATACGCTCTTTCAAATCATGTCTACATTCTCTTCCTAATATGAACTATTAAACTCATCATTAATCTTTTAGAAAAACTACATGTCATAATCATATGTTTTAATTCAGATTTTGAATTAAAGTAAAGTTATAAAGAAAGTTCAAGAGGTCTTTTTTGAGTCACTTTGAGAATTCTTTAAATTGATTATACTTTTGAACTAAATCTTGAGTAAATGAGTTTGAGAATGAGGAGAGTTATCTTTCATGTTTCAAAATGAGTATAAGGGAACTAAGTATTTTGAAGTGTAACACTTTTACATTTTCATAAAGAGGAACACCAATTTCTAAATGAGTTATGAGTTCAGAAGAATTTCAGAGCATTACTTTTTTTAGATGATCTTTTGCATAATTACCATAAATTGAGAAAGTGTATGCTTTTAAACATTTGAGGATGAGTTATATATATTTTTGGGAGTAGTATTAAGTAGTGATATGAGGATGAATTCAGACAACTAAAAATCCTCATAAACTATGTATGCCAACATGGGCAATGAATCATACTTTTAGATGACTCCTTATTACTTTTAAGCATAGCTTAATGGGTACACTTAGTTGTGGTGCTCTATACCATGACAATTGAAAAGGTATAGGATAGTTCTGGTAGCGTGGGCGAGACACTATATCATCACGTAGCTCATACTGATGGCCGTTAGTTAGAGAATCTCTCAATTAGGAGTAAAGAGTTTGTTTAGAGACTTTGAGTTGATAACTTATGTTTAACTAAGTATTTCCAGATAATCATTTAGTTACATTGATATTGAGATATTTTGAGTTAAATCTTTTAAGCTGAAGTTATTATTTTATTGAGTAAGTCTTCTGCTAAGTAGTGAGACAGACCAAGGGTTTGCATGGGTACCAGCGATGGTTCTTGAGTACTGGCCACGTCTAGGTTGTAGGCTCGGAGTGTTACAAACTTGGTATCATAGCACAGAGTTCAAGAGTCCTGGGTGTCTATGAAACCATGCATGTAGAGTACTTGTTATTAGTTTGAAGCGCGCCACATCTATAATTATGAGGCTACAACTTTAGGAATTATTTCACTTCTTTGTTACTCTCTTACGTGCGATAGAGTTCAACTCTATAAAAGTTTCCTTCTAATTCATTCTTGCATATCTCTTTTCAGATAAAGCCCCCACAAAGAGCTATTTAAGGACGTCTTCCTAGTAGGTATGTGAATCCACAAGATCCAGAGGTTCCCAATGTACCAGAGGTGCAACCCCCTCAAGAAGATGTCACAAATGTTGAGTTTAGGAATGTTATTCAGATGTTGACTCTGGTTGTGGTCAATTAAGATTGTCAATAAATAGGGGTTTGTCAATATATGACTGATACATCAAGGATCTGTGAGTTTTTGAGAATGAATCCCCTGAAGTTCACTAAGTCAAACATCACTGAGGATCCAGAGAACTTTGCGGAGAAACTGAAGAACGTGTTTTAGGTTATGCGTGTTGCCGATGTTGAGCATGCGAAGTTAGCTTCATACCAGATCAAGGGTGTTTCTAGGAATTTTAATGACCAATGGAAGAAGAGAAGGGCTGAAGGGGCACCACGCATGAATTGGGCTATTTTTAAAAGTGACTTCTTAGTGCGATTCCTTCCCCGTGAGCTAAGGGAAGCGAAGGTAAGGGAATTTCTGAATCTGAAACAAGAATCCATGAGTGTCCATAAGTACAACCTCAAGTTCACTAAGTTATCTCATTATGCTCTCGTGATGTTGGCTGATATAAGAAGCATGATGAACTTGTTTGTGTTTGGGTTGTCCCGCTTGTCAAATAAGGAAGGTAAGGAGACTATGTTCATAGGGGACATGGACATAGCAAGGCTTATGATCCATGTGCAGAATGTTGAGGAACATAAATGGAACGAAAGAAGAGTTTCAAAACAAGAGGGCTAAGACATCAAATCAGGAGTCCGACCAGAACAAGATCGAAAATTTGAACTGGTCCTCTTTACAGAAAAGGTCACCTAGACCTTCTCCATCGTGAAATAATGCGCCTACACCAAAGAACAAAGGTGATTTCATGAACCAGATCTCCCAGAACTTTAGAGCTCAACCTACTCAGTCTTAGGATAGCATGGAACAAGGGGCTAACTAGACCCGCCCATGTGCTAAGTGTGGTAGGAACCACCAAGGGGTGTGTCGTTATGCTTCCAATAGCTTCCTCAAGTGTGGTTAGACATGTCACTTTATGAGAGACTGCCCTATAAACAAGCAGGGAAATGGGGGCAACAGAGCCCAATCTTCTTCAGCGGCTTCGGCAGGTAGAGCTGCTCCGAGAGGATCTACTTAATGGACAGACGGGGAAGCAAACCGTCTATATGTTATAACAAATCGCGAAGAGCAAAAGAATTCAGCAAATGTTATCACTAGTATGATCAAAGTCATTAATTTTGATGTTTATTCAGTATTTGATCCAGGTGCAAGTCTAATATTTTTTACTCCATATGTAGCTTTGAGATTCTATATTCTTCCTGAATGACTTCTTGAGCCCTTTAGTTTTTGCACACTAGTTGGTTAGTCTATTCTAGTAGAAAGTGTTTACCGTGATTGTACCATCTCTGTCAATCACAAGGACACCATGGCTAGCTTATTCAAATTAGGCATGGATGACTTTGATGTTATTCTAGGTATAGACTATCTTCATATTTGTTATTCCCCAGTTGATTGTAGAACGCAAGTAGCCAAGTTTCAGTTTTCTAATCAGCCTGTTTTAGAGTGGAGGAGTAGTTCAGCAGTGCCTAAGGGTCATGTAACACCGTGTAGTTTAGTAGGTAAACTAGGGATAGGTGTGAGGGCATCAAGAGTCAAGGCAAAGGGCAAGAGCCAAGGCCAAAGGGCAAGGCCTAAGACAAGGACAAAGGCTGCCCCAAGGCTTCCTAGGCACTTCCCCACTTCACGACCACCACCACAGCTCATCGTGACCACCATGGCTCATGGTGTGGCTCATGGTGGTTAAGGCAGTTGCTAGGTTGAAGCTGCCTCAAAGTGGCTCACCTTCACGAGCTACTTGACGGCTAGTTGTGAAGACTACGGCTCGTGGGAAGGCCCGTGAAGGTGCCTTCAATTTGTGAAGGCCAAGACACCAAGGCCAAGCCATTTCCCAAGGACCACAGGAAGTACCATAGCTCTTGGTGAGGACCACGGCTCGCTGAGCCTGTCGTGGTGCCTAGGAGTAGGCTGCCTAGTGCGGGGGATCTAGGGAAATTCATTTTTAGGTGGTTATTAAGTTAGGTTGTTTTGTATAGTCTTAGTACATCTATATAAGATATTTTAACTCTTTAACCACCCCAATTAAGTTATTGTTTTTAAAAAAAGATCCCAAAGTTCATCCTCTCAAAAATCCTCTCTGTAGAGAAGAAGAAGAAGAAGAACAATAAGAAGAAGAAGGGTTAAAGCTAGGTCAAATTCCTCCAATATTTTTAGATTTGTGAGGGATTTAGAATCAAGGAATGATAGCTTATTCATCCATGGATTATTCCATCCACGGAGCCCCTTAGAATTCCCTAATTTGATGAAGATTTCCCCAATTCAAGTTAGGGTTTCTTCAATGTTGTGGGCTATGTTGTATGTTGACCCAATTGAGTGGGTATTGATAGTTCATGATAGAATTAGTAGTGAATCATGTTATTAAGATATTATTACATGTTTTCTATGTCTAACCCTAGTATAATTTATGAAGTTGAAGTAATGCGGGTTTATGCCATGGAAGGTGAAATTGAGGATTTAGAGATAATCTTTTAGGGTTGATGACATGTATAGTAATTGTTCAAGAGTAAAATCAAGCTAACATGAATTAAATTAGAATAATGCATATGTTATGGATCATGACTAGTAAGGCTTAAGATTGAACCTTTATGATGATATATGACTAGAATCACCTAATAATAATAATAAAGCATGTGGCTAGAATGCCTTGAAATCTATGTATGTATGATGATTGTAGGAAGTAAAGCTTGAGAGTAAGGCTTGTAGTCATGAATGTTGATTATGAGGGTTTTGAAAGTAAAGCCAATATGATGAATTATCTATGTTAAGTCTTTAAGAGTGAAGCTTACATGATAATGGTAGACTATTAGATAGATTTGTTTTGGAAGGACTTTACCCACCTAACCTACCTCATGAATGTTTGAATGTATTAAGTGATAAAATCAATTGAGTTATGATGATATCCATGTCTAATGTAGATTCTAGATATGGTAATTAAAGGAAAGTTTAGAAACCTCAAGGAGGTAAAGTATGAGATTCATGCATGATTTATGAAATCTATGTATATGCTCAAGAACACTTTGAGAGTAAAGTGTCTATGATTATGATATGTTGTTGTGTTGTGAAAGGACATTCTCACACACACATTCATGCATGAACATGATATGATATGAAATGTTCTCTCACATAGAATTATTGTAGGTTGAAAGGCTTGCTCACCTAAAATGAATCTAAGTCCAAGGACTATAAAACGTGATGAGGCTTGTGGTGATTCCCCCAAAGACCTTTATATGAGAAGGATGTGACAAGAGCTCCCATATTTCTAAGTTAATAGTAAAGAGGTAATTACGCATGACATGATATGAGAAGTATGTGGTGACTACCCATTAAATATATAACTTTTATACTAAGGCAAGAGGTGAATATCCATTAGCCTTTATGTTGGACATAGAGGTGAATACCTATGATCCTCATGTAATGATATGGAGGTGAATACATATATCATTTAATGATGGGCATGAAGGAAAATACCTATGTTTACCTAAAATAGTTATGGAGGTGAATACCTATGACTATACATATAATGTAAGAGGTGAATACCCATTGGCCTTTATGATAGACATGGAAAGGTGAATACCCATTTGGCCTTTATGATAGACATAGAGAGGTGAGTTCCCATGTCTAAAATATAAGTAAGAGTCATATGAGCTATGAAATATGATAATGACTAGATTCAAATGTAGCTTGAAATGCCCTACCAATACATGTATGACTAGAAGTAATTCCCCTTGTCTATGAGAAATAAGTTAATTATGAGAATAAGAGATGATAAATATGAATGAGGGCCTAAAGTTTCTACCTTAGCATGGGTAGGATTATGGGGTCTTATTCATGCATTCCGCAAGCTTGCCTTGAGGTGACTTATGCAGTGTTTATCATATATGTTGTATGATTAGCTTGGATTGTTGCTATAATTGTCTTTCTTGATATGTTGGACTAAAGGTGAAGGTTTCCTTGTGTATGAGAGATAAGCTAAGGATGAGATCAAAGATAGTAAATATGTATGATGGCCTAAGGTGGTACTTAGTGTGGGTGAGATTATGGGGTCTTATTCATGCATTGCACAAGTATGACTTGAAGCTATTTATGAAGTGTTCCTCTGATGATATAAAGGACTAAGGGTTGACTTATTCTTATAGTATGCCTATGTTGGATATTATGCTTATGACTATGTTGTTGTCTCTTATGCCTATAGTTTATGTTTTAATAAGTATCTCTTATGTTTATGGAATATCTCTTATGATTGACTAACTCTTATGTAATGCTCTTATGATGTTATTCTAGATATCATATTTAGTAAATTTTGTACTAATATATACTCTTTCCGACATTCTCATCAAATGTAGGATCCGGTGATTTTGAGTTCCATCTTCGAGGAAAAGTTCTTAGTAGAAGCAAGGAGTTGAAGACTTGATGAGTCCTCATAGAATCGAGTATATAGCCACCATTTCCTTTTATGTCTTTCTTTTATGTTTTAAACTTTTGTATGGGCTGAGTCCCAAAGATATTCATGTTCTAGATGATTTGAGACAAGTGTAATAAGACTTTCAATATGCTTTTATAAAGACTTTGATTGTATGGAAAATGTTTTAATATTTCTGCACTTTTCTATTATCTTAAGTTATGATATGCTAAATGTCTTAGATGGAGTCCTTCGGGGTTCTATGTGCCATGTTACATCGAGGGTGTACCTCTGGGTCGTGACAAACTTGGTGATTAGAGCATAAGGTTTAAAATGGTTCTAGGATGTCGCAAGCCACGTCTTGTAGAGTCTTGTTCATAAATGTGAAGCGTGCCACATTTATGAATATAAGGCTATTAGATGTTTGGGGAACTTCACTTCTTCATTCTCTAAGTCATGCCATAGATTTTATCTCTATAAGGTTCTTCTCCTAATCTGTGCCTGTTGGTTTTCAGGGTATGGCTAATACAAGGTCAAATGCTAGGAGAAATGAGGAAGAAAATATGGATCATAAGGTTCCTCCCTAAGATCCTCATCATGCTCTGGTTGATCCTATAGTTGAGAATTTTACTCATGCGGAGTATAGGCCATCTATCCAAATGTTGGCTCAAGCCGTGACGGCTAAAGTCAATAGAGAGGTTGTTGCTCCGGTAAATCCTAATGTGAATTTTGTGGCCTTAAGAGCGAGGGATTTTATTAAGATGAACCCTACGGAGTTTTGTGGCTCCAAAGTGGAGGAAGATCCTCAAGGGTTTATAAGGTGCTTAATATCATAGGGGTGACTTCGGTAGAGAAAGAAGAGTTAGTCGCCTACCAATTAAGAGGGATAGCACAAATATGGTACGATCAATGGAAGGAGAATAGATCGGTAGGAGCGAGTCCCATATAGTGGGAGGTGTTTAAGTTGGCATTTCTTGATATATTCCTTCCCCTAGAGTTGAGGGAGGCTAAAATGCAAGAGTTCATTAACCTTAGGCAAGGTAGCATTAGTGTTAAGGAGTATGCCTTGAAATTAATCAACTATTCAAGTATACTCCAACGTTAGTGGTGGATTCAAGGGCTAAGATGAATAATTTTATGATGGGAGTGTCCGACTTAGTAGAAAAATAATGTCGTACGATAATGCTCATTGGTTATATGGATATCTCACGTATTATGGTGCATGCCCAAAAAATTGAGTAAGTAAAGTTCAAGGAAGAGAGATCTAGGTAGAAAAAGTGCTCTAGAATGGATGATGATAAGTTCCTTCATGATGAGTCTGATAGACATGGTCTCCCTAGGTATAGACAAAAGTTCCCACGGCAAGGTCCTTCAAACACTCGTAAGTTCAACCAAAAAGGACTGCCTAACCCTGAGCCACAAGGAGATAGTAGTGGGGTTCTATTGCCAGGATGTAGTAAGTGTGATAGAAGGAATGAGGGTGAATGCCTAGCGGGTTCCAAGATTTGTTTTGGGTGTGGTGAGTTGGGCCACAAGATAAGGCATTTCCCTAATGTTACTAGAAATGAAGGGGATAGTTGTTGTAAGTCCCAACCCTACTATTCCTCCAGTTCAATTGGTTTGGGTGGGAGTGCTCAAAAGAAGAATAGGCTAGCGGTGGACAAGAGTGTCGTACGAATGTTGCTATCGGTATGTGTCTTAAGCTTTATTTAGATTCTGATGTTGCTTGTCTTTTATGATTTGAGAAGATTGGATATGATCGACTTTGTTATTGTCTTTAGTATGATGGGGCTGCAATGTTGTCTTATGTTATTGATGGTAGAACCCTACTCGACCATTTATGAGTTTTGGGTAAGTTGAAAGATTTGATGAAGAGGGTGTTTAGAAGATACCTTGGGATGTTCAATGAGTAGCCTTGTCTAAAGAGTAGTAAGGCATTTCACCTTGGTTAGAATCCTCTTGTGTAAAGGGTATGAAAGTTTAGTGATGACTTGTTCCGACCTTAGAATTGAAAGTAATGGTGCTTAGAAATTCAACCTAGGCTTACTCCCAAGGGGGAGATGGTGTGCTTAGAGAGTACGGTCATTGTGTTTTTGTGAGTAGCCATGATTTCTTTATACGCATGTTCATGAAAAAGTTTAGGTCTTGATAGATATGACTTATATGCATTGTTTTCCTCATGTTGTAGTGTATTGAGTATAACTTGCCTATAGATTACATGAGATTAATTCATGAGCATGCCTTAGTAAGGAGTTGAGAGATTCCTCTTTGAAAGAATGCTTTTTGAGAGTAAATTACATATAGGCTCCATGAGTGTATGTTGAGCATATTTTAGCTAGGAGATGGTAGTTCCACCTTGAACATGACTAGTCATGAGAATTGCATGCATTTTGGGTTGTTAGATATAGTTCATACTTCCTTGAGTTGCATTGAGTATGTTTGAGTTTGAAATTGATGTTTCCTCCTTACTTGTGTGCATTTCGATATGTTGCATGCATGATGGGCTTCTAGTCAAGAGTCGTTTCCTTAAGAGGAGTTTAGAATCGTCATTCGAGGAAGAATATTCCCAAGGGGGAGATATTGTAACACCCTGTAGCTTAGTAGGCCAACTAGGGCTAAGTGGGAGGGAATCCACAGTCGATGCAAGGGGAAAGAGCCAAAGCCAAGGGGCAAGGCCCAAGCTGTAACACCCCGGATTCTAGTAAGCTAGACTAGGGCTAAGTGTGAGGGGGGTTACTAGCCATGGAATAGGGAAAGGGCCTAAAATACCGTTGGAAGGGTGAAGGAAAAAAAATTCACTTGATCCACTTGGCGATGGATAGTTCCATCACCAAAGTGACTTGGCGATTGGCCAAGTGGATCAACCATAGCCTAGTGAGTTGTCCCCCTTGTCCTAGCTACTGGCAAATTGGGCGAGCCAAGTCGGTGCTCGCCGGTTGGGTTGACACATCCCCAAAGGGGCACCCCCATCGCCAAGTTGGCCTGCTCCTTGGGATGAGATGCTGTAAATTTAGGCGGGCCAAGCGTCCATTTGGCGAGTCGCCGAGTGCCCTTGGCGAACTTCAGCGTGCCGATCTGCAGTTTTTAAGTTGGGAGTCATAGGGGTGCTTGGGTATTTCCCTAATTTGGTACTACATCATTTTACTCCTTCCCTATTAAAGTATATAAGCTTTTTATGCTCAAAATTTCCCCAATTAAGTCACTCCCTAGAATCTAAAATAAAACCCAAAACTTCATCCTCTCCAAAGGAAATTCTCTCTGTAGAACTTCAAGGAAGAAGAAAAAGAAGCAAGTTGGGGTAGGGCTCTAGGAGCAAGTTTTTCTACTCAATTCCACTGCTAAGGTATGGTAGTCCTTCATTCATGGATAGCCTACATCTATGAAGTCCATTCAAAACCTCAATTTCAAAGATAGAAATCCCCCAAAAGTTAGGGTTTGTCTCCAAGTCATGGATTCCATTAAAAATGATTCTAATGTTTGATTTAGTTTATATTATGATTGAATTGATGATTTATTATGGTTTTTATGTTGAAATCCCCAAGAACCCATGAAACCCCCATATTACTCAACTATGATCTTGTGATGTAGGTTCGTTGGTTATAGAAGAATGGTATGAGATTATGTATGTAGAGATTGGGTTACTTGATTTATGATCACATCCATGTCTAATGTAGTAATTCTAGATATGTTGATTGAATATGATATATGGTCCTTGAAGGGCAAAGTATGAGAATTATGCATGATTGTGAGATATGTTATATGCTTTAAGAACACTTTGAGAGTAAAGTGAATATGATTATGATCTAGTTGTGGTATTGTTGGAAGGTTATCCTAATGTACACATTTATGTATGCATATGATATGATGTGAAAGGTTTTCTCAAAATATGATGATTCTAAGGTTGAAAGGCTATTCTCACCTATTGAATCTATGAGCTATAGTATGAATTATGTTGGAGAGTGTCAAGACATTCTTCCATGAATATGCACTTAATTCAAGACTTAATATGTAATCTATGGGAATTAATGCTTAGCACAGAGTGCATATAAATATGAGTTGGAAGCTTATACGATAGTTGAGTCCGTCATTCAAAATGGGTTCCTTCTACATTAGTTGAGTACGGGTTCCCAAAGTATGTATCTCATGAGATGAAAACCTTATACATTAGTAGACTCCGGGTTTCTAGTAGAAATCTCCTTATCCCATAACTATGTGCCCACATAGGTCTTTAGCTAGTTGATCCACCTAAGCTAAGAGTATGGTTCTACCTCAGGCAAGTAGGACAACCCCTTTTCGGTGTGGGGTAGACACCAGATTCCATGGTAAGCTCACATGGTCTATGTCGGTTAAGGCTAATCTCCCTTTTATGATACAACGAACAAGAATATGAAATATGAACTATAGTTACTCAAGAAGCTTTACTTAGTACGGGTGGGATTATGGGATCTTATTTATGCATTGCGTAACTATGCTTTGATGGTATTTATGGTATGTCCCTATTATGATATGATGATCTATGAGTTGACTATGCTTATGACTTATGCTTTTCCATTATCTTCAAAATGATGCTTTGAACTAGTAAATGGCATGCATTCAACTAAAATGTCCCTTTTAGCATGTTTTCATGATTTTATGCATGACTATCATATTTAGTGCATTTTTCTACTAACCCATATTTTCTTGCATTTTTTCCCAAGTATAGGGTCCGGTTCTCAAAGAGGTCTCCATTGTGGCTAGAGCTTGGATTTTTTCATTTCTCCTTACTTGTGGTGAGTCCTCATCATTCGAGGACGAATTCTATCATTGTAGTTTCATTCTTGTGTTTTCACTTTCGGATTATGTTGTTTTGGGTTGTGACCCTATTTTGACTCAAGCATTGTAATAGATGGCTAATTTAGAATAGTCTAGACTTTTTCTTTCCTTTATAAATATTTTTGGACCTAAATGCATTTTTACTCATATTGTTCTAATGCTTTATGTAATGATATGCTAAGTGGCTTACATGGTGCCTTTCGAGGTTCTATGTGCCTTGTTACATCTAGGGGGTACCCTGGGTCGTGAAAAAATTGGTTATGAGAGCACAAGGTTTAGAATAATTCAAGGATTATGTCTCATAAGCCACGTCTTGTAGAGTCTTGTTCATGAGTGTGAAGTGCGCCACACTTATGAATGAGAGGCTATAAGATGTTTAAGAAATGTCACTTCTTTCATTACTCTTAAGTCGTGCCTTAGAGTTTAACTCTATAAATTCCCTCTTCTAATCCTTCTCTTGTGTCTTCAGGATATGTACACAGGAAGGGCTAACGCAAAAACAATTTAGTGTGGCAATGTGAATAAGGAAGCTCTTCAAGCTTATTAAGCTCCTCAAGCTAACCAAACTCCGGTTAACCCCGTGGTTGAGAATGTGACCCATGTAGAGTTTAGGTGTACTATCTAAATATTAGCTTAAGTCGTGATAGCTCAAGCCAATAGAGAAGTTGTAGCCCCAGTCAATCCTAATATGAATTCGGCTTCTTTTAGGGTTAGGGATTTTTCTAGAATGAACCCTCCCGAATTTCGTGTATCTAAAGTGGAGTATGATCCCCACAAGTTTATCGATAAGGTTTATAAGGTCCTTGATATTATGGGGGGTATCTTTGGAAATGAAGGCGGAATGGGAAACATTCAAATTGGCATTTCTTGATAGATTTTTTCCCCGAGAGTTGAGGGAAACTAAGGTGTAGGAATTCATTAACCTTAGGTAATGTAGTATGAGTGTCAAGGAATATGCCTTGAAAATTACCCAAACTATCCAAGTATGCTCTATCTATGGTGGCAGATTCGATGGATGAGATGAGTAGGTTTTTGACGGGTGTGTCTGATTTGGTTCAAGAAGAATTTTGTAGGCAAATCTCCTTCATGACATGGATACCTTAAGTCTTATGGTGTATGCTCAACAAATTGAGGAGTCAAAACTCAAGAAAAGAAACAGAGAGCTGAAAAGAACTAGAACCGGTGATGGGAACTTCTCATATGCTAGGTCTGATGGACAAGGTCGACCAAGGTTTAGACAAATGTTCTCCAACCAAAGCTCCTCTTGTGCTCCAAGGGTCAACAAGGAAAGGGTTTCCAACCCAAACCTCAAGTAGGTAATAGTGGTGGTTCTTATGTTGCAAGGCCTAATTGTGCAAATTTTGGTAAAAAGCATGATGGCAAGTTTATTGTTGGTACCGATGGGTGTTTTTCTTACAGGAAGGTTGGCCACAAGTTGAGAGATTGTCCAATGCTCAAGGTTAAGGGAAGGGAAGATAAACAAGCTCTTCCAAGCGGTTCAAACTCCAATGCTCAAAAGTAAAACAACTTTTATGCTCTTATATCCCGAGGGGACCAAGAGAGCTCCCCGGATGTGGTGACCGGTATGTTAAAAGTATTTTCTACTGATTTATATGCCTTGTTAGATCCCGGTGCTACTTTTTCCTTTGTTACACCTTTTGTGGTTATGATATTTGAAATAATCCCCGAAATGTTAGTCGAACCTTTTTCAGTCTCTACTCTGATTGGTGACTCGGTGGTGGATAAAAGAGTCTATAGAAGTTGTCCCATTTCCTTGTCCCATAGAGTTACTTTGGTGGATTTAGTGGAGTTAGACATTGTACACTTTTATGTGATTTTGGGCTTGGATTGGTTGCATGAATGTTATGCCTCTATCGATTGTAGAACTCGGGTTGTTAGATTCCAATTTCCAAATGAGGCCATCTTAGAGTGGAAAGGGGGAAATTCTATCCCTACAGTTCAATTTGTTTCTTGCCTTACACTACAAGAAAAAGCTTTATTTATGACCAACATTTAGGGATGAGTTAATAATCCTGTCTCTAAATGTATAAGTATTGGGACGAGATTTTATTTCGGTCCTTAATTATGTATGTTTTTATGAAGGTACTAAATCTAGTATCTAAAGAAATTAATAATTGGTTCCAAATTATAATTTAAGGGTCAAATTAAAAAAAAGTTTTGTTTTCACCAAAACATAGAGCCAAAATATAAGTGTAATTAAAATTGCAAAAAAAAAAAGAGACAAATAACGCTTTGTTTCTAAAAATATTGTCGCGAATCAGAAAACCCTAGCAGCATCTGCCTTGAAGCGATCTCAGCATAGCTTGTAGCTCTTAGCGTCATATCTGTGTTTTCTCAAAATCGAGAAAGCACAGGTCTGCCTAGCAGCGATCTCAACTCAATCTCTTTTTTCTATCTTACTCGAATCTCAGGTATGCCCACCTTCGCGATTTGATTTTTTCTGTCTCTAAATTTGATTTGTTGTTTGTTTTGTGTTAGTATAACTCTTCTTGTTTGATTTACACTTTTTCTTCTAGACTAAAAGGTTGTTTTTTTTAGTATATTAAATTTTGTGGTGTGATAAGATCCAAAATATGAGGGTGATCAATCCTAAGAGAATAGAGAGCTTCTAACCATTCTTGAATAGTGGAACTCGCAGCTAAATGAACTAAAATAGTGTTTCAGAGACGATAGAGAGAGTTGTATTAAATTTGAGAAATCCATTATGAATTACAAGTGAAGTATTGTCAGATTTTTAGACTAGCAGTGAAAGAAAGTAGTTGCAGATGTTCAACTGATTCATGTGTGTAGTCAAGTGCCACTAGTTCCTAATAGATTTCTATCTAACTTAAGAAAATAAGGAATTGCAATTGCACTATCATAAAGTTATCTAATATAAATGAATCATATAGTGTATTTGTGTATGTCTAAAGAATCAATTATATTTTACAATCTAATTAACTCGAACTGATGAAAATTACCTCCTATGGTGCTGCACATAAAAAATAGAAACAATGATAGTTCCATTTGAGTTTGAAACTTGGAAAACTCGAGATCTTTCAAGAAGATAAGTTATAGTAGTAGCAACATATATTCTTCAATTCTTGTCAAACTGAATCTATGTTTTCTATCTTCTATAGTCTTAGGTATGCCTCTTCTTTAGCGAGTTGATTTTTATTTTCTTCTCTGATTTGGTGTGTTGTTTGTTTTCTTTGAGTTACTCTTCTTGTTCGAGTTACTCGTCTTGTTCAGGTTACTCTTCTTCTCTTAGATAAGTTGCTCGTGTATTTTAAAATAGATTTAAGTTTTTAGTGTGATATGATCCCAAAAATGAAGGGGATCAATCATAGGAGAAATTAGTATTCCTAAATAGTAAGAGAACAACAAACTCTTCTTGGACAGAGGCACTCGCAACTGAATGAGCCTAAAATAATGTTCTCATAGAAGATAGAGCGAGTTGTATGAAACTTGAGAAATCCATCTTGAATAACAAGTGAACTATTGTCCAACTTTTTAAGCTAACAGAGAAGGCGGGAAAAGTTGTTGAAGTTGTTAAATCTGATCCACGTGCGTAGTAACGTGCCACTAATTCCTACCAGATTTATATCTAACTAGAATAAATTAGCAATTTCAATCAAACCATTGAATAGTTATCTAATATAAATAGACCATATCAGTGTATTGTGTATGTCTAAAGAATCAATTATGTTTTACAATCTAATTAATTCAAACTGATGCAAATTACCTCATATGGAATTGCACATGAAAGGTAGAAACTATGATAGTTCTATTTTTGTTTGAAACTTGGGAAACTCGAGATCTTTCAAGAAGATAAGTTCTAATAGTAGCACCATATATTCTTCCATTCTTGTCAAAGCGAATCGATGTTTTCTGTCTACTATAATCATAGGTATGCCTCCTTTTTCGTGAGTTGATTTTTGTTTTCTTCTCTAATTCGGTGAGTTGTTTGTTGTCTTCGAGTTACTCTTCTTGTTTGAGTTATTCTTCTAGTTCAGCTTACTCCTCTTCTCTTAGATAAGCTGCTTGTGTATTTTAAAATAGATTTAAATTTGTAGTGTGATAAGATCCCAAAAATGAAGGGATCAATCGTAGGAGAACATAGTGTTCCTAAACAGTAAGAGAACATTGAACTTTTCTCGAACAAAGGCACTGGCAGATCTATGAGCTAAAATAATGTTCTAATAAAAGATAGAGCGAGTTGTATTAAATTTTGAGAAATCCATCTTGAATATCTAGTGAACTATTGTTCAACTTTTAAGGCTAACAGAGAAGGAGGGAAAGGTGGTTGAAGTTGTTAAAACTGATCCACGTGCGTAGTAACGTGCCACTAATTCCTAACAGATTTATATCTAACTAGAATAAATTAGGAATTTTAATCACACCATTGAATAGTTATCTAAGATCACACATTGTGTGTATGTAAAACTATAGTGAAGGATTTCAACCCTCACGTATTTCAATATGTTCTGTAACATGGCATCTTAATCTAAAAAGTCGATCATATTTTTACAATCAAATTAACTCGAACTAATGAAAGATGTAAAAAGCAATTAAATTGATACAAATTACCTCCCATGGTACTGCACATATAAAGTAGAAACAGTTATTGTTCCATCTGGGTTATTAACTTGGGAAACTCAAGATTTTTCAATAAGATACATTCTAATATATAGTTGCACCGTATATTCCTCCATTCTTGTCTAAGTGAATCTCAACAAATTAACCAGAACAACTTTAAATAATAGATTTTAAGTAGCTTTTAGAAAGAAAATGAACAACTATGTCAACTTATTTTCAAGATGAAATTATATATTAAATAATTCATATTTGATCAGGCAGAGCTCTCATATTTGCTTCTTGATTGTTGTGGCTGCAGAAGGACTGTTTGCTGAGTCTTTAGGCAATCAAATTTTGTTGGATCCTCAAACCTTCTGAGTATTCTTGTATAATACACTTATTCCCTTTAACATGTTATTTCCTATTCCCCTACATATCAACTTGAGAATTATACATTCATTAAGTGTGATCAATAATCTTTTGTGTCATTTGGCTGAAGGATATATTGTATGACTATCACTATTTGTTAAATCTTTAGTTTTCATACTTATTCCCTTGAGTTGTGTAGAAAATGTCGATATGTTTCATTTGAAATAAGATGATTGTAGTAGCATGTAAGAGTAATTTTTACGTCAAAATGTGAACTTTTCTATTTACTGGCGCTAAATCTTGAGAATACTATGACTAACACTTGAGGCAGATGATGTACTTGTGACACTTCTCTCTGAATAACGTGAATGGAATAATCTTGTTGTTTTTCATATATTATTATGTTGCTTATAATTGTACGTTAGTATTTATTCTGGGAAGACTTATCAAAACAAGAACTTGAATACTAAGGGGTTGTTTGGTATGAGGGATAAGGGATTACATGCATTTGGTTAGGGGTATTAGTTAGTCTCGAAATTATTCATCCCACCATTTATAGTGCTATGATGGGATAAGTTATCACATTATATGGTGGGATAACTAATTCCATGGGATAACTTTGTCTATCCCATCCCCTACCAAACAGCCCCTAAGAGATTTTAGATAAAGAAGCATATATAAGCCAAAAGTGTTGGATGCTCAAGAATTTATTTTTAAAAAAAAGATTCTGGAAGTACAAATCATTACGGTGGTGATTTGTAGGCTATTTCAACCATGTGCATCAAACCAATATCCTTCTTTCAAAGTTCAAAAACCTTAGACTCTCCATTCTCCTTGTAGTAGTTCGTCAAAGTAATATTATTTTCTTTTAATCAAAGACAATATTCAGCATTGTTTTTACCCTATAGTTGTTAATTAGCCTTGGAATGAGCATACTGCAAAGCATATTTGTCATGTGCTTGAACAATGGAAAAGTTCATCCTGCAGTTCTCTAAGAAATACTGCAGGGCTGCAGGTTCTGTTTAACATTTTCTTTTGCTTTGATTTATAAGTGACTAGCTTAGCATTTTTGTAAACCAACTAAATTTTTTTGAATTTCTCATAAATCATAATTAGATTATCTTGTTTGACTCTTTTAACCTGTAGTCATTTATCAATGCACTTGACTCTTTTAACCTGTAGTCACTTCTTTTTCCTTCTTCTCATCAATTTATTATCTTCTATTGATTTGTTGATGAGTTGTTGTCTAAGCACCTTCTGGCTTTCTCCAGGTGTTGTAAGGAAGGGACAAGAACAAGAACTTACAGACTTAATCATGTCTTCTTGTCAAGGAACGGGAGCAATACACTAGAACTCCATGGTTCTTAAGCTACACTATATGAAAGTTTAGACTCCATTTTCTCCATTTACCAATCAACTTAAGAAATACCTCCAAGAAGTTGGAATAAGTAATTTTTTTCAAAACTATTGAGATTTTAGTTGCATAGATAGCAAAGACTATTCAGCTTTTGTCTTTCAGATTCAATTTTGTAGCTTTGTGCCAAATAGAATGGATGGTTTTAGGGGGTCATGTATCAATTTTGTTTCCTTTTAATGAACAATATATGCAAGAAGCAATAGACATACAAAATAATGAGCTTTGTTGAAAATGTTTCATCATATTAGTTTAAAAACTCCCTACAATGTGATATCTCATTATTGATGATCATAATATTCCAGTGATAGTCCACGACTGTTTGACCAATCATGGTTCTTTCTAGAAGGATTAATTAAACCAAGAACTGACTTAATTCATTGTTATGCGTAATGGTTCTCTTTAACATTGATGTTTTAGGATATAAATGTCATTCTTAATGCAATCGATAGTTCTCTAGGATTTAATGCAATTATTGTGAATGCAATTTGTAGACCTTTTAGTCTTGTGATACACTATCGAATGCAATCTATTTTTGTCTCCCAACCTTCTACATCAAGACATATAAACATGAAAATTATAGACGATTTAGACTTCTGATACACTACTAAATGGACAGTTGAAGTTCTGATAGGAAACTCTACAACTATGAGGAAACCAAAAAAAAAATTCAATCATGAACAAATTTAGATCAGATTTGAAATTTTAGACTTGAATTTCTAATAGATCGTTTTAGACTTGAAGTTCTGATAGAAAATACTCGAAGTCTTTTTTTCAGTAGTTTTATAATCTAAGAGCATCCAGTGAGCTGAATACCTTCTCTTGATACAACGCATACTCTTCTCTACATATTAGGGTGGAATTTGAATCTTGGACCTCAACTAGCTATGTGCATTCTATATAAAGAGATGTTGCTGAGTCTCTATGGTATCCATAGCACATATTCTTGATGGGGAATTTCTCCATTTGTACTATCTCTTATCCTCGAATTTTTGTGTTTTGATATAGATTTGAATTCTTGCTTAATGCATATCAAAGCTTTCCTAATTAATTTTCTTATATTCATGCAGCTTGTTTATTATTCTAGATAACCCTCGCTGAATTTTGGAGTTTTTTTGGGATGAGCAGTTTAACTAAATTTAGTTTACAATTTACATATTACTCTGAATATTTACCAATAGTTACTTATGGTCTTCTCAAAATATTTGTACTTTAAGATTTTGAAGACTAAAGTTACAAGTCAAGATGCAAGTTTAGAAGATGGAAAAGATCATTATTATTTGGCTATGGAAGTTATAAAAAACATGATATCATAGTCTAGCTTGAGATGTTGATTAGCTAAGCTCTTTTGTTCATTGAAACTAACATCATGGGATGTTAACCAATTTTTCTATTTATATCAGCCTTTTGTTTGGAGATTTTTTGTAGTAAACTTATGTTTATTGGTAAAATATTTAATTTTTTTCATAAGAAGCTTAAGAAACATTGGTGATCAATTCGAGACCAAAAATATTGCTCGTCCCTAAAAGTTCATCTAGGACGAGAAAACTTTTTGTCCCTAAAGGTTAATCTAGGATGAGATAGATGCTAGTCGCAAATAAGTGATCTCCGAGGAGATAATTTCTCGTTGCTAAAGGGATTTAACAACTAGAAACTACCTATTTTTTAAAGAAGAAAATCAACTATTTGGGACGAGATACATGGTCTCTAAGGATGAGATCAAAGATAGTAAGTATGTATGATGGCCTAAGTTGGTACTTATTATGTGTGATTTTATGGGGTCTTATTCATGCATTGCACAAGTATGACTTGAAGCTATTTATGAAGTGTTCCTCTAATGATATGAAGGACTAAAGGTTGACTTATTCTTATAGTATGCCTATGTTGGGTATTATGCTTATGACTATGTTGTTGTATCTTATGCCTATAGTTTATGTTTTAATAAGTATCTCTTATGTTTATGGAATATCTCTTATGATTGACTAACTCTTATGTAATGCTCTTATGATGTTATTCAAGATATCATAATTAGTAAATTTTGTACTAACACATACTCTTGCCTACATTCTCATCAAATGTAGGGTCCGGCGATTTTGAGTTCCATCTTCGAGGATAGGTTCTTAGTAGAAGCAAGGAGTTAAAGACTTGGTGAGTCCTCATAGAATCGAGGATATAGCCACCATTTCCTTTTATGTTTTAAACTTTTGTATGGGCTGCGTCCCAAAGATATTCATGTTCTAGATGATTTGAGACAAGTGTAATAAGACTTTCCCTTTGCTTTTATAAAGACTTTGATTGTATGGAAAATGTTTTAATATTTCCGCACTTATCTATTATCTTATGTTATGATATGCTAAGCGGCTTAGATGGAGTCCTTCGGGGTTCTATGTGCCATGTTACATCTAGGGTGTACCCCTCGGTCGTGACAAACTTGGTAATTAGAGCACAACGTTTAGAATAGTTCTAGAATGTCTCAAACCACGTCTAGTAGAGTCTTGTTCATAAATGTGAAGCGCGCCACATTCATGAATATGAGATTATTATATGTTTGGGGAACTTCACTTATTCATTCTCTACGTCATGCCATAGATTTTATGTCTATTAGATCCTTCTCCTAATTCGTGCCCATTGGTTTTCAGGGTATGGCTAACACAAGGTCAAATGCTAGGAGAAATGAGGAAGAAAATCTGGATCATGAGTTTCCTCCCTAAGATCCTCCTCAAGCTCTGGTTGATCCTGTTGTTGAGAATTTTTCTCATGCGGAGTGTAGGTCGTCTATCCAAATGTTAGCTCAAGCCATGATGGCTAAAGTCAATACAGAGGTTGTTGCTCTAGTAAATCCTAATGTGAATTTTGTGGCCTTAAGAGCGAGGGATTTTATTAAGATGAACCCTACGGAGTTTTGTGGCTCCAAAGTGGAGGAAGATCCTCAAGGGTTTATAAGGTGCTTAATATCATAGGGGTGACTTCGGTAGAGAAAGAGGAGTTGGTCACTTACCAATTGAAAGGGGTAGCACAAATATGGTACGATCAATAAAAGGAGAGTAGATCGGTAGGAGCGAGTCCCATAGAGTGGGAGGTGTTTAAGTAGGAATTTCTTGATATATTATTTCCCCTAGAGTTGAGGGGGGCTAAAATGCAAGAGTTCATTAACCTTACGCAAGGTAGCATGAGTGTTAACGAATATGCCTTGAAATTTACTCAACTATTCAAGTATGCTCCAATGTTAGTGGTGGATTGAAGGGCTAAGACGAATACATTAATGATGGGAGTGTCCGACTTAGTAGCAAAATAATGTCGTACGACAATGCTCATTGGTGATATGGATATCTCACGTCTTATGGTGCATGCCCAAAAAATTGAGGAAGTAAAGCTCAAGATAAAGATATCTAGGTAGAAAAAAAGGTCTAGAATGGATGATGATAAGTCCTTCATGATGAGTCCGATGGACATGGTCGCCCTAGGTATAGACAAAAGTTCCCAGGGCAAGGTCCCTCAAACACTCATAAGTTCAACCAAAAAGGGCTGCCTAACCCTAAGCCATATGGTGATAGTAGTAGGGTTCTATTGCCAGGATGTAGTAAGTGTGATAGAAGGCATGAGGGAGAATGCCTAGCGAGTTCTAATATTTGTTTTGGGAGTGGTGAGTTGGGCCACAAGATAAGGCATTTCCCTAAAGTTGCTATAAATGAAGGGGATAGTCGTCATAAGTCCCAACCCTACTCTTTCTCCGGTCCAATTGGTTTGGGTGGGAGTTCTCAAAAGAAGAACATGCCTTAAGCTGTCCAAGCTAGCGGTGGACAAGAGTGGCCTACGAATGTTGCTATTGGTATGTGTCTTATGCTTTATTTAGATTCCGATGTTGCTTGTCTTTTATGATTTGATAAGATTGAATATGATCGACTTTGATGATGGCTTTAGTATGAATGGGCTGCATTGTTGTCTTATGTTATTGATGGTCGAACCCTACTTGACCATTTATGAGTTTTAGGTAAGTTGAAAGATTTGATGAAGATGGTGTTTAGAAGATACCTTAGGATGTTCAATGAGTAGACTTTTCTAAAGAGTGGTAATGCAATTCACCTTGGTTAGAATCCTCTTGTGTGAAGGGTATAAAAGTTTAGTGATGACTTGTTCCGACCTTAGAATTGAAGGTAATGGTGGTTAGAAAGTCCACCTAGGCTTACTCCCTAGGGGGAGATGGTGTGCTTAGAGAGCAAGGTCATTGTGTGTTTGTGAGTGGCCATGATTTCTTTATACGCATGTTCATGATAAAAGTTTAGGTCTTGATAGATATGACTTATGTGCATAGTTTTCCTCATGTTGTAGTGTATTGAATATAAGTTGCCTATAGATTACATGAGATCAATTGATGAGCATGCCTTAGTGAGGAGTTTTGAAATTCCTCTTTGAAAGAATGCTTTTTGAGAGTAAATTGCATATAGGCTCCATGAGTGTATGTTGAGCATATTTTAGCTAGGAGATGGTAGTTCCTCCTTGAACAGGACTAGTCATGAGAATTGCATGCATTTTGGGTTGTTAGATATAGTTCATACTTCCTTGAGTTGCATTGAATCTGTTTGAGTTTGAATTGACGTTTCCTCCTTAGTTGTGTGCATTTCGATGTGTTGCATGCATGATGGGCTTCTAGTCAAGAGTCATTTCCTTAATAGGAGTTTAGAATCGTTATTCGAGGATGAATATTTCCAAGGGGGAGATATTGTAACACCCCATAGCTTAGTAGGCCAACTAGGGCTAAGTGTAAGGGAATCAAGAGTCGATGCAAGGGGCAAGAGCCAAGGACAAAGGGCAAGTCCCAAGCTGTAACACCGCGGATTCTAGTAAGCTAGACTAGGGCTAAGTGTGAGGGGGGTAACTAGCCATGGAAGAGGGCAAGGGCCTAAAATACCTTTGGAAGGGTGATGGAAGAGGGCAAGGGCCTAAAATACCTTTGGATGGGTGAAGGAAAAAAAAAATTCGATTGATCCACTTGGCAATGGGCAGTGCCATCACCAAAGTGACTTGGCGATTGGCCAAGTGGATCAACCATAGCCTAGTGGGCAGTCCCCCTTGTCCTAGCTGCTGGGAAATTGGGCGAGCCAAGTTGAGGCTCGCCGGTTTGGTTGACACATCGCCAAAGGGGAACCCCCATCGCCAAGTTGGCCTGCTCCTTGGGATGAGATGCTGTAGATTTAGGCGGGCCAAGGGTCCATTTGGCGAGTCGTCGAGTCCCCTTGGCGAGCTTCAGCGTGCCGATCTACAGTTTTTAAGTTGGGAGTCGTAGGGGTCTTTGGTTATTTCTCTAATTCGGTAATACATCGTTTTACTCCTTCCCTATTAAAGTATATAAGCTTTTTGTGCTCAAAATTCCCCCAATTAAGTCACTCCCTAGAATCTAAAATAAAACCCAAAACTTCATCCTTTCCAAGGAAATTCTCTCTCTAGAACTTCAAGGAAGTAGAAGAAGCATGTTGGGAATAGGGCTCTAGTAGCAAATTTTTCTACTCAATTCCATTGGATTCCATTGCTAAGGTATGGTAGTCCTTCATTCATGGATAGCCTTCATCCCTGAAGTCCCTTCAAAACCTCAATTTCAAAGATAGAAATCCCCCAAAATTTAGGGTTTGTCTCCAAAGTCATGGGTTCCTTTCAAAAACGATTCTAATATTTGATTTAGCTTATATTATGATTGAGTTGATGATTTATTATGGTTTTTATGTTGAAATCCTCAAGAACCCATAAAACCCCCATATTACTCAAATATGATCTTGTGATGTGGGTTCGTTGCTTATAGAAGAATGGTATGAGATTATGTATGTAGAGATTGGGTTACTTGAATTATGATCACATCCATGTCTAATGTAGTAATTCTAGATATGTTTATTGAATATGATCTATGGTCCTTGAAGGGTAAAGTATGAGAATTATGCATGATTGTGAGTTATGTGTATATGCTTTAAGAACACTTTGAGTGTAAAGTGAATATGATTATGATCTAGTTGATGTATTGTTGGAAGGTTATCCTAATGTACACACTTATGTATGCATATGATATGATGTGAAAAGTTTTCTCAAAATATGATAATTCTAAGGTTGAAAGGCTATTCTCACCTATTGAATCTATAAGCTATAGTATGAATTATGTTGGAGAGTGTCAAGACATTCTTCCATGAATATGAAATTAATTCAAGACTTAATATGTAATATATGGGAATTAATGCTTAACACCGAGTGCATATGAATATGAGATGGAAGCTTTTACGATAGTTGAGACCGTCATTCAAAATGGGTTCCTTCTACCTTAGTTGAGTATGGGTTCCCAAAGTATGTATCTCATGAGATGGAAACCTAATACCTTAGTAGAATCCGGGTTTCTAGTAGCAATCTCCTTATCCCATAACTATGTGCCCACATAGGTCTTTAGATAGTTGATCCACCTAAGCTAAGAGTATGGTTCTACCTTAGGCAAGTAGGACAACCCCTTTTCGGCGTGGGGTAGACACTGGATTCCATGGTAAGCTCACATGGTCTATGTCGGTAAAGGCTAATCTCCCTTTATGAAACTATGAACAAGAATATGAAATATGAACAATAGGTAAGCAAGAAGCTTTACTTAGTATGGGTGGGATTATGGGATCTTAGTTATGCATTGCGTAAGAATGCTTTGAGGGTATTTATTGTATGTCCCTATTATGATATTATGATCTATGATTTGACTAAGTTTATGACTTATGCTTTTCCATTTTCTTCAAAATGATGCTTTAAACTAGTAAATGGCCTGCAATAAACTAAAATGTCCCTTTTAGCAGGTTTTCATGATTCTGTGCATGACTATCATATTTAGTGCATTTTTCTACTAACCCATATTTTCCTGCATTTTTTCCCAAATGCAGGGTCCGGTTCTCAAGGTGGTCTCCATTGTGGCTAGAGCTTGGATTTTTTCATTTCTCCTTACTTGTGGTGAGTCCTCATCATTCGAGGACAGATTCTATCGTTGTAGTTTCATTCTTGTATTTTCACTTTCGGATTATGTTGTTTTGGGCTGTGACCCTATTTTGACTCAAGCATTGTAATAGATGGCTAATTTTGAAAAGTCTAGACTTCTTCTTTCCTTTGTAAAGATTTTTGGACCTAAATGCATTTTTACTCTAATTTTTCTAATGTTTTATGTAATGATATTCTAACTAGCTTACAAGGTGCCTTATGGGGTTATATGTTCCTTATTACATCTAAGTGGTACCCTGGGTCGTGACAAAATTGGTTATGAGAGCACAAGGTTTAGAATATTTCGAGGATGATGTCTCATAAGCCACGTCTAGTAGAGTCTTTTTCATGAGTGTGAAGCGCGCCACACTTATGAATGAGAGGCTATAAGATGTTTAAGAAATGTCACTTCTTTCATTACTCTTAAGTCGTGCCTTAGAGTTTAACTCTATAAAGTCCCTCTTCTAATCCTTCTCTTGTGTCTTCAGGATATGTACACAAGAAGGGCTAACGCAAAAACAATTTAGGGTGGCAATGTGAATGAGGAAGCTCTTCAAGCTTATCAAGTTCCTCAAGTTAACCTAACTCCGGTCGACCCCGTGGTTGAGAAAGTGACCCATGCAGAGTTTAGGTCTACTAACCAAATATTGGCTCAAGTCGTGACAACTCAAGCCAATAGAGAAGTTGTAGCTCCAGTCAATCCTAATATGATTTCAGCTTCTTTTAGTGTTAGGGATTTTGCTAGAATGAACCCTCCCAAATTTCGTGTCTCTGAAGTGGAGGAGGATCCCCAAAGGCTTATCGATAAAGTTTATAACGTCCTTAATATCATGGGGGTATCTTTGGGAATGAAGGCGGAATGGGTAACGTTCAAATTGGCATTTCTTGATAGATTTTTTCCCTGAGAGTTGAGGAAAGCTAAGGTGTAGGAATTCATTAACCTTAGGCAAGGTAGCATGAGTGTCAAGGAATTTGCCTTGAAATTTACCTAATTATCCAAGTATACTCTATCTATGGTGGCGGATTCAAGGGATGAGATGAGTAGGTTTTTGACGGGTGTGTCTGATTTCGTTCACGAAGAATTTTGTAAGGCAATGCTCCATCATGACATGGATATCTTAAGTCTTATGGTGTATGCTCAACAAATTGAGGAGTAAAAACTCAAGAAAAGAAATAGAGAGCTGAAAAGAACTAGAACCGGTGATGGGAACTTCTCACATGCTAGATCTGATGGACAAGGTCGGCCAAGGTTTAGACAAATGTTCTCCAACCAAGGCTCCTCTTGTGCTCCAAGGGTCAACAAGGAAAGGGTTTCCAACCCAAACCTCAAGGAGGTAATAGTGGTGGTTCTTATGTTGCTAGGCCTAATTGTGCAAATTTTGGTAGAAAGCATGATGGCAAGTTTCTTGTTGGTACCGATGGGTGTTTCTCTTACAGGAAGGTTGGACACAAGTTCAGAGAGTGTCCAATGCTCAAGGTTAAGGGAAGGGAAGATAAACAAGCTCCTCCAAGCGGTTCAAACTCCAATGCTCAAAAGTAAAACAACTTTTATGCTCTTATATCCCGAGGGGACCAAGAGAGCTCCCCGGATGTGGTGACCGGTATGTTAAAAGTATTTTCTACTGATGTATATGCCTTGTTAGATCTCGGTGCTACTTTTTCCTTTGTTACACCTTTTGTGGTTATGATATTTAAAATAATCCCCGAAATGTTAGTCGATCCTTTTTCAGTCTCTACTCTGATTGGTGACTCGGTGGTGGATAAAAGAGTCTATAGAAGTTGCCCCATTTCCTTGTCCCATAGAGTTACTTTGGTGGATTTAGTGGAGTTAGACATTGTACACTTTTATGTGATTTTGGGCTTGGATTGGTTGCATGAATGTTATGCCTCTATCGATTGTAGAACTCGGGTTGTTAGATTCCAATTTCCAAATGAGCCCATCCTAGAGTGAAAGGGGGGAAATTCTATCCCTACAGTTCAATTTGTTTCTTGCCTTACACTACAAGAAAAAGCTTTATTTATGACCAACATTTAGGGATGAGTTAATAATCCTGTCTCTAAATGTATAAGTATTGGGACGAGATTTTATTTCGGTCCTTAATTATGTATGTTTTTATGAAGGTACTAAATCTAGTATCTAAAGAAATTAATAATTGGTCCAAAATTATAATTTAAGAGTCAAATTAAAAAAAAGTTTTGTTTTCACCAAAACATAGAGCCAAAATATAAGTGTAATTAAAATTGCAAAAAAAAAAGAGACAAATAACGCTTTGTTTCTAAAAATATTGTCGCATATCAGAAAACCCTAGCAGCATCTGCCTTGAAGCGATCTCAGCATAGCTTGCAGCTCTCAGCGTTTCATCTGTGTTTTCTCAAAATCAAGAAAGCACAGGTCTGCCTAGCAGCGATCTCAACTCAATCTCTTTTTTCTATCTTACTCGAATCTCAGGTATGCCCACCTTCGCAATTTGATTTTTTCTCTCTCTAAATTTGATTTGTTGTTTGTTTTGTGTTAGTATAACTCTTCTTGTTTGATTTACACTTTTTCTTCTAGACTAGAAGGTTGTTTTTTTTAGTATATTAAATTTTGTGGTGTGATAAGATAAAAAATATGAGGGGGATCAATCCTAAGAGAATAGAGAGCTTCTAACCATTCTTGAATAGTGGAACTCGTAGCTAAATGAACTAAAATAGTGTTTCAGAGACGATAGAGAGAGTTGTATTAAATTTGAGAAATCCATTATGAATTACAAGTGAAGTATTGTTCAGATTTTTAGACTAGCAGTGAAAGAAAGTAGTTGCAGATGTTCAACTGATTCATGTGTGTAGTCAAGTGCCACTAGTTCCTAATAGATTTCTATCTTACTTAAGAAAATAAGGAATTGCAATTGCACTATCATAAAGTTATCTAATATAAATGAACCATATAGTGTATTTGTGTATATCTAAAGAATCAATTATATTTTACAATCTAATTAACTCGAACTGATGAAAATTACCTCCTATGGTGCTGCACATAAAAAATAGAAACAATGATAGTTCCATTTGAGTTTGAAACTTGGAAAACTCGAGATCTTTCAAGAAGATCAGTTATAATAGTAGCAACATATATTCTTCAGTTCTTGTCAAACTGAATCTATGTTTTCTATCTGCTATAATCTTAGGTATGCCTCTTCTTTAGCGAGTTGATTTTTATTTTCTTCTCTGATTTGGTGTGTTGTTTGTTTTCTTTGAGTTACTCTTCTTGTTCGAGTTACTCGTCTTGTTCAGGTTACTCTTCTTCTCTTAGATAAGTTGCTCGTGTATTTTAAAATAGATTTAAGTTTTTAGTGTGATATGATCCCAAAAATGAAGGGGATCAATCATAGGAGAAATTAGTATTCCTAAATAGTAAGAGAACAACAAACTCTTCTTGGACAGAGGCACTCGCAACTGAATAAGCCTAAAATAATGTTCTCATAGAAGATAGAGCGAGTTGTATTAAACTTGAGAAATCCATCTTGAATAATAAGTGAACTATTGTCCAACTTTTTAAGCTAATAGAGAAGGCGGGAAAAGTTGTTGAAGTTGTTAAATCTAATCCACGTGCGTAGTAACGTGCCACTAATTCCTACCAGATTTATATCTAACTAGAATAAATTAGCAATTTCAATCAAACCATTGAATAGTTATCTAATATAAATAGACCATATCAGTGTATTGTGTATGTCTAAAGAATCAATTATATTTTACAATATAATTAATTCAAACTGATGCAAATTACCTCATATGGAATTGCACATGAAAGGTAGAAACTATGATAGTTCTATTTTTGTTTGAAACTTGGGAAACTCGTGATCTTTCAAGAAGATAAGTTCTAATAGTAGCACCATATATTCTTCCATTCTTGTCAAAACGAATCAATGTTTTCTATCTACTATAATCATAGGTATGCCTCCTTTTTCGTGAGTTGATTTTTGTTTTCTTCTCTAATTCGGTGAGTTGTTTGTTGTCTTCGAGTTACTCTTCTTGTTTGAGTTATTCTTCTAGTTCAGTTTACTCCTCTTCTCTTAGATAAGATGCTTGTGTATTTTAAAATAGATTTAAATTTGTAGTGTGATAAGATCCCAAAAATGAAGGGATCAATCGTAGGAGAACATAGTGTTCCTAAACAGTAAGAGAACATTGAACTTTTCTCGAACAAAGGCACTGGCAGCTCAATGAGCTAAAATAATGTTCTAATAAAAGATAGAGCGAGTTGTATTAAATTTGAGAAATCCATCTTAAATATCTAGTGAACTATTGTTCAACTTTTAAGGCTAACAGAGAAGGAGGGAAAAGTGGTTGAAGTTGTTAAAACTGATCCACGTGCATAGTAACTTGCCACTAATTCCTAACAGATTTATATCTAACTAGAATAAATTAGGAATTTTAATCACACCATTGAATAGTTATCTAAGATCACACATTGTGTGTATGTAAAACTATAGTGAAGGATTTCAACCCTCATGTTTTTCAATATGTTATGTAACATGGCATCTTAATCTAAAGAGTCGATCATATTTTTACAATCAAATTAACTCGAACTAATGAAAGATGTAAAAAGCAATTAAACTGATACAAATTACCTCCCATGGTACTGCACATATAAAGTTGAAACAGTGATTGTTCCATCTGGGTTATTAACTTGGGAAACTCAAGATTTTTCAATAAGATACATTCTAATATATAGTTGCACCATATATTCCTCCATTCTTGTCTAAGTGAATCTCAACAAATTAACCAGAACAACTTTAAATAACAGATTTTAAGTAGCTTTTAGAAAGAAAATGAACAACTATGTCAACTTATTTTCAAGAAGGAGTTATATATTAAATAAGTCATATTTGATCAGGCAGAGCTCTCATATTTGCTTCTTGATTGTTGTGGCTGCAGAAGGATTGTTTGCTGAGTCTTTAGGCAATCAGATTTTGTTGGATCCTCAAACCTTCTGAGTATTCTTGTATAATACACTTATTCCCTTTAACATGTTATTTCTTATTCCCTTACATAGCAACTTGAGAATTATACATTCATTAAGTGTGATCAATAATCTTTTGTGTCATTTGGCTGAAGGATATATTGTATGACTATCACTATATGTTAAATCTTTAGTTTTCATACTTATTCCCTTGAGTTGTGTAGAAAATGTCGATATGTTTCATTTGAAATACAGCAGGGTTGTAGGTTCTGTTTAACATTTTCTTTTCCTTTGATTTATAAGTGACTAGTTTAGCATTTTTGTAAACCAACTAAATTTTTTTGAATTTCTCATAAATCATAATTAGATTATCCTGTTTGACTCTTTTAACTTGTAGTCATTTATCAATGCACTTGACTCTTTTAACCTGTAGTCACTTCTTTTTCCTTCTTCTCGTCAATTTATTATCTTCTATTGATTTGTTGATGAGTTGTTGTCTAAGCACCTTCTGGCTTTCTCCAGGTGCTGTAAGGAAGGGACAAGAACAAAAACTTACAGACTTAATCATGTCTTCTTGTCAAGGAATGGGAGCGATACACAAGAACTCCATGGTTCTTAAGCTACACTATATGAAAGTTTAGACTCCATTTTCTCCATTTACCAATCAACTTAAGAAATACCTCCAAGAAGTTGGAATAAGTAAATTTTTTCAAAACTATTGAGATTTTAACTACATAGATTGCAAAGACTATTCAGCTTTTGTCTTTCAGATTCAATTTTGTAGCTTTGTGCCAAATAGAATGAATGGTTTTGGGGGGTCATGTATCAATTTTGTTTCCTTTTAATGAACAATATATGCAAGAAGCAATAGACATATAGAATAATGAGCTTAGTTGAAAATGTTTCATCATATTAGTTTAAAAACTCCCTACAATGTGATATCTCATTATTGATGATTGGAATATTCCAGTGATAGTCCACGACTCTTTGACCAATCATGGTTCTTTCTAGAAGGATTAATTAAACCAAGAACTGACTCAATTCATTGTTATGCGTAATGGTTCTCTTTAACATTGACGTTTTAGGATATAAATGTCATTCTTAATGCAATTGATAGTTCTCTAGGATTTAATGCAATTATTGTGAATGCAATTTGTAGACCTTTTAGTCTTGCGATACACTATCGAATGCAATCTATTTTTGTCTCCCAACCTACCACTTCAGCTTCCAGATGGCTCGTTATGAGGCTATTTATGGGAGAAGATGCAGATCTCTTATTGGATGGTTTGAAGTTGGTGAAGCTTGGTTGATAGGACCAGATATAGTTCATCAAGACATGGAGAAGGTGAAGGTGATTCAAGAGAGGTTGAAGATGGCGCAGAGTCGTTAGAAATCCTACACTTATGTTAGGAGAAGAGAGTTAGAGTTTGAAGTTGATGCTTGGGTGTATTTAAAGGTTTCACCCATGAAGGGCGTATGAGATTTGGTAAGAAGGGGAAGCTTAGTCCCCGGTATATTGGACCTTATCGAATAGCCAAGAGGATTGGGAAAGTAGCTTATGAGTTGGAGCTACCACAAGAGTTAGCAGCGGTTCATCTGGTATTTCACGTCTCCATGTTGAAGATGTGCATGGGCGATCCTTCATTGATCATACCAACTGAAGATATTGGGATCAAGGATAGTTTATCTTATGAGGAGATTCCTGTTCAGATTCTAGATCGCCAAGTTCGCAAGTTGAGGACTAAGGAAGTAGCAGCGGTCAAAGTCCTTTGGAGAAACCAATTTGTTGAGAAAGCTACTTGGGAAGCTGAGGGGGATATGAAGAAGAGATATCTGCATCTCTTCGAATTCAGAGAAGTTCCAAATAAAGGTACTAATCCTTTTCTTGGTATTTTATTTATAAATTGGCATGTTGTGTTTGCTTTGCTTGTTGGGTGTTTGAAACGTATGACTGATATTACACCCTTAGCCTAGTAAGAGTAATCTCATTCGAGGACGAATGTTCCCAAGGGGGAGATATTGTATAATCTCGCAGATTGAAATAACTAGGAAAGAGTTCAAAAGTTGGGGAAAGAATCATTTTTGGAAAGTACATGAAAGCCTGGAAAATTGTGAAGTACATTAGTTGAGTTTTTGGTCAAATTCAAGCAGCCATAACTCCTAGATCCCGATGATTTAGGTGCATTTCCAGATATGGTTGGAAAGCTCTTGGAATAACCTTTCCAACGTCGCTGATTTTGCGCGATTCTGAGTTCGTATGAATGAGTTATGCCCTTTGGAAGTTGGGTTGTTTGAATAAAGAAAGTCTAATCCGGATTTTGGAAGGGTAATTTAGTCTTTTCCTTACCTAATTATTCTAATTCGTTTTTAGGAGTTAATTGGGGTAAAATCAGATTTTAGTCAGTTTAGAAAAATTGAAGTTTCACACTACGGCTTGGAGAAAATAGAAAAGAGGAGAAGGGAGAAGAGAAATCAAGATTCGTCAAGATCGTCGAGTTTAGCTTGTGGATTTAGACAAGGGGTGATCCCTACGAGGTATGTGAGATCACATAGCATTGGGTTAGTTCACCCACGCGCCAATCATGATTCAATTCAGCGAATTTAAGTCTTTGAAAGTTTAGAAATTGAGTTCTTGATGAACATTGTTGAAAGTTTTGTTTGAATTTCTTGTGGGTTGTGTTGTTGGAGTTTCTTGCGATTTGATACATTTTTCCGGGGGTGATTTCGGTTTGAATCTATCATATATTGAGGGTATAAATGATTCTAAGTGTTTGGGGAAGGAACCATTGAAGTTTAGAGGGTTTAGAGTTGAAAAATGAGCAAGAAAAGTCGTAGAACACCTGGAGAAAGGGGTGGGGCGTCGCGCCAGCTAGCGCACCCCAAAAGTTCCTCTAAAATTTTACCCTTGGGGCGCCGCGCCAGCCAGCGCTCCCCATGTCTGGTTCTGAACTTCAAGGGCTGGCGCCCCGCGCCTCTTAGAGTGCCAGGGACGCCAGTTCTTCCCATTTCTTCTCCACCTTTTCGTACTTGTTCCTTAGCAATGTACCTATGTTTTCTAGTTGATTCCAACACTCTAAGATACATCTAAACATCATGAAATCATCCATAAACATGAGATCATGAACCTTGAATCCATAATCCAATTCAAGAAAAGTTAGAATCAAAGTCAAGAGAAGTTAAAAGTCAAGTCTAGAAGTTAAGAAACAAGTCAAGAGAAGTTTATAAAGTTTTTCTAAAGTCTTTCACAAACGTTTTAACTTTGTTTTAAGACTTAAGTTTCAAGTTAAGCAAAGAGTAAAGAGCTGAGTTCATTTCTCAAAAAGTTATAAGGGAACTAAGTATTCCCAAGAGTTAAAAAATGTTTTCACATTTGAGCAAGAAAGGGAACACCGATTCCAAGAGAACTTTTAAACTAAGTTTTGAGTAATTATCTCAAACCAAAGAAAGAAGTTTGTTTTAAAAACATATGAGCTAAGTATATTTTGGGAGTAGTATTGAGCACCGATATGGGGATGCGAGTTCATATTAACTCAAGTCTCCATAACCATGTAGTCATCATGGGTAGTAAAGGATCATACTACCTTTACAAGCTTAAGTTATGTTTAGCATTCCAACTCGTATACTCGTACATTCAATGTACTGATGTCAGTTGGCCTGCATCTTATTATGATGCAGACGCAAGTAACCAGGATCAGCATCCAGCGCCTCATTGACCCAGTTGAGCTCTCAGAGTCAGTTGGTGAGCCTCCTTGCATTCCGGAGGACCCCTTTTACTTTGCTTTCAGTAGTTCATTGTTAGGATGATCGGGGGTCTTGTCCCGACATCCCTCTTTGTTTTAGAGGCTTCATAGATAGTCAGACAGTTAGTAGTTCAGTTGTCTTTACATTTTCATTTCATATGTTAAGACTTGAGTTGCCAATTTGAATGTTTGACTTTTTAAGCATTCTCAATACTTTATTATTCAAGTGAGTATAGTGTTATTGATCATTATAAATATGCATAGAGTCTTTCGCTGAGTAAGTAAGTCAGGCCAAGGGTTCGCTTGGGGCCAGCAATGGTTCTCGAGTGCCAGCCACGTCCGGGGTATAGGCTCGGGGCGTGACAAACTTGGTATCAGAGCCTAGAGTTCAAGAGTCCTAGGGAGTCTATGAAGCCGTGTCAGTAGAGTCCTAGTTATCGGTGTGAAGCGCGCCACATCTATAATTAGGAGGCTGCGACACTTAGGAAATATTCTCACTTCTTTCATACTCATTTCGTGCGTTAGAGTTTAATCTCTAAAAAGTTTCCTTCTAATTCGTGCTTGCACGTGTTTTCAGATAATCATGCCTCCACGAAGAGTTGTCAGAGGTCGTCCTGCTAGACGTAATGTTGAGGAGCAAGGGGTATGACAGTATATTTTCATTAATGAAAATATATATATATATATATATATATATAATATTTGGGTAGGTATTTATATATGTCAAAAATGTGTTATCAAGTTAACAAGATCTTCTAACTTTACAATATATTATTTTAAAATTTTGCAAGTTCTTTTTTAAACTCACAACAAATGTGAAAATATGTGAATCATTTAAAATTTATCATTAACCAAATAAATTTTATTTTTAGTAATATAGAATAAACATTTTCGTTTTGTCTCTACACTAATTTAAAATCTAATACCTATAAAAAATAATAACATTAATTAAAAGTCCTATTTATTTATGTAAGTATAAAATTTATTAGAAATTCATCTATTGCACATTAATTATTTAGTTATTACATTATACATTCTCTTAGTTATTACAAATTATTGCAAATGTTATTCACACTCTTTTACACTCTTTAGTTATAATATTATGAATTCTCATAGTTAGTACATTAATTATTTCTATCTTTCATCTTTCCTTATATCAACTTTTGACTAATAATTTTTCATATTATTATACCGCCCCTATATATGTGATAACACGGTGTTGTTATTTTTTCTTGGACAAATCATGCTTGGTGGAATAAATTGAAAATTGTTTACAAGTATATGAACTATATATTTGTTGTGTGTAAGATAAACAAGTGATTGTATATATGATTTCACATATAGATTATATTCTTTAATTTTAATATTTAATTTTTTCGGTAAAAGTAAAAGGAAATCTTTCTCAGTTAACCATGGACAATCAGATAACTATCTTTGATTTATGTGCACAGTCAATCGAGAAGTCAAATATTAGAGCCAACAAAAAGAAAATCATCTATTATGTTATAACTTATAAAAGAAAAATCAATATACAAAAATAGTTCTAAAAAATAAAATGTAATTGTTCTCCACATATTCATATGACATCTAAACAGATTAAGTGGAATACACATGCAAAGTACATCTGGTTAGATGACACGAAAAATGCACAACAACTATCGTCTATAAGGTAATATTAGTGAGATACGACTAATTCCATGATTGAACCTCATCAAATTGAAATAAATATATACATTATTGCATTTAACTAATAAATTTTTTTATTAACCATCTTAAGAGGTTCGTGTGAATAAGAGGTATATATGATGATCCACATTGAACATTCACAAAAGAATCTACAATATTATTTTGTGCAAAGCTTATTATTCAAATTTTCGCTTAAATTTTCTAAATTGATAATCACGTGCAACGCACGTGTCGAAAAACTAGTTATACTATAACTATGAAGCATAATTAGACAAACTATAGCTACAGATCATTATTTACTTAAATTTGCTTGCCATATATGAAATTTTCCCTTATTTAAATTAAACAACAGAAGGCATGAAAAAAAAAATGGTTGCATGGACAATTTATGCTCATGCTTGAAGACTCGATTCGCAGTTGCGATCACAATTCAAAAGATAACTAGCATTTTATGTTTGATTAAAACTTGTGATTATATGTTGTCTATAATATTTGCAAGTATTAAAATCTGCGACTCTGCATTGTCTATATTAGATTTTTGATACTGTAAATTGCTTCGTTTATATCAATATTCCAACAGCATCGACGTAGTAAACCAGTTTGATGTTTTTTTTCACAACAAAAATTTGAATAAAATAACAACCCATTTATACAAAATTGAAGCATAAACTGGAGAATCATTGCAAGAAAATTGCACAAACTAAAAATTTCCCCTACTTATAGTTCGATGGAAAAATCAAATAAAAGGACTTACATTGTCTAATATTTTACATGTTAAATGGATATTCAGTCGGCATTTGTTTTACATCTATCAAAAAGATGGTTCCCCACCAAGGATCTATTATTTCCTTTTGAGGACCCAGAAAGGAAAAAGAAAATTGCACACATGTACAAATCTATTATAAATAAAATAAAAGAATAAGAATATTTACCCAGCCATGTTTGTTCTCATTAAACATTGTAAACCTGAAAACCGGACAAGCTTTGTGATTCTCCTACATGCATGCCGGATCCAGATTATAATCCACGAAAAATTGTCATCCATGATGCATGGAAGACCTAGATGAATTTATAAACTCCATAAAGCACCATTCCCAAATAAAGGCAAAAAGATGGATGCCAATTGGATATTCATCCTGTACAAAAGTTCTTCTGATATTGAAGTTGTTCGAACTAGCACCTGCTTTCAAATGAAAATGAAAAGCAAAAATAGCAATAGTCAGGTGCGGTGTGAATAAATAGAGCAAGCACAAGATAATCTTTTCTCACAAGCTAAGAATGCATTTATCCACAGGAAGCAAAACTCCTGAAAAAATTAACTCACAAAAGACTAAGAGAGCATGTGTTTTGAGTTCACTCAATATTTCTGTGGTGAGACATTTACACTTAAAAGTCGATGTCGTAAGAAGATAGATTTAATACCTGAAGATCGCTCAGTAACCCAATCTGACACACCAACAATAAGGTCAAACTGTATCCTCAGGTTTCCATGTGCTGGCTAATTCTGGACATATTTGGCTTGCCGTAATCATCTGATGAACACCGCAAGTTCAAAATACCATCGGAAGATCTCACATCCATGAAAAGAATGCCAATAAAACTAATGGAAACAAAGTTCCATCATTGCACTTCAGAGGAACTCCATGGGATGACATAAGAGAAGCTGATGAAGCATAAACAACCGAGCCAACCCCGTACAGCAACTTGGCATCCATGTTTCGGAGAGTACTATTCTTTGGTTAAATACCCACAGAACTGCACACTTACAACCATTTCATGATGATATCCTTCCTTGGGCTCGCAACATGGAATGCATTTCCCTGCAGTTGGGCTCCATGCTTGTCAGAAGCAGTGAACATCAAGATTCTTCAAATAGTGATTGCATAAAGTAGAGCTTATGTCATTCATTTGACAGATGAAGTAACCCCCGCATTTGAAGGTAAGGATTCTCCAGGAGTTTTTCATTGTTGCTCTGCAAAGAACAGCATAAACCCAAATGGGAATCAGTTATGACAATTCCAACCCTATATCTGTAAAATCATAAAGCCTATCGATTTTCCATGATCCAGCACTGCCCAGGGGTGATATAATAATGAAATGATAATATCATGAGGAAAACTTTTGCAAATGAATATAACATACCAATTTTGACAACTAAATCTCAATAAAAACAGATTAGCTGTCCATGCACCTACCATTTGCTTTTAGTTATTATACCAATATATGACAGCTTAACAGATTTAGCTGAAAATTGTTGCTTCTTATGAAATGGCCCTACGAATCATAACACATTAAGTCAGCAATCTTGCCGACACAGTCATGTTTCATAGAGCAGACACAAGTGTCTAACCCAGGCATCTCAGCATTTCAGGCATACTTCACTGTAAGAATGTCTAGTGGGGAAAGCAACCAAACAGCAAACACAGAGATACCAGCTACCAGAAATAACATGGTCCAAGTGACATCAAGAACCAGCAATTCAAGACAATGTGGGAGTTTTCCAGTGGATGCAACTACAGAATGTATTTCACCACCAATGATAGAACCAGAATATGCCATGATGAGGCTCTGGAAACAAACTCTTAGAAGAAACTGGTATTTATCATCATACAGACAAATTTTTGTAGAGAACAAACAACACATAGTAACTGTTTATCGTCACACCAGTCCCATAAATTTTCTAACAAAAAAGTTACAAAAAAGAGGGGACCACACCTGCTGAGCTCTAGAAACAAGGTTATGCAACATGCGTTGGTAATTTTCCGGTTCTTCTGTCATCATCCTCTGCAAAATGCCAATTTCAGATTAATTAATATTATAGTGGGAGCATCATTGCCAAAGATCAGGAAAGTAACATGAAACTTGCCTTCAGAAGAAACATTGAAGAGTAATATGCCACTCTTGAGTCTGTATCATCCAACAACTCTCTGCAAAATAACCATATGTGCAGAATTGATTATGAACTTCTAAATTAACTAAAATATACTTTATTGGAGAGAGAACATATCTAGTAATCACCTAAAGAATTCCTCCCCACCAACTTCTTTAAAAGCCGCAGGATCTGCTGTGCATTTACCAATTAAAAGCAGGAGAAGAGTGGCTCGTATATCAGAGGTGGAACCAGGAACATTTCCTCTTCCTTTGCTGCCAACAGAAACGCCTAATGCAATATTATCAGTTGCGGCACCAGCAAGTTGGATTAGAGGCCAATAAAATAAAGCAGCAGGAACACGTGCAACCAATTGCATGGGAACAATAGCCTGTCCATGGAGAAGCAGCGCTGCCATGGATGCAGTTTCTGGTTTTGGAGGATCCTTGTTTCTTTTGAGTTTGTGGTTAGTATCTTCAATGTGTTCCTCCCAGCCAAAGCTCTCCTGTCGAGGTAAGCTTTCTCCTGGACCAAGCTTCTTATTCCAGCTAACATCTTTGATACAGATTGTAGGATCATCCATAGATGTCACCGTTGAAGGGGGGACTTTTAGGCACAGTTGAGAAAAAAGAATTTCACACATCTGTTGAAAAGATTAACAGCAATATTGGAGTGAGACGCTGATACTGACTATTAATGACACAGGTAAAAAGCAGCAGGAAGATACATCGACTTGTGGTAAAATACTTTAACAGTAGTATCCACTAACCATCCCTTGTATCTTGATTGATAAGTAAGTTGGCATTATGTAAGATGATCACCCTAAGGGCAGTGCAACCCCTAAACAACAGACAAAATAGGTGGGACTTGCAATGGTAATATAATGACACTGAAGTCCATAGACCATAGTTATCCAAAGTACTGTTGTGAATAAGGTTTAAATTTCTATTTTCAAGTGATGGGAACAAAATATTTATCCTTCCTAAATAAGTATGGTTATTGCTCTCTCTGTTTCAAAAGAAGTATGCATATTGCTCTCTTCAACAGAGAACTGAAAAATCATTACAGGATGCCAATATAATTCAAACACATACACCTCTAAAGGTCAAATAACAAGGCATAAAGGTGCAATTGTCATCTTACCCAAGGTCTACAATTTATATCCTATTAGGACCACCATGTCTGAAGCATTTCAAGATTGAATTACTTTCCTCTTTCTTTCCTCCTCCCTTTATTTTCTTCTCTTTTTTAACCAGAAAGGGACAGAAGAAATCACCTTTAATATATTCATGCGGTCGGTTTCATTTATCTGGGCCATCAGGGACAAGGCACTGTTCATGATATCAATGACTGCATTTGCTTTCTCGAGACGACTTTTATTATGCAGATCTCCAACCATTTCACCACTAATTGCGTGTTGGACTTCACTTTCATCTAATAAAAACTTGCAGCGCATAAGAAGCCTCTCCAAAACATATAAAAAGCCCCATCTAATGAGGTTGTTTTTCGATTTTATTAGCCCACACATGAGCCATATGGATAATGGGACATCTAAATCAGGTGAATAGTCAATAACACTGGCTCGAGAAATTTTCTCCTGCAAGCTTCTGATGCTTGACCATATACTAGCATCCCCTTCCTCGACAATCTCTGTGATGATCAAATCCCCCAACCATAGATAACCATTGTGACGACACTGAGTTCTTTCAGAATGAAGAAGAGAATGTAAGGTGGCCCAAGAGAGCTTCGCTTTCATCCCAAAACTGTTACCATAAGCTCCATCAATACTTTCCAGGGATTTGCATGATTTAGTTATCTGCCTCATATGAGCGAATTCCTTATCAAGATGAGTAAATGACTTTATAAGCATCTCAAAATTCTCGACAATTTTCCCCAAGAGCTGCAAATGAAATAAAGGTCAGACTACCACAAGAAAGAAGAGATAATCATTTAAAAAGTTTATACAATTATCGTGAATGGAAGCAAGGAGCACTATGTAGGTATATACAAACTCATACAGAAGACAATAGTTATAACAGCCTTTCATTTCTTTGCAAAGTCGAAAGAAAAAAAATACACTCAAGTGCAAGGAAAATGACAGATTCTTTTTTTTTTGAAAAAGTTAACTGGTATTATAAACATAGAAGTACACCAATAGTGAACTCCTATAGTAATTACATCAAAAGTATAGAGGGTTTACCAAAAAGAAACTAAGCACCTATCTCCCTCATAAACTATCTAAGAATAGGGTGATGTCCCCCGGATCCTTGGGAATAGAATGGATACACCAAAAGTAAAAGGTCACTAAACAATTCATTTTAATGCTTTGGAAAGGGATGCTCTTGTTCTCAAAACATCTCTGATTTCTCTCACTCCATATTGTCCACCAGATGCAGGCAGGGACAATCTTCCATCTCTCCTTGTGTCCTGACTGACTTCCATCTCTATTCCAGCATGCTAGGACTTCTGCAGTATTTCTAGGCATGGTCCATGTGATACCTCTTCGGTTAATGAAATACTTCCATAGCTTCTCAGTCACTTTACAATGCAAAAAAAGATGGTTTATTGTCTCTGTCTCAGATTCACACAAAAAACATCTGGAGCATAAGTCCTTTCCTCTTTTCATTAAGTTATCCTGAGTCAGAACAGATTGTCTTGCAACAAGCCATGTGAAGTAAGCCACCTTATGTGGTATTTTCCCTTTCCAGATCATCTTCCAAGGCCACAACTCCTTTGTTTCAGTTGAAGTGTCTAGTAATTTGTAGGCTGATTTCACCTTGAACTTGCCGTCTTTCTCCAGCTTCCATGTCAATTTGTCTTCCTCACAAGTGAGGTTCTTGGCTTGTTCCAAAGTATTATAGAACTGAGTCATTCTCTCCACTTCCCAGTCATTGAGGAACCTTCTAAAAATCAGGTTCCATCCTTGTTCATTTCTGACTTCTACAATTGTAGCCATTTTCTGCTGATTGAGAATATAAATGTCTGGGAACTGCTGTCTCAAAGGTGTTTGTCCCATCCATGTATCATTCCAGAACAAAGTTTTCCTCCCATTTCCCACATTAATCACAGAGTTGTTCCAAATTCTTGGCCACTGATTTCTAATAGTTCTCCATAGACCCACACCATAAGGAGTATTGACCTCCTTAGTAGTCCATGATCCTTCCTTTCCATATCTAGCAAAGATAGTGTCCTTCCATAAGCTCTGATCATCTGTTGCTAGTCTCCAGAGCCATTTTAGCAGAAGGCTCTTATTGTGGGCTTTCAAATTCTTAATTCCCAGACCTCCCTCTTTTTTGTTGGAGATAACAGCATCCCACTTGACCAAGTGAAATTTCTTGACCCCTTCCCCATTACCTTGCCAGAGAAAATTTCTTCTGATTGTGTCCAGCCTCTGAATGATCTTCCCAGGCATAGGAAAAAGGGACATCATATAGGTTGGCATGGCATCAAGAACACTGTTGATAAGTGTGACTCTACCACCCGAGGATAAGTATTGACTTTTCCAGTTAACCAACTTCCTTTCACATTTTTCTACCACAGATTCTGATGCCTCACAATACAAAGAGCTTTTCATTTATGCCTTGAAATTATGTCTATTTTATTGGCTCCGTTTAGCATGAGCATTAAGAAGTTCAAACAAAAGATACGGAATGTTGTTATGGCTGTTTTGCTACAGAAAAGGGTCAAAAATGCACCTAAAGTGAGTGATATTCACCATATTTGTCCTCCCTTAATAGTTTGGCCCAATTATGCTCCCCCGTTTTTACTTTGTTGGGCCAAAAATGCGCTTATTTCACACAACTTAACCGAGGGCATATTGATTACATGCATGGTATAAGGGCATATACAGTCCAATTTAGTTCTTAACTGCAATTATGCAACAATTTGTGAAGTTTGCATTTATGAAGCAACATGGTTAAATTGTAGTGAATTTTCTAACCCATTTTTAAGAAGCACGATTGGATAAGCTTTCTCAGATGTTTTTACATGACACACTATCATGTCTGATGGCCAATGAAATTAAGCAAGAAATGAAGTTAGCATTACCATTGAAAGTCGGTCAGAATTTGGATATTTGGACAATGCACTAGATATTGGGCGTTGGAGAAGCTCCAAGATGCCTTCCAATCCAAGCTTTACTGATATATGCAAAGCTTCAGGTGCATCTGCGAGCATAAGCAGCATAGCGACAGGTTGGACTTCATCATCACTGTAGTCTGATGTTCCACTAGCTATGCATGACTCATTTATTTGATGCAAGGCATAATCAAAAAGCACCAGGTAGAGATTCCTTCTTTCCTCCCTTGAGTTTGAAAGCACTAACTGCATTGGTAGAAAGAACTTACTTTTAAGCAAAACCTTTCTCTTTGTGTACATACAAGTAATCACAAATGAGATTGCAAGTAGACCAGAATAGTGTTGGCTAACAGCTTATGAAACAATGGAATGTTTCAGACTCTGCATGGTGTAAAAATCATTTTCCTGCTTCAACTTTTAACTAGAAAAATAAAACACCCCCTCCCCAGCCCCTAAGACTATTCCAGCTAATCACATGAAATCTCTTCAGATATTCTGCACATTTTAGAATAACTAATAGCACATACACCGGAAGCATTGATAATCCTCCTGCTCAGATACAAAGAAAGCTTCTACAGATAGTTTGACCCAAAGTTTAGCTTGTACCAGAAACAATATACACTTAGGGGTCATTTGGTGTGATGGATAAGGGAAGATAATCTTGGGATAAGTTTTTAGTACTCCTTAATTCTTTGTTTGGTTACAAAGCCCAGGATAACTAATCTCTGGATTGATAATTAGTACATGGGATAAGTTATCCCTACTTGTGGGTGGAATAATAATACCGGGGTGACTTATCCTGTAAGATATGTAAATGACAAAAGTACACCCCTTAAACCCTCTTTTATACATTACTTTTACATCCATGTATATTCACATAATTTTATATCATTTATAATAACATTCACAATCTTCACTACTCGTTATTTTTATGATAATATATTTCTCTATTAAAATAATACAATATATAAATATAATTTTTATTTATGTATATATTACATGTTGAATTTATTTGACTAATTCTTATGTGTATTTATATTTTGATTTCTCTTAAAATGTTGACTCCATTGCTGAATTACATACTTTTAATTAAATAGTTTTTAGTCACTTGAAAATTTGTATTTTATATATCAACTAAAATGAACATAACTTTAATATTTTACAATATAGGAGCAATATGTACTTATATGAAATGACATAAACATTAAATATCTTTTACTTAAACAAACTTAAAATGGAAGTTTTATTTTTAAGCTAAATAAGATGGATTTTTATTTATTTTTTTGATGACAAGGGAAACCGGCAGTCACTACCCTTTGGGTGCGCATAGGGTAAAACCCCTGCCCCTATGCAATAGCTCGCAAACCACGTAGGTGAGGTAACCTGCACTAGGCAAGCCCGGTGCGACGAGCTCGACCTAGAAGGCAAACCCCTTGCTTTCACTGGCAAGGGGTTTCGAACTTGAGACCTCCAACATGGAAGTCCCAAGCCCAAACCACTGGGCCACCCCGAAGGGTAAGATGGAATTTTTCTTTTTAAGCTAAATAAGATGGAAGTTTTATTTTTAAGCTAAATAAGATGGAATTTTTATTTTAAGCAAAATAAGATGAAAGTTTTATTTTTAAAAAACACACCACACAATCATATGGGAATGCACACATAAAAATACTTAAGCTAAAATAAGATGGACGTTTATTTTTAAGAATGAATAACTAAAGCTTGCAAGGATAATATAAAAAAGTAAAATAAGGTGGAGGGTGTTTTTTTTAAAACAAACAACTTATTCTTAGAAATTATGCAATGCATATTATTTTGAATATGACAAACCAAACAATCAATATAAGAAATAATCTCATAATAACTAATTCAAAAATAACTTATCTTAGCATAACTTATCCCAACACGTGTGTTCAAACCAAAAGAAAGAAGTATTGAAAACACTCCTAAACTTGACGCAAATTATTAGTTTCGTCTCCAAAGTATTGACAGCCTTAAAAACACCCCTCTACTCGACTAACTAAACTTATATACACCCCAGATGGCTGAATTTTCTGATTGCATCAACGACTTAGAATTGGTAGACCCTCCTTTATCTGGAGGGTCTTACACTTGGAGAAGAGGGGAAAGCCTGAATAGTGCATCCAGAATTGATAGATTCCTTTACTCTCCTGAATGGGAAGATCGATTCTCTCAGTTTAAGCAAACATTGCTCCCAAGACTGGGTTCTGATCACAACCCAATTCTACCATCTTGTGGTGACTGGGAGTTCAAAAAATCCTATTTCAAATTCGAAAATTGGTGGCTAGAAGTTGAGGGATTCAGAGAAAGGGTGAAGGAATGGTGGAACTCTTTTCCAAATACAGGAAGACCATCTTACAATTTGGCAAACAAGCTCAAGCTCCTTAAAAAAGAGCTAACACAATGGAGAAAAAGCCACAGATTGAACTGGAAGAGAAAGAAAGAGGGGATCCTTTTACAGATCAGCTCCTGGGAAACTCTTCAAGACCAAAGGGCCTTATCTGATGATGAGCTTTTGCAAAAATCACATCTACCTATGGAGTTCGAGGAGGTTGCGAAGAGAGAGGAGATAGCTTGGACACAAAGATCAAGAGTTAAATGGCTAAGGTGATAAAAATACCAACTTTGTTCATAGAATGGCCAATGCCCACAAGAGATACAACTCCATAGAATCCTTACAAGTAGGGGGTCTCACTATCAGTGATTCAGAAGTCATCAAGGATGCTGCTCAAACTTTCTACCAGAACATGTACAAAGAGACTGAGCACTGGAGACCTGATTTCAATCTCCAAGATGCACCAATCATCTCCACAGAAGATCAGACATGGCTGCAAAGGAATTTTGAAGAAGAGGAAATCTTAGAGAGTATTAAGTCATGTGCTATTGATAAGGCCCCTTGGTTTCCCAATTAACTTCTACCTAACCTTCTGGGAGTTGATCAAGGGTGATATCATGGGATCCATGCAGTATTTTTATGACCACCAAGTTTTTGAAAGAAGTCTGAATGCCACTTGTGTAGCCCTCATTCCGAAGAAAGCAGGAGCAGCTTGGCCAAAGCCTTATCTGAGAGAATGAAAAAGGTGATGGGGAATTCGGTCAACAGACATCAAATGGCATTCATCAAGGGAAGACAAATAATGGATGCAGCATTGATAGCAAACGAATGTGTAGACACAAGAACCAGAGGAGATGTTAGGTTTTGGAAATAGATGGCTAAAGTGGATAAGTTTCTGCATTACCAAAATGGAGAACCTGTTGGATTTTTTCCCTCCGAAAGGGGTCTTAGACAAGGAGACCCCCTCTCCCCTTTCCTCTTTAACCTACCCATGGAAGGACTCAGCAGTATGGTTAGAACAGCTTTACAGAAGAATTGGATAAGGCGTTTCAAGCTTAATAGCCATGGTATGGGTGATTTGGAAGACAATGCAGATGACACAATAATTTTTTGTGAACCAATAGAAGAGCAGGTCTGTCTGGCATATCAGAGTGATGTTGACTGTTTTTAAGTTATACCTGGCTTGAAGGTAAACTGGAGTAAAAGCAATTTATTTCCCATCAAAGAGGAAAACCACATTCAGACTCTGGCTGGCATCTTAGGTTGTGGGGTGGACAAACTCCCAACTGTTTACCTTGGCATGCCCCTTGGTAACAAACACGGTGATCTAGATATTTGGGATAACATCATAGAGAAGACAGAAAAAATTATCTCAATGGAAAGCTCAGTACATATTACTTGGAGGAAGAGTCACTCTTATAAACTGTCTTAGACTCCCTTCCCACCTACGTGATGTCATTGTTTCCTATCCCTTCCGGTGTATCTAAGAAATTAAACAGGCTCAGAAGGAATTTTCTATGGAAAGGAAACAAGAAGGGTGGGGGATTCAGTTTAGTGAAGTGGGAAGAAACTCAATTGAGCAAAAACCAGTAAGGACTAGCCATCAGAAACCTAAAACTACATAATCAGTGCCTTCTCATGAAGTGGTTATGGAGGTTTAGTGAGGAAGAAGCTTCACTCTGGAAACAGGTCATCTCTCACAAGTATGGTCAAGAAAGTCAATGACCAATGAGGTCAACAGTACTTATGGTGTTAGTGTGTGGAGAGCTATCAGATCAACATGGACAAAAATGCAAGGAAATACCAGAATCAGAGTTGGAAATGGGCTCAGAACTCTCTTCTGGAAAGATCTCTGGATAGGCCAATCCACTCTGCAGGAATCCTTCCCTGATTTAATGCTATTAAGCTACAATCCTGAAGCTACAGTGGGGGAATGTTGGTCTCCCCAAGGTTGGAACCTAACATTTAGAAGACACCTTAACGACCGGGAAGTGGAGAGGGTGGCAAACATGCTGAATGTAATAGGGGTCTTCACTGGCACAACTTCTGATCCAGATTCTTTGAGATGGAAATACACAGAAGATGGCATCCTCTCGGTGAACAGACTTTACAAGAAGGAAAACAGCTGCTCAACACATGGGGAAGTCTCAAAGCTCTGGAAGTCCTTATGGAAGATTAAGGCCCCTACTAAAATCAAATGTTTCACTTAGTTGGTGGTCAGAAGGGCTTGTCTCACTCAAGAAGTTCTCCAAAAAAAAGGGAAGGATAATTGTACCTAGATGTTTTTTGTGCAATGAAATTGGGAAAACAAATAACCATTTGTTCCTGTATTGCAAACTTGCTGCTCAACTATGGCACCTATTCTTTAGTGGACAATGCCTGAGCACACAGCTGACCTGTTGAGTTGTTGGATCAGAAGAGGTGGCAACAAAAGCTAGAAAAAGTGGTGGCGGATGATACCTTCCTGCATTTGGTGGTCAGTGTGGGAAGAAAGAAATGGGAGATGTTTTGAAGACAAAGTTAAGTTCATTCATGGTGGCAGCAAAAGCCAGAAGAAGTGGTGGCGGATGATACCTTCCTGCATTTGGTGGTCAGTGTGGGAAGAAAGAAATGGGAGATGTTTTGAAGACAAAGTTACGTTCATTCATGTTTTAAAATGGAGTTGTCTAGTCACATTATTTTTTTGGTGCAAGGAGAACTATACAGAGGAAATGGATGAATTTGTCGATTTCTTAGGAGCTTTGTAAATCTAGACTCTATTTTATCTTCTTGTAAAAAGTTTTTGAAGGTGACCAGCATCCCTTAATGTTGAGGAATACAACAGTACTTTTGTCCAAACAAAAAAAAAAGTGGTCTCAAACTCTTGTAGGAGTATGGGGCTCTTAATAAAAAGCCGAGAGAAGTGTGAAAACACCCATAAATTTGATGAGAATCTAGGGGGTGTATTTCACTCATGTTTCAAGATCGTGGTGTATTTAAGTTCAGTTAGTCAAGTAAACAGGTGTTTTTAAGGATGTCAATAGTTCGAGGATGAATCTAATAATTCGCACAAAGTTTAGAGGTAAGTTTAATACTTCTCTCAACCAAACGACCCCTCAAAATATACACTAGGCACAAAATGCCATGCAAAAGTTATTCCCATTTGATGGACTCCCACTACAATTTTAATTCCTAACAATAGGTACAAAATGCCAAGCAAAAGGTACTCCCACATGATGGGCTCTCAGGCAACTTTACATGAATTATAACCAGGGATAGGGCAATACCTCTACAAATATGAATTCAATTCCTCCTGTCAGATCAACCTGCTGAATAAGAAATTCAGGGGTAGCTGAAAGAGCTTTATTAGATATTTCCGGAATCTCATAAAACATGTTTGTTAGCATGCCAATAAGCTTGCTGTGAACTATTTCAGCCCAAGAATTCATCCTGCTAACGCATATAAGTACCTGAACAACCTGCAAGAGTATTAAGAGAAAAGTTGGAACAAACATCAAGCACTTTTGAGATTAACATTAACATAGAAACAGAAGTGCTATACATGTGAGAAAGACTAATATTAGATGCACAACCATCACTTCATTGGTCATATGGACATTCATTTAGGGATAACAAATTATAACACTGGGTGTTGACACTCATATTTACAAATTTGAAGAAGATTAAGAGACAAATTGAAACAAGTAGGGCAGAACCTAAGGTCATTAAGGACAAAATACAATAAAATAAAATGCATCCAACTTTTCCTTCATTTTCATGTACTTATAAGCTCTTCAGTTTACCAGTACCACCGAATAATATCTTTATTTGTATAAATTCCATTCTCAATACTTTTATTTGTCTAATACTTCCTCCATTCATTTTATGTGGCACTATTTCCTTATTAGTCCGTTTCGAACAGAATGGCACCTCTTTGTATTTAGAACAATTTAATTTTAACTTTAATGGCAGGCGTGTAGAAATTTCATTGCCTAGTTAATACCACAAATTCAAAAGCCTTTATTTCTTAAAACTCCACTCCAAGTCAAACTATGCCAGTTAAATTGAAATGCAGGGAGTAATTACTTTCTTTTTCAAAAATATACTTCATTTACCAATATTCTTTTCCTTTATTTTTTTTTTTTGGATAACGAAAGAAATACATTTCTACCAGATAGGAAACTAGGTGGTTAATGTGTCTGTCCCTCATAATGTTCATTGCTAAATAATAAATGAAATTGATAAACTTCATTTATCAGTCATATCAGATATCTATTTCCTTTTTATATGTTTAGTTGGAACTGCCAAATCAAGAAGTTAAGTCCCCCACTACAAACACATTTCTCTACTTTCCGGAATTTTATGGAAGTCCAATTACATTGTTCCCTTTACTATACTTATATAAAACCAAGTAGTTGAAATATTCTCCATGAAAAATAAAGTGAATAAGATGTGTCAATAATAACAAGCCAAGGTATAGACTCACCCTTATGTCAAGACCTTTAAGTCTGCTCCTCCTTATTCTGCCTCTATCACAGACAAAATATAGTAAACAGCTGAGAGCAGAAGCCCAGATGGATTCTTCCTTTTCTTCTGTCTGTTCATCACATTGTGAATACACTTAGAATGAGAATAGCACCTTGAGTCATCATCATCGTACAATGCTATTTAAGTAAAATATATGTGAGTTAAAAGTATGAGAATAAGTGAGAAGCAGGAGACAATGCTCCATCAAGGGACCATTACTTTCAACCATCAAAGGGTCTGCAAAGATGACACTAATGAACTTTGTTATAAAATTTAAGCCACAAATTAGCCTAAGAACCAGCACCTGAAATCCGAGCACAGAAGACACAGTTCGTCTACCTAAGTGGTTCAGGCGTTTATGAGCCCATGATTCCACTTCTTAATATGAGTCAAATCTGTCCACTTCTGGACAAATTTTGGCAGCTAAAATGTGTAAAACTTGCACACCACGAAACCTTACATTGAGCCACGTTTTTAGCCCTTAAGATGGGATGACTTGCTTCCCAATAAGCATGAAGATGGGCGCCTAAATCAGCTAAGGAACGCCTCCTACTTGGCGCCCAAACTTAAAGAGAAAAGTCAAAAGTTTCCAATTCATTTCCTAGTTTGTTATGGAATATTTTCCTAAATAGTTACAACTATCTTTTAATGCTTTCCAAGGTAGCTAGGAATGTTATCCTAGTATTTCTTTAATTAGCTAGGTATTTCATATTTCATTATTGCTTAGTTGTTCTAACCAATTTCGGCTATAAATAGCAGTGCATTGTTTTGCATTAGACAGATTTTTCATGATGAATAATATTGGATAACTTTCTCTTTTACTCTTGTGAGTGTACGGCTACCTTGGATTTCTTCAACATTCAAGTCTACACTTTTAAGAGATAAGTTTAAATTCTTCAAAATCTTAGATTACTTTATTCATAGGTTTAGGCTTATGACTCTTCTTCGTTATTCTGTCAGAATCAGAATCCATAATGTATTATGTGTTAATTTTCTACTAAAAATGTGATTAGTTTAGGTTAATTGTTTTATTAGGAGTCAATTTTGAAAATTAGACTTGTCTTGAAGTTCTTGATTTGTTCTTGAATTGAAGAAATACTTTCTTGAATTCAATTAATTCTTAATTTCAAAAAAATAAAATTGTCTATTTTATTCTCTTTTAAGCTTTCGGACATTTCTTTCAAACCTTGATTTTCATTATTATGTTCTTGGGTCCCTGAGGCGGTTGAGTGTTGTGAAAGGTGATTGCCTCATTACCAATGGCGAGAGGTGAGGTAAGGCGACCCTTCATCGCTTATTAGCTTTGTGGCGAAGTGATCTTCAAAAGGAGATGGCATGGTGACAAAGGCAAGAGGCGAGAAAGGTGTCGCCTTTTGTATTTTCTTAAAAAAGGTAACCAATTTAGGGTTTAAAAATCTTTGTCAAAAAAAATTTAGGGTTTAAAAAGTTAAAAGGTAATTTTAGGATTCTTTCCAAATTTGCACAGTTGCACTCTTAGACTACGACTCTGACTCCAACCAGTCGACTCGACTAGACTTCTCCGGCGACTAGCGAGACTTTTCCAGCAACTCCAAGTCCAACCAATACATATTTCTTCTTTTCTTCTTCTAATTTCTTTTTCTTTTCTTCTTCAAATTTCTTCTTCCTCTGTTTCCTTCTAATACTGTTTTTTTCTCACTGTTTTGACTTTTGCTCTTCTTTTTTTCTCATTCAAGTTCTAGACTTTTAGTATGTACTATCTATTTTCAATTTTTGAATTAAAGTATTTGCTAATATATTATTGCTATGGAAATTTTGATTATTTATCTATGCAATTAAAAATTTTAATTTTTTGGTATAAATTGGCGCTGCACTTCAAAACTGCTCGCCTCGCCTTGTGGCGAGGCAAACCCTTATCGCCTTTTGTCGTCTTTCGCTGTACAAAACACTGGCTGATTCTTATCAAACTGCAGCAATTCAATGTCAAGTATAAATTTTTTATTTTTAAAACAAGGTACGTTTTCATACATAATTGTAGAAGTATACTGCACAAGTTGTGAAACCACCTGAAAATTTACAAGTGATCCAAAAAGGAAAGATGCAACAGACTCAGATTCTATATGTAATCTAAGACATCAAAAATAGACTCATAATCCACCAAAAGTTCCTATTTACACCAAAAATAGTACAAAACTAGACAGTTCATTTTCATCCTTGGTATAGAACTTCCTTTTCTTCAAAGTATCTCTGGTCTTTTCTTTCCACTTTGTCCATCCACCAAATGCAAGCTGGGACAATTTTCCATCTCTCTTTTTGACTAGACAGATTCCCTTCTATACTCCTAACGTCCATATTAGCGAAAGGAGAGTGAGGAGAAGAGGGGCAGCCCAAGTGACAAATAAATCAACCACCCTTCCATTGCCTAACTGATGCCCTTCAAATTGATGAAGATTTTCCACAATTGGCTAAACCACAGACAAGGGAGAAAAAGATGATTAATTGTTTCAGCATGCTCCCCACACAAGTAACATATTAAACAAAGCTGAAGGCCCCTCCTAGCTAGGTTGTGTTGAGTCAGAGCTGCCTCATTTGCTGGCAACCAGAAAAACATGCTACTTTGTATGGAATTCTAACTTTCCATATCATTTTCCAGGGCTAACAACCCACCTGATTGTTAATTGTATTAAGTTCACTATAAGTTGTCTTGAAGTAGAACTTTGTCATGCCTATCACCTTGCCCCCACGTGTTGTCCTCAGCTTCAGACGTCCCTTTGAATCGTGCTAAGGTATTGTAGAAGTCTGCCACCCTGCTCACCTCCTTATCATTAAGTTGTCTTTTGAAGCTCAAGTTCCACCCCTGTAATGACCAAGCTTCTCCCAATGATATCTCTTTTTCCTATCATAGAATAAAGAGATCTGGATATGTCTGCAGCAATGGTTCATGTTAGCCAAATGTCTTTCTAGAAAGAAGACACCTTCATGCCATTTCCCACCTTAAGACAGGATCTTCTCACAACTGATGGCCATAAGTTCCTGATAGCTCTCCACACACAGACCACATAAGGAGGTGTATTCACTCGATTGTTACTCCATCTATCCTCTAGCCCATCCTCAGTTTTATTTACTTCAATCCACAGTAATTTCTCATCAGCAGCTAGCCTCCACAACCACTTCATCATAAGGCTATGGTTTTGAAACTGGAGATTTCTGATTTCCATTCTACCCTGCTCCTTGATTGTTACATTCTTGCATTAAACCAGATGTACTTTTTTCTTCTTACTATTGTCTTGCCACAAAAACATTCTTCTCATTGCAGCTAACCTTGCACACTAGTAGGAGCTGGGAACAAAGACATCATATAAGTGCATATAGCGTCCAACACACTGTTAATCAGAACTAATATTCCACCTAGTGAAAGGTATTGGCTTTTCCAGCTTGTAAGACTTTTCTCAAACATTTCCAGGATTCCACTCCAAATGCCTAAAGATTTTCATCTAGCACCCAATGGCATGCCCAAGTAAACAGTGTCCAGCTCACCTATTCTTCCTCCCAGAATCTCTGCCAAGGATTGGATCTCAGGTGTATCATTAACTTCATTAACGGGCTAAATAAAAGTTCTGTTCCAATTAATGCATAAGCCAGAGACAACTTCAAAAAGAATGAAAATTACTTTTAACATTCTCAGTTGATTCTTGACAGCTTCACAAAAAACAAGTGTATCATCTACATACTGAAGATGAGAAATCTCTAAACAATTGCCAATCTTGTTATTGATCTTGAAACCACTGGTCCAATTATTCGCCTTTGCTTGTTTAACTATAAAATTCAGTCCCTATATGGCTAGAATAAAAAGGAATGGTAATAGGGGGTCCTCTTGCCTCAGTCCTCTCTGAGAGGAAACGAAACCACAAGGTTATTCATTAACCAATACTAAAAATCGACTGTAACGATACAAAATTTGATCCATCTGTCTCAAAATCCCATCCTTTGAAATATTCCACATAAGAAATCCCAGTTAACATGGTCATAGGCCTTCTCAATGTCTAATTTGCACAGGATCCATGTTTCGCACAATTCAGTCTGGTATACACACATTCATTAGCTATTAAAATAGCATCATTGTTTACCTGCCACTGATAAAGGCCATTTGTTGACTATTAAAATAGCATCCATGGTAACAATTTTGAACAACATCAATGACTTCTCTATTGACTACCTCCCAGCAGTGTGAAAAATGTCATTGAGAACCCATCAGGCCCAGGGGCCTTGTCCCTTGCACATGCTTTGATGCTTGCCAAATTTTCATGTGGCTCAAATGGACCTTGCAACATCAGGTGAGTGATACCATTGGACAGTCCCTAAAAATGTACTGAGGTCTCCAGGTCTCTGTGTCAGAATATAATTTCTGATATAATGCCACAATCAAGGACAAAATTGTACCTTCAGGAATAATCTGGCAACCAATTAAGCAACTGACAAAACGCAAACTAACTCTAAATATCAGGTCTAGGACTAAGCTAAGGAATTAGTGCACCAACTCAAAATCGAGAACTTTCCAACTGAAGTCAAATGACCTACTCGATAACTGACTAATTATTCCTCAACAATAAAGGTTGAATCATATTCCACCATAATCAAAGAACTTCTAGCCTTATACTTTAACCTGTGGAGTGGGAGGCAATAGAGAGTTGTGAGCACTCCAGCTATGTACCAATGCATGCAAATTTTAATTTTCCAAATTTCATGATGAATTATGATAAAACAGAAAAACCAAAAATTAAGTCTGGAAAATTGTATCCTCCAGAACTATCTTTCCACATTGAAGTGCTTGATATAAAGCAACAACATACCCAGTGTAGACCCACAAACTGGGTTTTGGGGAGGTAGAGCATATGCAGACCTTACCCCTACCTCAGAGATAGAGAGGCCATTTCCATCTTTCCGATAGATCCTTGGCTCAAGGAAAAGAAGTCCAAAGCAATCCCGAAAAGAAGTAATGGAAGTATAAGGGAAAAAAAGATAATAACAAAAATTAGCAGATAGTAACATAACGGAAACTACAACAAAACAATACAATTATGGAAGTGCTTGATATAAAGCCAACCAAAAAATTAACAGGACAAAATCAAAGCTCAGTAAAATACAAACATTACAATATGATTACCAAGAAATAATACACACAGAGAAAGAGCTTGACTGTTAGCCACAATTACCTGGACAAGATGAAGAAGGATCTCATAGAGGATGCCTAAAATCCAACACTCAAACTTATCAATGGCTGAGGAATTCCCAGCTTTCTTAAGATAATCTGATTTCTTATTTCCCTCCAAAGAAAGTTGAGTTTCATTGTCCAAAAAAGTTTCTTTACAATACTCTTCTTCAATTGTTGAAGTATCATCTGTTGTTGGAGGCTCCAATAAATGAGCATGAACTCCAAGATTTAAAATTAAATCAAAGGCCCGAGTCTTGGATTCCAGACAAGTAGAATTCATCATTTCCTACAATTAATTTTCACAAAAGTAAGTATCCTGAACATTCTAACATAAAAGAGTGATCATCTAGAACAAGGCAGCACCTCGAGCATGGACAGAGCGAGAGGAGCAGCAGTCTCGGAGTCCAAAACATACCTACAAACCACAAATAGCAAAGATTACCCTTGGGAACAATTACCAAAACGATACTAAAAACCCATAATTCATGGAATGTGATGTTAATGCACCAGTTAACGCTAAATGGTACCATCTTATACGTAACTCAGTTACAACCTGCATGTCCCATAAGGTCCACACTAGTCCAATTAAGAAACATATTAGTTATTCCTAAAAAAGAATACATATTAGGTCAAATAAACATTACTTGTAAGTGTAAAATAAGAAGAAAAGGACAGACATCTACAGCACTTGCATAATCAAAAAGTTAAAATTGAAATTAGAATACTGTTACAAGACAAGTACGAGTATAATTTGTCCTGTTCCACACAGCCCACGAACATGAAAGGTAAGGAATTGAATCATGGAGAGCTGTTGGATACTCATCCAAGAATGAGATTTCAAAATCAAGGAACTGGAAGAGTGCATCCCATAACAAATAAGCATTTATGATATTGAGCATGCAGAAGAATTTATGCATATGCCATTACTATGATGTTTGAGAAGTAACCTTTTTGGACAGACTTAATTCTACTTTGCTGCCGAATTGCACTACTAAAGGTCTATCAAGTTACCTATTATGGGATAATATATAAAAATAAACAAAATTCACGATATTCCTGTTACTTTTTAATGTAAAAGTTCTAGATGAAAGGAAAGGAGCACGTACATGTCAATTACAAGTTTGACAAGTACACTGACAGCCACGTCCATTGACGGCTTTCCACTGTTGTTACTTAGTTTAGATGAAAATGTCATCGGATAAGTATTTGGAGTAGAAGTCTCAGAGCAGGCTGCAGCAATAACCTCATAGACCTCCATCGGATTCAATCGCAGAGGCTGCTGTTCACTGATAACATCAACGTATTATGAATCAAGAAAGACAAAAGAGGGAGGAAATTAGGTAGTGGGAGATGATAAATGCATACCTAGAAGGAAAGCAACAAAAACATATTATTAAAGAGAGCAAACTCAATGAACACACATATCAAAGAAATCTACAACAAGCTGATAAAATGTGTCATTGAAGAGAGAACATTTAATCTAGTAGAAACAACTTTCAGTATCATATCTATCACCTCTGAAAATAATCTACGGTCTACCTTGAGTCAAATTTTATCTCCTGTACTTTAAGAATCTCAATGACTAAATCCCCTAGTTTAGAATTCTTCTACCTTGTGAGGATCTCAACATCAGCAATTTTCCAATTATATAAGCTTTTACGGGTGATAGTTTTTGCTAATTCATAATGTACTTTAAGAACTAGGACGACGTACTCGTGTCCGTGTTAGACTCGTATCACACCGGTCTCGAGATAAACAAAGGATCAATGTAACGCAGCTATAGTTGTGCATGTGTAAGACAAGGAAGAAGCAAGGTGAAATTCGGAAAAATAATGGATATGACGAGATAAGACAGCATAAGCCATCTTTCTTTATTAGTTGACCATCAACAACTCAAAAGGGATGCTCACACTTTGGTCTACAGTACAAATCATATCCGTAAAGGAGGTAAAGAGGCGAGGTACTAGCTAAAAATATTTTAAATTCATGGATAGGGGGACATGGACCAACATCCCGAGGGGAAGGGGAGAGGGAAATGTATAACATTCCAATAACCTAGCTGTATAACTGAAATAAGATAGATTGGCCACAAAATTTGAAAACTAAGGCTGGACATAAGAACTCAAGAACATCTATAATTTGAAAGTAAAGAATTTCTTCTTTTTTTGTTATGACCAAGAAATCTGTCGGGGCCAACCCAGGAACGGCCGCAGACTTCGAAACTCGGGGATAATGGGCCCACCCCTCCACCCTTGCCAACTCAGGACCAATCATAACTTCAAACTAGGGGATAATGGGTCCACCCCTTTATCATTCTCCACTTACATACCCGACTTAATTTGCATGGTACAGGGCTCAAATCTGTGACCTAAGTCACAAGTCCCTCAACCTTTACCACTTAAACTAAGCCCTAGTGTAGGAAAGCGTAGAATTTTTTTATCTCACATTGAAAAAAGTTGCGTTTCAAGTGATAACAAAACACTTAAATTATCTTAAAAGAAAATATATTTTTTAAGTAATGCCTCATGACATACCTGTAGTGTCGATACTGAAAAAGCGGCTTTGCACGGGGACGGAAAGTGCTCACGGGAGAATCCTCCCTGATTTACACATATATAAGGAAAGAAGAATTATTATCAAAAATTAAAGTTTCACTGGTTCAGATTCATTACTTTGCATGACTTGAAATTGTATTACAGCTCTTCATAGATGCACAACACTGAGATAAACAAGGGTTTTCAACACTTCTAATATAGACTACGGAATTCATGTTTCTATACTCAAGTAAAACCTCCACATTCAATGAGTGGAAGAAGTTGTTTGAAGATGAACAAGTGAAAATAAATTCACCAGACAAAGTGAAGCTCCTATAACTTCCATTAAGAATTTGAGATTGTTTTCTGTCATAGTAGAAACCAACCTCAAGAAGCATGTTAAGATGAGAAAATTGAAAAAAGATATAGAGAAACAGTGCCAATTGTATTTACCATATTTGATGAGGCCCTGGTTTAGAACGTTTTAGAGCTGTTATTGCTCTTAAGTGGGCACGAGCAGACGCGGAATTGGTCACGGTCGTGAGCAGTGAAGGCTGCAAAAGTTGATCTAGATAAGGCATCTCCGAACTCCCAAAGATTTTCCAAGGCTCACCCTTCATTTTAGCTTCCATGTCACCAACAAGAAGAGCTGCTGCACCTACTTCAAGGAAATTATGTGCACTCACATCTTTCGGATTCAAAAGATGGTCACTGAAAGTTGAGGTTTCCATAATCAGTAAATGCCCTACAGAACAAATAGATATTACAGGACCACTAGCGAATAATTTAACTACCTTTTGGATGGAGATGGTGATGATTGTTGATCTCTGCACCAACGCCACTTGAAAACATCAAAAGCAGTGAATTCATGATCTTCCATTCTATTAATTTCTTCAGCTATAGGTGAGCCTGAAGTCGAAATAGTAGAGACATCTTTATTCTCCAATAGTTCTTTACCATTTGCAGGGCCAAGTTGGGAATTGAAGGATTTGCTCAATAAAGATGACAGTGTGGGAAGTGCTTGTCTTGATGCAGTAGCTGCTCCAGCAAAAGCCGCTGGTTGAAATGATCGCTTTGGGATATATTGTGTGACTAGAGAACGAACGTAATTTAAGGACTTCACTAGTGCTCCTGATGCATAACTCGAAACAGGCAAAGGCGATACAGTACTTGATGCGGTAGATGCACTACTTTGTTGGCTTAAAGAACGTGACCATGGAGCCAATTTTCGGTTCGGACTCATATCACATTCAGCAATGATGCTTACACAAAATCGGTCAATCTGTACCAATGTCTCCTCGCTGGGTTTATATCTGCAACAAACATAAAGCACTGTTGTAATGAGAGATTTAAAGGTTCTTCGTGGTAAGATATGTAAACGACCATAGTATTCAACTAGAGTTGGGATATCATAAGCACTCAATAAACATTAAGTGCTTTGAAAGGTTACTTGAGTGTTGGCCCCACTAACATTTTGTGATAGGAGAAAAGTAGGAATGGATTCAGTTTCATAGGTTGTTCATTGATCATCTTAACAAGTTCAATGAGAGTGATCACAATATACAAAATTGGCTGAATGAGATCCAGGGAAGAATATTATAGCCCACTGATGATGAAATTACACTGTCTCTCGTATTTCCAATCCCAAACTTGTCAAGACAAAATTTGTTTCCCACACTGATGATAAATGTGCATAGGTTATAGTAAGTTTTCACTCCAAGGATTGAAACTAGAACATGACTTTCATAAAGAACTCATTTGTTCAGATAATTGATTCTTATAACCAACAGTCATATCTCTTCATGTCATCTTTCCAGTAGTCAAATTCCAAAATATTGATGAACAATCAAAAAAATGATCTTTTTATTATATTGTATTTATGTAAACCAAACAATTTCCACAGATTCACTCTTTAGTTATTACTCCCTCTAGGAGTGTTGACGGTTCAGTTTGGATCGGTTTTCACCTAAAAGAAATCAAACCAATTAAGTCAATTTTTCAAATACTTAACCAAATCAAACCATACTTTGTGGAAACTTAATCCATTCAGTTTTTGTTAGTTTGTTTGGTTTTTTGTCGTTTTTAAAAAAATGTGACATAATACTGTCAAGGAAATCATCTCAAAAATAAGAAAAGGCTGTCAAGGACATCATCTATATTGCACCCAAGGGAAAGGTGTGACCTAGTGACCAATGAAGTGGGCTGAGAACCATGGTTCAAATCCCACCAAAGGCAAAAACACTAGGTGATTTCTTCCTATATGTCCAAGTGTGGACAGAGTTGGTTGTACTTGTGTTGGTGGGAGGTAGCAGGTACCCATGGAATCAGTAGAAGCACACAAAAGCTATCTAGGACACCACGGTTGTCAAAAACAAGACATTGTCCAGGACATCGGTTATATGAGAAACACTGTGGCACAAAATACACTAATACAGGCAGATAGTAATAGCACTTCACTAAGTGCATATCGACACTTAACTAGTCCATATGTCAAAGTACTTCTATACACACGTTTGCATATATATAAACATGTAGATGACAATTTTTTCAGCACCAACAGAAAGAGCTAAATTTCAGATGAAACCAGTCAAGTCAAAGTCATTGCAAAAAGCAGTACACCAAAAAGTATATATAAGAATATACATATACACATGTTTATACAATTTTTGAATAGGTATTTATAGTCCTTTTGTATTGATTTTTTTGGTTATTTTTTGCTTAAAACCAAACCAAACAAATTTTGTCAGTTTTTCTTAAATAAAAATCTAACCAAATCAAATTAAAAAGTCAGTTTTTTACAGTTGGTTTGGTTTTCCATGAACACCCCTATTCCCTCCAATTCAATTAATATAATAATACTCTTTCCTTTCATATCCAAATTTTTTACACTCATCAAGTTTTATACTACTTTCACAACTTTCAGGAATTGAAATTCATCAAACTGTTGAGCTTTTAATAAACATTGATTTAATGTTTTCCCAATCAAACTAACTTTTGAACAATTACTTCAATATTTTTTCAGATTACATCTTATGCTCCCTATCAAACACTATCATATAGAATGAAACATAGGTAGTACTTGACAATAACATATGAATAGATGGATCAACTTGTTTGTTCCTAAATCTTTACTGACAATTTTTTCCCAACAAATTGATGCTTCATGCTGATGAGTAAATGCAGGATAGGTTAAAAGTACGTCCTTCACAACGAAAATTGAAACTGGAAGTTGTTATTTGTTTTTTAAGAGTTCGTCGGTTTATTAAATTCTTTCATAATCCTAAAACCATTTATTCGTTTTTGTATGTTCTCATTTGAGTACGTCAAATTTCTACATCAATATTGGAAGATCTACTTGAACAAAACTCAAATCCGTTTTTTTTATAACCATACTTGTTTTGATATGTTTCACTTGACCCGAGGGTCTATTAGAAACAATCTTTCTTCTTTCAAAAGGTAGGGGAAAGATTGTACATATCACCCTCCCCAAACCCCACTCGTGGGATTACACTGGGTATGTTGTTGTTGTTGCCCACTTAAAGTGATTGTTAAGCTTTGTTTCTTCTTCTGTGGAAACCCAGCCTCCACAAAGATTCTTGATCTCCGTAAAAATCTTCTGCGATCATAAATGAGGGAGGAACCCAAATCCCTAATCCAGAAAGTTGTAGTTTTCTGATATAAAAGTGTGCAGATTGTAGTGGGACTCTACTACTAGAGACAGATCTTTCCCTTTTTCCATCTCCATTCCTTCTTCAGTGTCTTTTACGCTGTGTTTCTGTTCGGAAACTCGAATACAAACAAGTTCCCAGCCATTTTTAAATGTTTAAGCCTGAAAATTGTCTTACAAGAGAGTGAGGTACATTGTCCTTCACCCCTGCTGCCCGTTGTCTCATTTGTAAGGGCCTAAGGGGTGACTGTGGACTCTCGAAGTGCATTTGATTGCCATTTACTCTCATATTGCATTGGCATGAGTAATCCTCATTAAAAGTTGTATTTAACAAAAGATTGGAGCATTTAATTAACCTATCTATCTTCATGTTAGAATAGGAATAGGAACAAGAATATAACATATACAATCCTACTTCGAATAGGAATAGAAATAGGAATAGTATATAAAATTCTTCTTGGAAAAGAATTCTATTGTAGTGTCCTAGTTGGAAAAGTAATAGTGTCTATAAATTGGGCCTCAATGTAATAACGTAGATACACAACTCAATAATATTTTTTCTCCTATATTTCTCACATGATATCAGAGTCTCTATGATCTTGGTAGAGATCAAAGAGCTTCCACTGTCAGCAGGAGGCTATTACCCATATATGTCACCCATCTGGCCAATGATTATGTTAGCAAAAATTGGGTCACCGTGTATCTTTATGATTATTTTTTCATATTTAATTTGTGTAGCGTTGTGCCATTTTTTTGGTGACTACTTTCTAATATTTGATTTGCGTAGCACCTTGCCATCCTTTGGGTGACTACTTTGTCATATCTAATTTGTGTAGCACTGTGCCATCTTTTCGGTGACTACTTTATCATTAGCACCGTGCCATCTTTTCAATGACTACTTTATCATTAGCATTGTGCCATCTTTTCAGTGACTACATTTTCATATTTGATTTACATAGCATCGTGCATCTTTCCGATGATTACTTTCTCGTATCCAATTTGTGTAGCCCCGTGCATCTTTTCAATGACTTACTTTTTCATATTTGATTTGCGTAGCACTGTGCATCTTTCCATCAACTACGTTCTCATATCTGATTTGCGTAGCATTGTGTATCTTTCCAAACTACTTTCTCATATTTGAGTAGCATATTACCGTGTCTTTTTGATGACTCCTCATATTTGATTTGCATAGTTCCATGTGTCTTTCCGGTGACTCCTCAAATTTGATTTGCGTAAGGTCGTGACGTCATTCCAACCCTATCCATATAATTCCTCTTTCTCAGTACGGTCGTGCATCAATCCAACTCTGACTATATAATTCGCTTTCCCAGTAGGGTCGTGCCATCATTCTAACACTACTCATATGATTCTCTTTCCCAGTAGGGTCGTGCCATTATTTAGATCCTATCCAAATAATTTTATTTCTCAAATTATGACCACTTTCCGCCATCAAATCTAATAATCCGGCGCATGAGCATGTTTTGACCAGTTTTACGGTGACTTTATTGTTTAAGATCTGCTCATCTCTTGATTTCGAAACTATCCCTATATTTTATACCAGATTTCAAGCACTTTTTCTGCGATCATTGCATTATTTCTAACAAATTTGAGTTGTCATGCACTTTTTTTTTAAGTTTCAAATTAACTTTTGCCAGAAAAAGAGGATATTCACATATTTGTGCTGGATTATAGTGATATTTTCTCTCCCATGGCTAAAACAACATATGTCCGCCTTTTTCTATCTATGGTTGTCGTTCTCCATTGGCCTTTTTATCAGTTGGACATTAAGAACGTTTTCTCCACAATGATCTCGAGGAATAAGTCTATATGGAGCAACCACCTAGTTTTGTTGCTCATGGGGAATCTAGTAGCCTTGTATGTTGGTTGTGCAAATCATTTTATGGTCTGAAATGGCCTTCTCAAGCTTGGTTTGGGAAGTCAGCACAATAATTCAGGAGTTTGGCATGACTCATAATGGAGCTGATCACTCTATGTTTTATCGATATTCTGCATTAGATCTAATATTTCATGAGAAGACTAAGCACATTGAGATTGACTATCAATTTTGTAAAGTTGAGTGTTCAACTTACAAATATCTTCATCAAGCCCCTCACCAGTCCTAGTATTAATTACATCTGTAACAAGCTAGGTACATTAGACTTGTATACCAGCTTGCGGGGAGTGTTAGAATAGGAATAGGAACAAAAATAATATATACAACCCTACTTAGAATAGGAATAGAAAAAGAAATAGTATATAGAATTCTACTTGAAAAAGAATTGTATTATAGTGTCTTAGTTGGAAAAGGAGTCTAATGTAGTGTTTATAAATAGGATCTCAACGTAATAATGTAAATACTAAATTCAATAATATTTTTCTCCTATATTTCTCACAATAGTTATGTCTATTCGGCAAGCATTCAATGTCAACTCAGGTATTTATTGAAATCGTCCTTTCTTTTGGTTGAAGTGAGAGGATGCATATACCAACCATAAGCATTAAATTTCCTGGTACAGAAGAAATCTGTGAGTTACTCCTTAGTTTTCCACCTCCTAATTGTGTTATTCTCGAGTTTAGATGCATCTTCTAGTATGTTACAAATCCACACCATAATCTTTGTGCTCAAAGTTGATCGTCTCATCATGTAGCGACTTCTTTTTACCCATTCGTACCAAGTTTCATTGCTGGTTGTCCACCTGGTGATATCAAAAAATTTGACACCCACGTTGAAATAGATTTTAATTTCCTCCATATTCTTGATGGAAGAAGCCTGGAGTGTGATGAGAGAGAAAAAAAAGGAGAAGAGTTTGACAGAAATCACAGTGGGTGAATCTGAGCTACCAGGCAATTTGAAGGCAAGTGAAGGCACCAAAGAAAGGATGTTCTCTCTCCTAGAAAGTAGGAGCGAGAAAAGCCTTGAGAATCATGCATAGGAGCATTTTTTACTTTATTTAGAGGGTTCAGGTTGCTCCTAATATCTCAACTCCATTTGAATTACTTTTTAACAATTTGTAAGTAAATGGTGGATTAACTTACTTGTTCTACAAAGATCACAATGAATTCTAATGAAAACTTGTCCTTTTCAACATTAACGAGGCCTCTAACAACAAAAGTCACAAATCTAAGATTTTTACAGTATATATTGAGAAGGAAATAACTTACAGTATTAAACATAAATAGATGGTAAAGGTGGAAAAGTTAGTTATATCAGGTTCATGTAAATTTGAGTGATGAATTCAAAGTTAGTAACAGAAATCTGTCATAAAATATTGATGAAAAAAAATCTGTCACAAAATGTATAATGATGACAATCTAAATAAGCTAAATGTCAGTGCTCGAGTGAGATATGAAACCTTAGATTTTCAATGGGAAAGAAGAAATCATAAGCAAAAGGAAGAAACTACCTTAGAAGATACCGTTTCAAAAGCGCCACACATTTTGCTACAACTGCTGGGCTGATTCAATATCAAAGATGGAAAAAAGGACATCAGTAGGACAGAGTACAATGTAATGGTTATAGGAAACATGAACATCCAAGAAGCAATAAAGCAGAAAACAAAATCTCAAGAAGGGAGAAAAGAAATTCAAGAAGCACGATGCCTCACAGAACAGTTCAAATTTGCAGAAAACTAAAATTCCAGCTACTACAAACAATTATAACCTTTTCCTTACTAGCTTCAGCTGTAACAATATTTTCCCACACTTAAAGAGCAACGGAGAGCATCAGCAAACTGTCATGTTATTTAAGTAGGGTAAACTAGGATCCAGCATATACTTTTGCACTAAGCTACAAATACCAATAATCGCTGTGCATATACAGACCCCAATAACATGAATAACACATTTCTTACTGATTACTTAAATTTTAAATTCCATTTAAGTACAAGTATATGTTCAATTTTTTATTTAGAGAATCCAAGTTCATATCCATGCTAATATATAATTAAGATAAATATATTGTTATCACCACATGATAAAGGGAAAAAATTGAACAATGTGGCTCAAGTTTACAACTGGGATTTGGGTGTCTAATCAGGTTATATATACATGATTTATTCTTCAAATGTTCCCCTCAAACAAATAAAAGGTTAAAAGATCAGTTATATTTTGTGAAGTTTGGTGACCTATGTCTACCCCCGCAAGCAGTGCAAATCAAGTCCAAGGGTAATGGAAATGGTGGAGGAGGAGAGACGCGGTGGCTATAGTGATGGTGGTGGCCAAGAAAATAAAAGAAAAGAAAAGAAATAATAAAAAATGAGGAAAATTAATATTTGATAAATGAAATATTTAGAAAGTTTTAACATTTTTTGTGCTTCTCACACACTCAAAGAGAGTGAAATGCACTCTCTTTGCCACCTCAGCATTTAGGGGTTGATAATATTGTTTCAAATAAGTCCAGGGGTAATAGGATTCCCGCAAAAAATAAGGTGTGTAACTGAAAATTTGACCATACTTCAGGGTTTCTTTATGCATTTTCCTTAATTTTTTTCAAAATGGACTTTTGAAATAGTTACCTTGATTTAAATATTTTCATATAACATCATATATATCACCCTTCAAAGATTCAACTTTCTTTGGTTCACTAGAAGTTAGGAAGATGGAGGTGACGAAATCATCTCATATTCCAAATCAGTTTGTCTATTTGGTTGCATGTTTCAAGTGTATGGTGTTCATCATTGTCACTCAAAATGTTAACTTGGATTAAGAACTAAACCTAGTGGAAGCAGTTCTCACTAAATTAGGTCAAATACCTCTAAATTGATGGTAATCAACTTTCACAACTTGTTTGTGACTTTCATCTGTTTATAAACTAAAGACTTCTACTGAAGGAAGAATTGGAAATTAGTATATGACACCCAAAGCATAAGCGATGTAGGTTGTGATTCAGGTACTAGCAAAAGAGAACTGTAATTTCGACAAAGATATACTGCAATGTCGCTTATCAGAAATAAACAAAAGAAAATACATGGTAAGGCATAAGATCACACTGCAAAATATCATCATTCCACAATCAGACATAAGAGGCTATCTAAATCAAGTCAACAAGGGGTAGATAATCCTATAAAATTTACTGGGATATCTTTTCTAGGCATTGGATCAAATTGCAAAAGTTAATAATCGGAGTTGCTTTTAAATTCTTAACATAATATGTTTTTTAGGCACGCCATGAGAGGAAATTATTTCTCTTCACCATCCTGCAAGAGAGGACATCAGGCACGCATTTAATGGTTTGTTAGTTTTCTGCAAACTTAACATAATAAAGAACAATGATACTATAATAGCATCAGCAATGAGATGCACCCATAAACTTATGTGCAATTTCATGTTTGCTTATGTGAAATTTGCCTAAAATATTGAGTTGACTTAGCCTGAAAGTCCTACTTTTCCCTTTCCAAGACTCAACATCATTGTTCCATAGTGCCTATAAAGTTACATGATAGACATCTTTCTCATGAGAATTATACTGATTTAACTTCATTTCAACTAGCGCTCACAAACATCCAACCAGACTAGAAGATAAGACGGAAAAGAACACTCATCAGAAACCTCTTGTAATCAGTTCCAGAACTATATGACGAGAATTATTTTGTTGTTGCTATTGTTCTCTTCTTCATTGTTTTCAGCATGGTTTCTTCGCTATTGTATTTGCTTAACATACTTGTTTTTTAAAAAGCTTTACTTGAACCGAGGGTCAATTGGAAACAACCTCTCTACCTTCACATGGTAGGGGCGAGGCTGTGTACCCACCACCCTCCCTGGACCCCACTTATGGGCTATGGCATTACACCGTATATATTGTTGTTGTAACTACATGACAAGGATTAGATAATCCTTTATAACTTTAAAATCAAAAGAATGACTTTTATCTATAACATGAAATTCAGCACAGAAGTACTAGAAAAACAATCAGTGTAGTTATGGCACATGTGACAGACACATAAGTATACTGCTTTGAACTATATAGGCATGTTAGTATACTATTGCCTCTATCAACAAAGTATGGCATACCTGCGCTCGCGCTCTGCTAGTGTATGATCCAAAATAACACCATAAGCCAAGTCAGTTGTTGGATATGCTGCCAGATATTCCTGTAAGAGTATAAGTTAATAGCATGAACGCAACTTCCCATCTCATTTTGTAATTTTAGAAATATTATGCAATGGTTCAAAGGATTTCAATGATTATACACTACATGATTATCATATTATAGGACATAAGCCAAACAAGTGTAATCTTTACTAATGTCATTATGCTAAAAGTGTAAGGACACCAAAAGCCAATAATCATTTAAGTTTCAATTATAAATGAATCATGTTAAAGAAGTGGAGCTTGGCCTAACTCAACCTCAAAAGCTAGCTCATGAGGGGAGGATTGTTCAAGCCCATAAAAGAAGTCCATGTACCCATCCCACAGACGATGTGAGACTCCAACTCCTATCAAGAAAAGAAAATTCCCCTACTAGGACGAGTTATTTTCTTTTCTTGTTTAAGGTTTCTGGCAAGAGTAACAGCATATGTGATCATACAACTACTGTTTAAAGTTCTCTTGTAAAATTGTAGCACCTCCTTTTAACTAGTTTGATCCCTTTATTCAGCTACTAAATAAAAGCACAACTAAAGAGAAACATAAATAGCATGTGAGAGCTTGGATTGGACACACATATAATTAGGGATTCTCCTCAAAATTTAGAAAGAAAAAACCTTTCACCGTATAGGCTCATAAGAATGTCCAAACACGACAGCATCTAAGTTTTAGAGTAACTGCAAAGTTTTCAATTGAGGATGAAATAAAATAGATGCATTTCAATTTTCAAGAAGCCAGTATTTTTGGAACCATTTAGATACTTGCCCTTTTAGGTAAGAGTTTCTATATCAGTCTGAACACACAGATTGTATGTCATGATCTAATTATATTCATGTATTTGTTAATCCAATAAGTTTGGTATTGTTTCTTTGCTTACAAGATTATCAGACAAATTGGCCAAGGTATTTAAAGCTTTTCAAAGTCAAGCAAGCATCGAAACCCCACACTTTCTCCTGGGATCTTTGCACAAAGACTACAGCTGAATCCCAAATATTAAAAAAAATGCTAAATAAATTGCTATATTACACTTGACAATTCCTTGCGAAATTTCCTAGATTAAAACTCAACTGAAGGCAATGTACATCATGAAATGTAAAAAGAAGACTCGAGTTTAAATAAAAATGTAGGTAAGAAGGAAAATCTTAGAGAAAGTACTGTAGTAAACCCTAGATTAAAAAAAGAGATAGAAGAGGATCCAAGTCTGACCCTTAGAGTTCGAGAAGCTTCGGAGGCAGTGGCAGAAGGTGTTCCATGGTGAGCAGGAGAAGAAGAAGAAGATAGACAATCAGCGACAGCTCTGCGAAGTGGCTCAGGTGGCTTTTTAAGCGAAGAAGATCTCAATCTAGATGCGCCACTTACACCACCACCACCACCAGCGACGGCGCCTCCTAAAGGCAACCTGGAGGTAGCTGGGGTCCGAGATGGACTGTAGATCGTCGACATAGATGTGTATGTGATGGGAGATGTTTGGAAGTGAATGCTATATCAATGGATACATACAACAAAAAGACAGATGAATTTGTAAATCGTTGTCCTTATACTACATTTCAAAAGGACTGAAAAAAGCGTTTGTAATCAAAATCTCCTATGTCCGTATGGGTGAGTGAGAGAGAAAGAGAAAGAGAAATGGTGAGATGTGGAATTGACGAAGTGCGAAGAGTACAATTAGCTTAGCTGTATGCCTTTGTGGTATGAAATGTGTACAAGAGAGAGTAGTTTTATGAGCCATTATTAGCTGGCAAGCGCTTAGTTAATTGCGGCCACTTTAAACTGTTGCCAAGGTTTTCCGCCAAATTCCTCATCTTCTTTTTTCCCTTTTGTTTTCTTTCTTGTCATGCTTCAATTTTTACAACTTACATGTCAAATGAGTATTTTTGTCTATATGATTAAAAAAAAAACAGATATCATGTGCATTTGCTAGGTAGTTTGAACAGCCACAAAATAAGCAGGCTCAGTCAATCGATCAGCAATGATCCAAATAGCATCAAATTTCCTAGAAGTTTGTGACAAATCTATCATAAAATTCATAGCAATAAGTTTCCACTTTCACTCAAGTGTAGGCATCATTTGAGTCATTCAACTTTATCTTTGATATTCATACTTCACATGCTGACAATTCAAGAACTGAGACATACTGAGTAATGTCCCTCTTCATCCTACATTTCGAGCAGGTGCAGCATCTCATGATTTGCCTCTGCCTTGGCCCCATGGGGTGATCTAGCAACGGGTATTGGTGTCTCATCTCTAATTGCAGTTGACCTCGTCCACACCATATGTGAGAGAATAACACACAAAGTTTAGAAACTCAAGAAATGACCAAGTATGCATGATAAGGAATCAAATAATAGATATTTTCTAAAATTTCCAATAACCCCTCCAAGATAGATACAAACGTCATTGTACCGATCTGAAGGACTCTACTAGACACTTCCTCTTGTACTTGTGAGACTAGTGAATATAGACGCTCTTATACCAAATAGTCACGATCCAAAAATCAAGAATATGATCACAACTACCCTAAACCTCGGTAGATAAGTTAACTTTTCACCCAACACAGCAATACATAATAAATGTGAAAGAAGTAAATTAATAGAGTGGATAACTTTCATAAATAAAACATAAAGTGAGGAAGTTAGCCAAATATTCAAAACCTAGTGTCATCCATAGAAGAGGTTCTAAAACAAAGTACAATTGTTTACTGCTACAAACTACTTAGAATATCAAAATGACGTGAAGATAACTTGGATGAAGCTAGACTATTGCTCCCAACGCAAGTGACTCACCACAACTTTAAAATAGTCACAGTCTCAAATGATAAAAATCAGTGGAGTCCACTGGTGCTAGGATCGACGTCAAAAAAGATGCAACAAGAGTAGCATAAGTACATGATGTGCTTGAATTAATAACATATTTTTTGTCTTTTATTTGAGGTTTTAATTGTACTTGTGCTTGATTTTATGTATTTTAATGTTAAATATTATTTTATATTAGATGTCCAAATGGCTGAAAGATGAAAAATATAATAAAGTACCAGAATTTAAGGGATTTATGATCGCATTTATAATTGAAGATTAATTGACAGACCATAAATGGTGAAAAATATTAGATAACATGTAAAATAAGAGCATGTAGAACTGAGATGTGAATTGAGTATCCTTATTTGATATGATAGTGATGAGTGGTAGATTTCCACTCATTTGAGTCCTTTTTAGTTCAATAAATAGCGTCATCAATGCTTATTTATGTCTTATTATAATGATATTTTGATGTTTGCAGCTATAAAGGCTAAAGGACAAGGAAAGGATGAATACATGAAAAAGAGGTCAAAAACATTGAAAGGAGTACAAACTCCCAATGGGGGGTTGATGAGTCCACAAATTGGACTCATTTAGGGCTATATTTTGATAGAATTAGTGTTCTCAAATGCATATTTTATCTCAATATCTGATGAAAACTCTTAAGTTTCAGGTATTTGAAATTTGAGGGAAAGCATGGACACTACCTAGCAAAAAAAAGAACAAAGGCAGCTAAAAGAATGAAGAAATAAAGATCTAAGAATCGCCAAACCCATTCGGCGAATCGCCAAAAAGGTCTTATCCTCACCTTTTGCTCTAGTGTGCTGAGCCCTGAAAGAAAGGATCAAATCGGCGATGAAAAGGAGCAGTCAACGTGTCGCCGAGAAGTTCCGCGAAGCAGTACTATGTCGCCCAATGATCCAAAACACGACGATGCTGAAGGATAAAGCAAGACGACGATGAAACCTACCAAAGGGTGGATCGCCGAGTTGATTGGCAATCTTGACTAACGACGCTGAATGATCCACTGCAGCACATATTTTTGAAAACTATAAATACTCGTTGAGAGTTATAGCTTATTATCAAAGATTTTAATATAGAATTTTTAACATAGACTTATGAGTTCTAAGTTTGGAGAGGGTTTTGAAGAACTTGAAGATTCAAAGGGTTTCAACTCCAAGAATTTGGACTTGGGTCTTATGGATTCTTCATTCTTTTCTTGTTTTGAGACTTAAATCTTCATACCCATTTAAATGCAAACTCATTTTGATATAAATTTCTATCTCTTTTGCATGTCTAGCTAAAACCCCAATTCTTGGGGTGTGATTTTGTGAATATGGGTTAGATTATAGGTTGGGTCTTGCTTGTTGATGGTTTATTTGTTGTGTAAATGTGTTTTCGTTTAGTAGTTGTGGTGGAACTTAATGAAATTGTAGTTGCAAATACGATTTCACCTTTGTGTTTTTGGCTTGCTCTAGAGAGAGGTCGTAAAACTAAGACTACTAAATTAATGGCCGGTAGGAGTGGGTCGACATGAGGTTCAGCTCTAGAGAGTGAACCCTAGTCCTTCTCCCACACACTCACCTCGAGAGAGTGATTGGGCTAAGGCGGATGATGTTATTCGTGTGGCAAGTGGGTGTCCGAAAGGAACCCATTTGATTTAGGGTAAGTTGCTCGAAAGAGAATTTACCCCACTATAGTCTAGCCTAATCACAAATATTCAACGGATTTATTATCAAAAGCAAGTACCAAATAGTTTAGTTTATCCCGTATTCCTATCACATCCCAAGAATCTCATCTCCTTGATTAGTACTCTTTGCATTTTTGCTTATTTGTCACAAACCCCCATTGATAATTGATGCTTGTGTCACCCCTTAGATTTAACATTTTACATTCGATAATGTTTTTTAGTTATGACTAATTAGAACTAAATTTTATTTTTCTATTAATTCTCAAGCCCACTCCCTTGGAACTCGACCCCAACCTTTGGTTGGGTTACTTTACTGTTATACGATCATAGACACTTGCATTGGAAATTGTGTCTTGATTATGCAAACATCAGGGGTTGCCTAACCAAAAGGGCGGATCGTCCAATTGGTTTGACCTCACCGAAGTTGACGGTGTTCACAATTAAAAATATTCAAGGCAGGTCGATGAACTAGAGTTGAAACAGTGATTCGCCGAAGTAGATTGGACGAGCTAAAGTTTCATCGTCAAAGGTGATAGAATTTTAAGTAAAAATGAATGTTGAAAGTGCAAACATGGTGGTAGTTGGTGATCCACCGAATGTGAAAGGCTTACTCAAACGAGTTCAACAACTGAGATTCAAACACCTGAAGCCTGAAGCAAAAGAAGGGTGAGCTAAAGAGCAAACGAAGATCTACCAAACGAGTTAGGCGAGCCCCACTAACATCACCGAGTAAGTCGCGTATGGAATCCTGGGCTAATTTTGGGGCAACTATAAATAGCCCAAAAGTGAGAGAAAATGTATAGTGGGATCTGGAACAGAAAATGTTTCCCTAATTTCATAGTTAGTTTTTGGATATTGAGAAATACTTTTTTCTTAGTTTTGAGGTTTTTCAAATACTCTTGTAATTGACAATTGTGGGTAAAATCCAATGTGAGTATTGAAGATTGTTGCTCATTTCTAAATATTTCATGCCTGGTAACGTCGTTAGTATACTTTCTTCTCTTTTTTAATGATTGGCTAAAACCCTAATTCTATGGGTGTGAGTATGGGGTTGGGTGTTGATTAATGTAGTGGGTCTTGTGCCATGCTCTGTTTTATTGTTGTTCATCGATAGGTTTAGGTTACTTAGCATGGGGTTATTTCATGGGTTAAGATTGCAAACTTACTCTTAGTCTAGATCTTCGATTGATGCTCAAAAGAGATCAATTGAAGTGGGTAAATAACTTGATGCATGCAACTTAGGTTTTATTTCCATGGTTTATTCGAAAGAGAAGTTATGGTTCATTTCTAGTTACCTAATTTGCTCAAAAGAAAGATTTCACTAAGGTAACAGGCTAATATGTAATTCAAATAGATAAGACCGAAAGAAGATTCTATGATATGATGCTATGAGATCGAAAGAAGATTAGTGTTATTGAAGATGACCTATCCTATCTGTGTTTGTCTAGTACTATTGAGCAAGCACTTGTACCCCTATGTGACATCAATGCTAATACCACACACCTAGATCATTTCTTAATTATGAAATCCCTGCATTTTTAATATCATTGGGATAATTGATTACAAAACTATTTTATGAATTTGTTGGAATCATCCACCCAATTGCTCTAAAGTGCTATAATGAATCAGTTTGCATTCTTAATTTCCTAGTTGAATTCTTATCCTTAAACCACTCCTTAGGTATTTTTATTACTGATGATTGCTTACTCTTCTAATTATTTTTAGGATAATTTGAGTGTTATAAGAAATGGCGTTGTTGCCGGGGAGTGGTAGCTAAGACTTCAATTTGTGAAGTTAGTTTATAAACTTGTTTAGTTGTAGTAGATTGTTTGGTGTTGTTGTTTTGCCCATTTACAGGTAGAACTATGAGCGAAAATGGTAATGAAGATGCTAGTCGCTACAGGCAAAATGATCAGATGGGTGACATGAACGACATATATGTGAATGTTCGTTAAGAGCAATGGAGCCATCCGGTTACCTCCTACTACTGGGAGAGCAATGTTCTATGTAATAGGAATCATGTTACAATTGCCCTAAATGAGGGGAATGTTTGGGGGACTTGCTCATGAAGAATCCATGAACATCTTTGAAACTTCGTGAATATATGTGGGTTGTTTGTCTTTAAGAACATCTCACAAGAATCTATTCGATTGAGATTATTTCCATTCTCCTTAACGAGGGAAGCTACTACATGGTAGGACGAATTTTCGAATGGTTCTATTACTTCACAAAATGAGTTGATCAAATCATTTCTTGAAAGATTCTTTCCTCCCTTGAAAATGGTAAAGCTTAGGGACAACATCCAGAACTTCAAAAGATTTGCTGGTGAACCTCTTCATGAGACATGGTTACGGTTCCAAACGTTGTTAGTACAGCGTCCAATACATTGTGTTTCAGATAATTTGTTGCTGCAATACTTCTATTGTAGCCTTGATTTGGTCAACAAAGGTTTGGCTGATCAACTTATTCAAGGTGGGTTGATAGGACAATCATTCGATGTAGCAACAAAGTTTCTCGATGATATGATAAAGATAAATTGAGCATGACATACTCGAAAGGATCAAGTATCTTCTATACATTTGGTTAGAAGCAAGGAACAAATTGAAAAGGATCATGAGTGTGATGATAACATGGCTAAAATGATTACCCAACTTGACTTGATATCCAAACATGTCATGGGAGGTGGATTCAATATGGTGAATGCGATTGGAACAAGCAGCGAGCAGTGCTCGGAGGATGCAAAGTTTGAGGCATTATATAATGAAAAAGTGAATTACATGGGGAACCAATTGGGGGGTTCTTATCCAAACTATCCAAGATCGGGTGCCAACCAAGGTTGGAACAAGGATATGGATAATGGTTAGAGATACTGGAGAGATCGAGATGGCAATTGGAGAGATCGTAAACCTGAAAAAGATAGATATATCCCACCTCATGATCTTTCCCCAATCCAAAAGAAGCTCTACCAGAAAAAAATATTGATAATATGCTGACAAGGATAGTCAACGAGGTTGAAGGTTCGACAAAGTGCTGAAAGATTTGAAAATTGACTTCTCTACTTTGACTCAAACAAGTATTTCTCACCCCGTGTCAATTAAGTAACCGGAAACTCAAAGGTGCTAGATCTCTGCCTATTTAAATCCAAGGCAAAAAATAACATTGTCTAGTGACACCATCCCTAATCCCAAAAATTATTGTTGATGAGTAAGAATTGTGTCGTGCCACGACATTAAATAAGGTGCTTCCGAGGAGGCAACCCAAGTTTATTTTATTGTTTTCAATAATGTGTATTGTAAGTGCAAGTTGAAACAAAGTTAAAAAGTTGAAAATGATGCATTAGGCGATGCACGTACCAATCGACGATGTGTTCAAATGATTGGGTGGACATCTTCTGAGCCAAGAATTTTGAAAAATGATATCGTCAACTTCGGTGAACAGGGATCTATTCGGCAATCCACCAAATTACACTAGGCGAACTGAATCGAGTCCGCCAAGTTGAACTTCATGTTTGGTATTTGTTCAGGCATCATTGGTGAGCTTAAGCTCCTTTGGTGATTCACTAAAGACATTTGGTGACTTTAGTCGCAACCCGCAGAATGTGCCTGAAATAAAAAGGTCAAGAGTCTTTTCAAGTTTTAAAATAAAACTTTTGATCTTTTTGAGTTCTTTCATTCACAATACCCTTGTTTACATATTATTGTGTCCTCGTGTGCATAATTTTCTTGGTTGGAGTACGTATTGGTGCTTGAGTCTCGATCCCAAACCCTTCATCCCTCACTTTAGTTGTGATACTTCTCTAAGGTTGGTTTTTCGAAGCTTTCATTGTTATTTTTGTCTAAATTTGGTGCCAATGAAGTGGGCTTTGTGATGTATCTAGTGGTGTGTTGTTTAATTTGTTTGGATGGTACTAAATGTTATTGATTAAACTATGCCCATGAAATAGGATAGTTAACTTGGTGCTTGAAATTGTTAAAAATGACTGTGAAGGTTAAATGTTGGAATTTATAAACAAGATTTGTTTGAATTTAGTATAGATGAAGTCTGTTTAATCAGTGTTGTCCTGATGACTTGTATTTGCCCAATGATGGATAGGGTGACGTGTTTCTTAAGGGTAAATCATTAATTTGAGCAATGCTTTGTGAATTTTAGGGGAAGTCTAAGTACCTAGGGATAGATTAGCATGTGGGTAGCTCGTAAAATTGATTAGGTAATGGGTATTGTTGCATGTCAGTGTTAAATTTGTGAAAAATAGGCATTGGGTTGAAATTACCTGTTCGATGAGCTTGTCTTAGCTCGCCAAGGTGATTAGGTGAATCAACGAGTAAGCCCCAATCACCTTCCGAGTTTTAATATGTGACCTGGATATTTTCACATTCGGCGGGCTTGTCTTTGCTCGTCGAAACCAACTCGAAGAATTATTGAAGTTGGAGTGGACATTACCCTTTTACATGTTCTTAAAAAGTTTTGCATTGTCACTTTCAACGGACTTGTCTTAGTCTATCAAAACCAACTCGGCGGATTATCGAGTTGGAGTAAATATTGTCTTTCATGCCTGAGTAAAATTAATTTTGTTTAGTCAACTTTAGGAGCTCACCTGAGCTCGCTGAACCTGTTAGGCGAATCATCTTTTCGACTGGCAAGCCTTAGAACATGTTTTTAATTGTTTTTGTTTTGTAACTTTTGTCAACTAACCTTCACTCAATTTGTGTTTCGACTTGTTGTGCCTTGCAAGAAATGGCTAAATCTAAAGGGAAGAGAGTGGTATCCTCGTATTCAAAGCACGAGTCTCCCTATTCACCCCCTTTATAGAGGAATATAAGGATCACTATTAATGAGCCCTCCGAGGTTCCTCAACAACAGTCAACTTCACACTATTTTATGCGTGTAGGTGAAGCTCTAAAGAAGGTAGTGGCTAAAAGGAGGACGAACATCCGGTCCAAAGTGCCACAAACTTTCACGACCCAAAGTATATCCAAGGTGTAACATGGCGTATAGAACCTCGAGAGGCCCTACACAAGCCACTTAGCATACATTATACACGATAACAGAAATAAAGAGTTCAAAATGATAGAATTTTATATTTCAAAAGAGTTTGACAAGAAGAAGTCTAACATAAGTCTCAATGAGCCATCTAATACATCATAAGGAGAGTGATTGAGACATTACCCATACATCACATACAAAGTCAAAGAAACTGGAAGTAAGGAAAATAATAATAGTATCATAGTCCTCGGAACATGAGGATTCACCAACCCTTGATCTTCGAATCGTTAATGAGATCAACTAGCCACGGGTATGGGTGTAGGAGCGTCGGACCCTACATTAGTGAAACAATGTAGGCACACGTATGTATTAGTACATAAGTATGGGGCAATATGCCTAAAATAAGCATGATAGAATGAATGACCTAAAACATGTAAGCATGATCACTCTTTAAACATTTCAAGACTTAAAGAAGAAATGACATGTAAATCATGCAATATGGTCAAATACACTAACATAAGGGACATAAGAAAAGCTTTGAAGAAAACAATCATTTTGTGGGATATTAGCTTTAACCGACAATAAGACCATGAGAGTTATATCATGGAATCAGTATATCCCTTATATCGAAAAAAGAGAATCTACTTCCCAAGGTAGAATCTGCACATATCATCTTTTGCTAAATTGGATCCACTAGCTAGGTCATTTAAGACAATCCTACAGGGCACATAATTTGAAACCAGAGATTGCTACTAGAGACTACCCTTTGAGCCTCCACATCAAAGCCCTCTCGGTGCTAAGTCTAAATCCTAACAAAATAGATAAAAGTAAAATATTAATATAACATAGGAAATACAATGATCAATACCAATCCACATCTTTTAAGATCAAAATATAGAATAGTTCCTTAAACATAATTCAACGTAGATGAGAAAATCTTTCATCACTATGAATCCATATGTTAGAAATACCTTTTGCAATCATGATCATAATAGCATGTGAGAAAAACATTTCACAATAATATCTATACTTTCCTTTCAAAGCATCCCAAAATAATTTATAATAATTTCATAAAAACATGCACATCTTCATAAATTCGTAGTTCATAGGTTCATGAGTTCATAGTTGAAAAATCATAACTTAGGAATGGGTCAACATGATTTCAACTAGATATCATGTATTAGCATCAAAACATACATTAGAATACTTAATTAACAATAATCAATCACAATTAAATGAAACCCATAAGGTTTGTATTGAAACCCTAACTTAAACAATTGAATTTGAGATTGAGAAATTGGAACCTTTGGTGACCCCATGGAGGAATGGACTCCGTGGCTGAATACTCACATACCTTAATACTTGAAGCCCAATAGGATTAGAGGATATATGAACTTGAGTTAACCCTAGATTCTTCTCCTTCCTTAGTCTTGAGAGAGTTTGGGAAGGATGAATTTGGTTAGGTTTTGGGATATTAGGAGAATGGGGTTGAAGTGCGTAGTTTTAAGACCTAAAAGTTTTATATATGGCTAAGGGTAGAAGGCAAAATGACATAGTTTTGATTTAAAACAATTAGGGAAAAGACTCAAAATCTCCTTAAAATAACTGTTGAAGCCCATATATTGTTGGACATAGGGTCCGTAGAACTTTCTATGGACCGTGTTGGGCAATCGTAGAAAAGTTCAGAAACCATAATTTGGAACCAACTTTTGATAGACCCTGTCTATGGCTCGTAGGTCTTCTTACGGTCTATAGACACCAACTGTAGAAACCAACTTTACCCCTTAAAATATCACTAAGTCTGGACCTACCAACTAGACTTATCTACGACTCGAACATAGGCTGACGGGCTATCCTAGTGAACCTTAAAAACGGGTACTGCATTTGATTTTAGAAAATTATTTCCCTCTTTCTATGGTTGCCATCTACGACCAGTAGAAGCTTCTACGATTCATTGTTGGGACCCGTAGACATAGCCTGTAACACAAAAACTTATTTTCTTTCTTGTCTAAATTTCGAGGTGTTACACAAAACTCTCAATCCTATGTCTCCCGAGTTCTCTCAATCATAGCTCTAAGAGCTCTCAATGGGCTTAAAGTAGTTGGAGAACAAACTATTTTAGAAGAGAGGCGAATATCCACCGACGGGGTAAAGAGTGAGTACCCGGATATATGGGACATTATTAAGTTCCACTGGTTTGAGAGGTTCACAAGACTCGACCCCCAATGTCCCAACTTGGGTACGAAAGTTTTACTCAATCTATGTAAAAACCTTGCAAAAAAAGAGTGGGTGTTATATGTAGACCCTTAGATGAGGTTGGGGTTTGAGGAAAGATGGTATAGTGCCATCAAGAAGCGATAAATGACATATTGGGTACTAAGGGCAACAAAGCTGAGTTGTACAAGTTATGTATAAAGCATGAGTTGGATGTGTTGAACGGATGGCTGACAGAGTTCAGAAAGAGAAGAAATACATCAATTTTGGAGCTTGGTACTGGGTCATGTTCATCAATATTAAATTAATGTCATCCCAAAATAAGTCTATCCTCTAGCTTCCAATGGTTGTATCAGTGAGAAATATCATCGATTGGAAGGAGATCAATATGGGGGTTATTGTTGAAGAAGAAATAATTATGTGAGCCCTCTAGGAGCAGACCTTGTTCTCATTCTCAGTCTTGATCACACAACTATGTGACGCTGCCAGAGTGTCTTATAAAGAGAGGACAGATGTTCAAGTTACCCCTATCTCTTCCAATGACATTCAGAGGATAAAAGTAGACTATTTGAGAGATGATGTGGCTAGGAGGAAGACACCACCACTAGACACCACTCTAGTAGTAGATCCCACTACGTTAAAGATTAACGTTGTTCATCCTGCTCCTTCTGTGGAGCCTTCAGGCACCATTCCACCCTCAGTTGTTCCTTCAACTTCTTCGGCACTAACTAGGTCATCTACACCTACCCCTAGATCTTGGCCTCCCTTGACCAAGGCCTTGATATACCACATGGGCAATCTTGCCCGTTTTATGAATACTAGGGTGTCTAGGCTAGAGAGAGAGTTACCTAAGATTATTGAGAGAGCGGTTGAGGTAGCGATGTGCCCGGTTAGGGCTGATATTATGTTGCATAGGACCACTCTAGCATCGTATGGGGAGATGTTGGATATTCTCACTGCTAGAGTGGAGAACATAGAGTATTGTGAGGGAAGCTCTACTGTGCTAACTAAGTTGAGGGGAGGCATAGATACCTTTAGGGCTGATGTGGACCAGCTGAGGTCCACTAATATCTCCATGTTGTGGGGTGAGGTTCTTTTGACCGAGATGCTCGAGGTTGTTCCCCTTTGTGAGATGAGAGTAGATGCACCTGATGGAGTAACTGAGAAGCCAAATAATGTTGATGATAAGGTTGGTGATGATGACGATGATAAAGAGAAGTATGGGGATGAGTTCTTGCGAGCCAATGAGCAGGTGATAGTTGAGACCTTGACAAAGCTACAGGAGATCGAGGAGTCGATAGTGCATGCGATGATGGATAGATCTTGTCTAGAGACTTTCGTAGTTGGTACTAGTGGGGTTTCTTCATAGTTTATTATTCCTCTCACAGATGTGCAGGGCACTGATGCCCCGATTGATGCTACTATGCAACCTGTTGTTTCAGTTTTGTCGGTTACTTATGCTAGAGATGATGACATCCCCTCTAAGCCTCAAGATCAAAGTACTTCACAAGCATAGCTTGTCAGGGGTTCTTTTTCTCATTCTCCTCCGTACTTACTTTTGATAGCATTGATGACATTGCTACTTATTTTTGGTGGGGTAAGGGAACATGTGCCTATATTCCCCTTTTTGGATTGTATTTTGTTATTTCAGTTTTATTTTGATATATTGTAGTATTTTGGTTTTCTTTATAACATTTCATTTTATAGATAGTTGGTGGTTTTGATTTCATTTTGTCTCCCTATCTATTGCCCCATGATTTTGGAGTTTTAATATGATAGAGAATGCTTTCAAATATTTTGAAGCCATATGTCAACCTATAACCACAACAATAATCAACCATCACAAAATTAATGGCTTAAAAAGACATCTTGATAAAAAAAAATATAATTATACATAAGAAATTTACATAAAATCCCAACATTTAACAATACCAATTTTTTTTATTGGAATTAGAACCTAAAATATAGCCATACATAAAAACCCAACAATAAAAATTCAAAAAGATATATTGAAATTAGAACCCTAAAATACTGCTTTTTGGACACATGCATACAATTAAATATATATATATAAGAGGATCCTTGAACCGCCTAAATGGCGTCACCCCATATATACTTTCATCCCGCTTCTTTCCTTCACAACGACGCACCCCTCCCCAATAGACACCTCCTTCCCTTTAACCAGTTCCCCAAATTACAACACCGCTCCATAAACGCCGCACCATCCACAACAAACACCTCCTCCTCTTCAACCTCTACACCTACATATATACATTCTCGCTATGTATCCCATCCTCCCCTCCATAACCTCCTTCAATATAAACATATCATCTACATCTACTTGATTTTTCTCTCACCTCTACAATTGAGACACTCCCCCTTAAACCAGGTTTCCAATTTTAATTAAATCTTCTCATTGCACTATTAAATGTACATCTTCCTACATTCTCAATAACCACGCTAATTCTCTACTAAGCTTGCACTCCCCCTTCAAATCGTGCTTTCTTATGAGTCGGTGATATACTGTGAGTTTACGGTATTTCTAATACATTTCACTTACAAGTTGTGTGTGTCTAGGGCCTTTTTATATTGGTTTTTATGTGTTTTTATCATGTTTTGCAGGAAAGATGTTGAGGCGCGGAAGTATAGAGTTAGCTGAAAGAAATGTAGAAACATGGTATTCACGGAGGTGATCTACGGACCGTAGGTGATGATCGTAGATCAGCAGGCATGGTATTGAGGATAAATCAGGGAAATCTGACCAAGTGTGGAACCACGGTGTCCATTGACGGTCCGTAGATTAATCTACGGACTGTACTGTTTATCTGTAGAGTGATACTGCGAGGGTTCCAGTACCTGATTTTTGAAGATTCTAAGTATGGAGCTACGGAGGGGATTGACGGACCGTAGATCGATCTACGGTCCGTACTGCTAGTCCGTCGTTTGCTTTAGAGAAGCTGATTTTTGGAAGCGGAAATATTTTCTAAGTCCTGGCTGACGGAAAGGACTTATGGACCGTAGATCCATTGACGGTCCATAAGTCAGTCTCGTGGATTGAAGACGCGTACCTGAATAAACTTTCCTTAATTTGTTTCCCTTTTAATTTATGATTTGTTTTCTATAAATAGGGCATGTAAACCTCATTTTTGGGGGTTAGACATTATTATTCTATTTTTACCTTGTGACTTTGGAGATTAAGTTGCAACCCTAGCAATTATTGATTTCCTGCATTCGTTTTGAAGATTTTGGCTTTGAAATTCAAGTTGAAATTCTGGGTTTATTATTCTTGTTACGTAAGTTCATGATTTATTCATCTAATATTATGAATTGTGTTCTTGCTAATATGGGTAACTAAATCCACAACTAGGGTTGTGGGAACCATGAACGATTAACAAAGTATGAATAGTAAATAAGTAATTCTTGAATAGTGTTTTGCATGCATTGATAATTCTTTCATTTAAAAGTCTTTTTAATGAGTGCACGCGTTAGAACTCGCCTTGTTGCTACTTGCCGGATCAAGGAGGTAATCGACAAGAAAAGAATTATCAACATAGATTTAGTGTGATACTATCTAGTAGGCTAGTGTCGATTGGTGCGAAGTAATAACTAAGCCAAACATCGATTATGATGTCTAATATGAGGTAAAGGTAAGGGTTAGTAATTTATACACATGCAGCCGGATCAAGGTGCGGGGTGAAATTTTCTAGCCGGATCAAGGATTTAGAGATACCTAACTTATCACTTTGCATGTAACACACTAGGAAAGGATTGCAATAACTAAGATTACTGCATTATGAGCTTGTGGGGAACACGTCTACCCTAGTTAATTTTCTCATCTTGATAACAACTGAAATTGACTTTTGTTTATTGATTACTTACTGAATTCTTACAGTTTGTTTCACAAATCCCCCCTTTTTTATTTCGTGTTTCTGGAAGTACTTTGGCTAATTGAATATAATTGTTGGTTAAAGTAAAGTCTAAACCATTTTCCTTGTGGGATCGACCCCAACCTACAAGTTGGGTTCTTTACTTGATAACGATCGCTGATACTTCTTTAGGGAGGTGTAATTTGAGCGTATCAAATTTTGGCGCCGTTGCCGCGGAATTTGGCTTTTAGATTTATTTTTAACTACATTATTGAACGTTAGTCAAATATTTCCTAATTTTACTTTTTCCCTTTGTTTTTGTCTCTCTCAGGTTCCTACTCTAGTGTATGCCAAGTTCACGGAGCCAAGGCGAACCACTTACTCCGTACGATCCAGAGTTGAACAGAACTTTGCGAAGAATGAACAATCAAGGACTTCCAGTTAATCCTATTGGAGGAAATCTAGATGAAGCAGTTGAGTTACAACAGCCAAGAGTAGTTGGTGGGGAAAACCGAGGTCTAGCTGAAAATCAATTGGGAGATGCAGTGAGGGTACATGGTCCACCAGGCCCACAACAACATGACAACTATCGGGGCAACATCGATATAGCAGACTCTGATGGACCTATTGTCCTACCTCCTCTACCTCTAGGGCACACATTTGTGGTGACTAGTAGTTTGATGCAGATGCTTACAGCAAGAGGCTTATTTTCAGGATCGCCATCGGAGGATCCACATGCTCACTTGGCCAAGCTAAGGGTGGTTTGCAAAAGTTGTGTAGGTAGACCAGACTTGGATATGGATGTCATTGGATTACGAGTGTTCCCTCTGTCACTGATAGGTGATGCTGCAGTATGGTTCACTGAGCTTCTGCATAACTCAATATTCACATGGGACCAACTGGCAGAGGTGTTCCTAGCAAAGTACTATCCAGTGTCTAAGAAGCTCAATTACAAAGATAGGGTCAACAATTTTGTGGCATTACCTGAAGAGTCTGTGAGTAGCTCGTGGGACAGATTCACTGCCTTCTTAAGAAGTGTCCCAAACCACCGTATTGATGATGAGTCACTGAAGAAATATTTCTATCGAGGACAGGATGATAACAATAAAGCAGTACCTGACACTATTGCTGGAGGTTCATATGTGATTGTACATATGCACACATTGCTGAAAAACTGGAGAGGATCTCTCGCAACAATAAAACATGGAACACTCGGAGGTCAGATACTGGGAGAAACACATTTGCCGTTCATAGTACAAATAACAACTCTGCAGATGATATTCGTGAAGAGATAACCCAGATGAGGACCGAGTTGGGGTTGGTATTGAAGCATGTGAGCGGAGGACTAGAAAAGGTATATGCTGTGAATTATTTAACTAGAACTCCACCACCAGTGGAAGAGTGTTACTATGAAGAAGATGCTTATGCTGTGAATGATCAGACGGGGGGTTTCCAACCAAATGCCCAAGGATCCAACACGGAAAATTGGCGCCAAGGTCGGAACTATGGAAATTACAACCGAGAGGGTCACTATGTCCGGGATGGGAACTTATCGCGACAACAACTACAACAGGAACAATTATGGCAACAGAAACGATCGGGTTGGATCTTCTGTTCTCCCTCAAAATCGGGAATCTGGTGCTAAGGAAACTGGAGGCAATATGGCGCGTATTGAAGATATGATGCAGAAGATAATGAGAAGGTTTGATGCAACTGATGAGAATGTGAAGGAGATGAGAAGCGACTTGTCTGGTATTGGACAAAAGGTTGACGCCCATGCAGTGTCAATAAAGCATCTAGAGCAGCAGATGACTTAGTTGTCTACTACAGTGAACCCACGTTAACCTGGCACTCTTCCTAGCAACACCATCCAGAATCCAAAGAATGATGGTCATTGTATGGCAGTTACTACTCGAGGGGGGTAAGCAAACCATAGATCCACCTAGGCCGTCTGTGGTGGAAGTTGAGATTAGAAAAGAAGATGATGTGATAAAGGTTAGACCAGAGTCTGAGAAAGCAACAGAGCAAGAGGTGGAAATATCTCAGAAAGTGGTCCCCATACCTAGACCTCCACCACCTTTTCCACAGAGGTTAGTGAAGAAGACTGAGGATGGTAAATATCGCAGGTTTATTACTATGTTGAAACAACTCTCTATCAATGTTCCTTTGATAGAAGCCTTGGAGCAAATGCCTGGGTATGCGAAGTTTATGAAAGATATGGTGACAAAGAAAAGGTATGTGAGTTTTGAAGATGATGATAGATTGCAGCAGTGTAGCGCTATTGCTACAAATCTCTTGTGTAGAAGAAGGAAGACCCTGGTGCTTTCATGATCCCATGTACTATAGGGTTGTTACACTTTTCTAAGGCATTGTGTGATCTTAGTGCTAGCATTAACCTCATGCCCTTGTCTATTTACAAGAAGTTGGGTTTGGGGGACCCAAAGCCCACTGCAATGCGGTTACTAATGGCCGATCGAACTGTGAAACGGCCCATTGGTGTACTCCATGATGTGCTAGTGAAAGTGGAGTTTTTTCATTTTTCCGGCAGATTTTGTGATTCTTGACTGTGAGGTTGATTGTGAGGTTCCCATCATCCTTGGGAGACCATTTTTTGCCACAGGGCGTGCGTTGGTTGATATGGAAAAGGGACAGATGAAATTCGGACTGAATAATGAAGAAGCAACTTTCAATATTTGTAGGTCCATGAAGCAGAGTGGTGAGCTCCAAACAGTATCTGCCATAACTTACAGAGTGGAGACTGGGACAGAAGTGCAAATTGAAGAGCGACTAGGTGTTGAGGCACTAGCAGCAGTTATTATGAACTTCGATAGTGATGACATTGAAGAGTGTGATGAGTTGGTAGCCGCACTCGATAGGTGCGAATACCAACCCAAACTAAAGAAGTATGAATTAGACATAAAGAATCGCGAGTCCCCACCCGCAAGACCATCTATTATGGAGGCACCAAAATTGGAGCTTAAGGCTCTACCACCGCATTTGAGGTATGTATACTTAGGCAAAGGGAATACTTTGTCGGTCATCAATGCGGCAAATTTGAATGCAGGACAAGTAGAGTGCTTGGTGACTGTGTTGAAAAGGTTCAAGCGAGCTATTGGGTGGACTATAGCGGATATCATTGTGATTCCTCCCGGTATTTACTCTCACAAAATCCAACTCATGCCAGCTCATAAGCCCAGTATCGAGCACCAGAGAAAACTAAATCCACCTATGCAAGAAGTAGTCAAAAAAGAGATCATCAAGTGGCTGGATGCAGGAGTTATTTATCCCATTTCAGATAGTAGTTGGGTATGTCATGTGCAGTGTGTGCCTAAAAAAGGTGGTATGACTGTGGTTCTAAATGAAAGAAATGAGCTTGTTCCAATAAGGCCTGTTACTGGATGGAGAGTTTTGTATGGATTACCGGAAGTTGAATCCGTGGACAGAAAAGGACCACTTTCCTATGCCATTCATGGACCAGATGTTGGATAGACTTGCACGAAAGGGTTGGTATTGTTTTCTTGATAGGTATTCGGGCTATAATCAAATCTCTATAGCTCCAGAAGACCAAGAGAAGACCACCTTCACTTGCCCATATGGGACTTTTGCTTTCAAACGGATGCCATTTGGGTTATGCAATGCCCCAGCTACCTTCCAGCGGTGTGTGATGTCGATATTTTCTGATATGGTGGAGGACACTATTGAAGTGTTCATGGATGATTTTTCAGTTGTAGGTGACTCTTTTGATCGGTGTCTAGATCATTTGGCCGAGGTGCTTAAACGGTGTGAAGACTGCAACCTGGTGCTTAATTGGGAGAAGTGTCACTTTATGGTTAAAGAACGTATAGTGTTGGGACATCGAATTTCAGAGAAAGGTATTGAGGTTGATAGAGCTAAAGTTGAGGTAATAGAAAAGCTTCCGCCACCCATTTCAATAAAAGGTGTTAGAAGTTTTCTTGGACATGCATGTTTTTATAGGAGATTCATCAAAGATTTCTCAAAAATTGCACATCCTTTGTGCAAACTGCTCGAGGAGGAGAGTAAGTTCTATTTTGATGACACTTGTCTTAGAGCATTTGGAGAGCTGACGGAGAAGTTGGTTACAACACCTATCATTATTTCACCGGATTGGGGACAACCGTTTGAGGTAATGTGCGATGCGAGTGGAGTGGCACTTGGTGTAGTATTGGGTCAAAGGCGAGAGAAAATTCTTCACCCTATTTACTATGCTAGCAAAGCTCTAAATATGGCCCAGAAGAATTATACAGTGACCGAACAAGAACTCCTTGCGGTGGTTTTTGCATTCGAGAAATTTCGTTCCTACTTGCTTGGTACTAAGGTCATAGTGCATGCTGACCACTCTGCATTGAGGTATTTGATGGCGAAAAGAGATGAAAAACCAAGATTGATTAGATGGGTACTGTTGCTGCAAGAGTTTGATTTTGTGGTAAAAGATAGAAAGGGAACCGAAAATCAAGTTCCCGATCACTTGTCCAGATTAGAGGAAGAGGCTATGCTAAAGCTTGGAGATAGGGATGGAATTAATGATGCTTTTCTAGATGAATAGGTATTGGCTGCTTCTCATGATCTGATTCCTTGGTTCGCCGACTTTGCTAATTATTTGGCAAGTGATATTGTGCCTCCCGATTTGTCTTTTCACCAAAAGAAAATGTTTATGCATGATGTGAAGAAATTCTTTTGGGATGAACCTTATTTGTATCATAGTTGTGCTGATGGGATTATTCGTCGATGCGTGCCCGAGGTTGAGATGTTGAGTGTACTTGAAGCATGCCATTCATCGCTTGTTGGTGGGCATCATAGTTGTAACACCCCATATCCAAAAATAGAGATTTCAGATTTCTGGTGTTACAGGTGGCACTCACGGACACCATCCATGGACCGTAGATGGACTCACGGTCCGTCCTGCAGGTCAGTGGTTCGTGACAGAAAACTTCCCCAGAACTTAGTCAGAAAATTTGGCCAAGTCCCGACTCACGGGCAGACCTACAGTCCGTAGATCAGACCATGATCCGTGGATGGAGACTTCCCTTACCCAACCTCTGACAATAACTACGGTCGACCAGTACGGACCGTCATTCGATCCACGGTCTGTAGGTCTGACCGAAGATGAGGGTCAACAACCAGTTAGCTGAAAAATATTGGTGGGTAAATTTCAGATGGTCATAACTCTTAGAACAAAATGAATTATGTGTACCATGACCTATGGTTAGATAGATAATTGAATTATCTTTCCAACGCCACCGAGTTTGCTAAATTCTGACCTCCAAGTAAAACGTTATGCCCGTTTTAGTGAAGCCCTGTCGGGCAGACTCGACCTACGGACCCAATCGACGGACCGTCGATTGATTGAAGGACCGTAGGTGCATTCCGTCAGTCACTCCGACAACAGTTAATTTAGGGGTCTTTTGGTCTTTTCCTATTTCATTTAACCCCTAAGATACGTTGTTTAGACCCTAAATCATGAGGTTTTAATCAGTTTAAGCCTAGAAACATAACTTGAACTTACCTTAGTCAAAATCATTAATCAAACTTAGAAAATTAGAAGCAAGAGAGGATAAAAAGGTCAAGAACCCTAGTTCAAGAACGCAACGAGGTTTCTTCAGGTCCAGCCCCGAAATCGAAAGATTTCTCCGTAGAATTCGTCATCAGGTATGTGGGATTTCACTAGTGGATTCCTTCGCCCATTAGGTCCCTAAAATTCAGTCAGATTCTTGATTCCATGATTATGAACGGACCTAGGGTTTTTAGAATTACAGCAGATCATCATGAATTAGTTATTTAAATGTTCCCAATCAGATTATCAAGTTATTGTACAGTTTATCGCATGAATTTCAGAACCTTAGCTATGTATTTCTTTATTTCTTGAATTACATATGCTAAGTCAGATATTTCAGTATATAGTTTTACATGCCTCAGTTTATGAATGCATCATTATCAGATTAATTGTTGCATTCTCAGTTTGCATGTTCAGTTTCGAACTATCTAGTATTTATAAAAATTCAGTCATAACCAGTTAACCACTTAATTCATTGGGAGTAGCATAATACCGAGTTGGACTAGGGTTCATCGTACCCATATAGTCCCAGAACTACGAGCCACGTAGGCATAAGTCCCCTCTGTGGGCAACATCAGTTTAGTGATCACGCCAGCATGCCTCTATACCTCTGACAGGGTATATTGGGTCCTCTCGATGGTGCGTATACATCGGACTCCACATTTAGCTCATGTGGTTTTATGTCGGTTATTAGTAGCTCCCACAGTTCTGT